>NC_041385.1:532217922-532263351 GCF_002162155.2 Triticum dicoccoides | reverse complement strand
GTGAGATGGGGAGGAGAGGAGGCGGAGGAGGGGAAGAGACGAGGTATTTTTTTACTCGGCCGCCGAGCGGTGGAGTAAATATAGGGAGATTCGCCGCGGCTGAGTTTAATTTTTACTACGCTAACACCAATTGAGGATCGGCTAGACGCCGGTTAGAGGAGTAAAATTGGAATTTTACTCATCTGACGGATTGTTGGGGATTGGTTAAAAATGTCCTTATCTTTGCACATCTCACAAATGAATTGTAGTTTTCATGAAATTTGGAACCTGGAAGCAAATTTGATTCATCAACATGTGTTATATTTCTTTAGACTTTTGGGATAACTGCAGAATTATTTTCTTAAAGGGGAGTATATGCACCCGAGCACACTTGATGGTTTTGGGTATATCTACAGTCTATGGCTAGGTACACTGCAGAGGTCGTCCCCGCGGAAGAGATGAGAAAGATTGTCCTGATTAAACTTTGGAGTGCTTGTATTTCGCAAAAAGTAAATAGGCTGAAGTATTAGTAGCAACAGTGTAAGCATTGGCATCTACTGATCTTGCCACGTCAGCTGGTGATCCATTATCCATATCCTTTTGACTTGCCCCCAGGGTGACGTCTTCAGCTCGTCGCACTATCTCAGCGATATACGGCGGGGTTTGATGATTGCTCAGGAATTTGCATAGTTGCATCATCACACGGCAGTGGCACTCTGGCAGCATGCGTATTGTCCCCGCTACGGTACAAGCCCAGTTCAATCTTCGGTAGTAGGAGTAAAAATCCAACCATTTAAGGTCGGCAGTAACTTGAACTTCTGGGATCCGTAAAAACATGAACAAAGTACACGTACACCCTACTGCGCGCGCAGTAATGGTACCGTCATTTGCGTGCCAATTCCATTGATTCATATTGGAGTAGTAGGCGTACACACGAGAGTGATCCCTTCAAGTACCACGAGAGCAGTCTTTCATTTGGTCCAGTGCTCGGTTTATGCCATGCAGGGCGATACACAATTAAACCACGCGATGTTTGTTGGTGAAGAGATATATTTCGTAGAGCGTCTAGGAGAGCATCTATAGTTGGAGTTGTCAAATTCGACCCTTAAACGTCCGTGACACGTCCTGGCGCGTCCACGGACATGGACTGGTCAAGTCTCAATTTTTTTTAAGAGAGTCAAGTCTCAAATTATTCTTCTCACAATTGAACATCTCAATTAACATATCTCAAATCCATACAAACTCATGCAACTACGTAAACGATGCACATCGTCCGGCTACTACAAACATGCCATCAGACTACAAAAATTTGACATGTTTGGCTATGGTGGAGAAGATCATCCACGGTCGCCCTTGCCTTTCCCAGCGCCCTTGCTATCCTTCTTGCGGAAGTACCAGTCGAAGACGCGGCAGGGATCGAGCCAGATCTGCTCATTGCCGGAGTTGTCCTCCTTCTCCTTTGGTGGCAGTCTGTCCATGGCACGGACCACCCGATCCTACTTTCAGGCGAGGGCGCGTGTGTTCTTCCGATGCCGCTTCCTCACAATGCAAGCGGGTATGGCTTCCTCCTCCTCTGTTGCTGCCCGCGCGCCGCATCAGCCGCCTCCGCCGTCGCCATGTCAGCAGTGAGACAGGCCTCAGCGGCCCTTATCCTCTCCTTCCCATGGCAGGCACACCCGTCTCGGTGGGACTCATAGTCCGCCTGACCGGTGATGGGGAAGGAGATATTTACCGGCTGCCAGGACCGCGATGATCCATCCCTAGAGGATCCGAGCGCCCTTGAGCCGACGCCATGGAGTTGCGTCGGACAGATCATGGCGTCGGTCGGGCGCTGTCCTTCCGGCAGTGGCGGGGTGCAAAGCGGAGACCATTTCCTCCTCCAACACGCACGGGATGACACCCAGTCGACGCATCTGGACTGGACGGATTCAGATCCGCTACCAGCCATGTCGGAGACGGCCGGAGATTGCTGGATGGGAGCTTTGGTGGTGGAGGGGAGTGGAGGGGAGAGTGAAGAGAAGTGGCTAGGGTTTGGTCCGGCGAACGGGTGAGGAGGAAGGGACGGGTCCGATGTGGCAGACGCGTCCGGACGCCCCTGAGCACCCCATATCCGCTCCATATTTGGGCTGGATATGAGGGGTGATGGTCTGCCCGGGCATTTGCGGTCTGTTTGAGGCACCGTCTGGGTCGAATTTTCGTGACCGATCAATGACCGGCCGTCCATCCAGACGTTTGAGGCGGGTTTGGGGCGTTCGACTGTAGATGCTCTGATAGAATTGATATACGTATTTGGCTATCTGAAACCAGTTTTAGGTATAGATACAGAAAATCAAGAGAATTGTTCTTTGCTTTTCTACAGCGGATTACGTGCATCATTACTTTGCCTCTATCCCTTTGTCTCTCATACTCCCGATTTGAGACAACAACACTTGGAACAATGTTTGTCAAATTAAGCTCCACCCAAAATAACCTCTATGTTTCAGCAGGCAATGATTCAAACTTTCATGATCATGGATTGCACAATTCCACGTCAAACAATTGAAATTCAGGTTCAAATTTGAACCCAACTTAGATGGTTCCAGATGACACGACTATGCCAAAGACTCGCTAAAACCGACAATACAACAAGAATAACTAAAGAAGCCTTTTGCTATGCTTTGTATATAAAACAACGACCATCATATTTTAATTTGTTAAAATATGTGCTATAAAAAAATCATAGAGATAGAAACTACAAATGTATGTCAATTGTCTAATTATGCTTGTGTAGACACGAAGATACATGTTGTTCTATAATATGAACGTAAATTACATACAATTAACATACATATTGTTGTTGCGTACGCACGGCGAGAAATCCTACCTCATCGTCCTGATGAGCGGGCAAAAAATCTATGTTAGAACTATGCCCAATCCGTCGTGAGGGACGGACTTGCGGAGGATAGAAACCTCGAAGGCTGATTCAAAGATGAAGGGTTGCCATCCGTCTGAGCATCGCCTTCATAAAGGACTAAAATCCTAACTTATCTACAAGCCGGAGACGAGGCATCAGGTTTTTCCTCTTTGCCACCGGCCGCCAAAGCCATACGCATAGGGCACATGAATCCACATGCTGACTGGTAAAAAGTGAGGAGAGGAAGCGTTCAACTTAGCGCCTTTATAATGCTTGTACTTCTACTCCATTTCCTTTGTACCTTAATTGCATCAACACGCTCGACTGAATCTACATTCGTGTGATAAACCTGATCATTGGCCAGGCCGGGTCAGGTTTTGAGCCGGCAATGGCCCGACCTGCAAACTCCAAGCCTGTCAAGTTCGAATCACTCTTTTACAAGCCCTAGGCCTGGCGCGAGCGACACTTTTCGGTATCTTCAGGATGCACCTCGCCACAAGCTTGTAAATCCTCCTGAAATCATGAAAAAGATAAGCATAAAACCCAAAATATCTTTTGGGCTGAAAAATGCGGCCTGAATGCCAAACCCGACGCAGCCCTGGTTTTCAAGTCAGGGTGTCTACAGGTCCTGTGAGATATGTCACCCGCCTGATCACAATCAAGTGTGGCTAGGTTTTAATCGACTGAGACTTAACCGAGTCTAAGTCAAGTGGCATAACATGTACTACCTCTATCCTGGTTTATTGGTCTTTATTGTATTCCGTGCTAAATTTTGACCATAAATTTAACTAACAAAATATTCATGCATGTCATCAAATTTGTATCATTGAAAACTATATTCAAATACAAATCCAATGATATAATTTTTGTTAACATGCATGAACATTTTGTTAATTAAATCTTGGATCCCGATAACTGCCACACGTGTGGCATGGACAGGAACCCGCCCGCACACCTCATGCGGCATGGACAGGAACCCGCCCGCACGACCGCGTCCAGGCGCGCAAAGGCACAGCCCGCACGTCCGGTGTGTGGCAACCCCGCCCGCACGACCCCGCTGCCCGCACGACCCAGCCGTTCCCGGCCTCCGGTCGATCCCCACTCCCGACTGCCGCCATCGTCCCCCACCTCTCGAACCCCTACCTCCATCGCCGGCCTACTCTGGTTGCCATTGCAACCAGAGCAGATCCGTAGTGCCTTCCCACCGCAAACCACACCCCAACCCTCCCCCACCCCCGCCCCCACTCCAACCCCGCCCTCCAAAGACGATCAACTAAAAGCAGGTGAAATCTCCCGATCTCATACTGCTTCTCATCCTTCTTCTGGGCAGAAAATTGCAAATTTACCGATGAAGGTGGCGACTGGATCCACGCTATAGAGGTAAAACACTACATGGTTTTGTGTATCTTCGCATTTGCCAAGCAGAATACACCAGATCTGCCATGTACTACGCTTGAGATTAGCTTAAGTTTCTAGTTCGCTTGACGCAAATAGTTGATAATGAAATGGATGAGTAGGAATCCCTAAAAAAGGGAGAGAAATGACACATTTGGAATAAAGGGGGTGAGAAAAATTAATTGCCACTTGTGTCTAACGTCAGTTGCCACCTTTCGTTGTCGTTAACTGCCACCATGTTAACCTGTTGCTTCCATCCTATTGTAGTGGATGTTGCCATCGAATCGAACGGATAGTTGATGAAGGAAATATGCCCTAGAGGCAATAATAAAGTTATTATTTATTTCCTCATATCATGATAAATGTTTATTATTCATGCTAGAATTGTATTAACCGGAAACATGATACATGTGTGAATACATAGACAAACATAGTGTCACTAGTATGCCTCTACTTGACTAGGTCATTGATCAAAGATGGTTGTGTTTCCTGACCATAGGCATGTGTTGTCATTTGATTAATGGGATCACATCATTAGGAGAATGATGTGATTGACTTGACCCATTCCGTTAGCTTAGCACTTGATCATTTAGTATGTTGCTATTGCTTTCTTCATGACTTATACAAAGTTCCTACAACTATGATATTGTGCAACTCCCGTTTACTGGAGGAACACTTTATGTGCTACCAAACATCACAACGTAACTGGGTGACTATAAAGGTGCTCTATAGGTGTCTCCAAAGGTACATGTTGAGTTGGCATTATTCGAGATTAGGTTTTGTCACTCCGATTGTCGGAGAGGTATCTCTAGGCCCTCTCGGTAATACTCATCACTTAAGCCTTGCAAGCATTGTAACTAATGAGTTACGAAATGATGTATTACGGAACGAGTAAAGAGACTTGCCGGTAACGAGATTGAACTAGGTATTGGATACCGACGATCGAATCTCGGGCAAGTAACATACCGATGACAAAGGGAACAACGTATGTTGTTATGCGGTTTGACCGATAAAGATCTCCGTAGAATATGTAGGAACCAATATGAACATCCAGGTTCCACTATTGGTTATTGACCGAGAATAGTTCTAGGTCATGTCTACATAGTTCTCGAACCCGTAGGGTCCGCACGCTTAACGTTACGATGACAGTTTTATTATGAGTTTATAAGTTTTGATGTACCAAAGTTTGTTCGGAGTCCCGGATGTGATCACGGACATGACGAGGAGTCTCAAAATGGTCGAGACATAAAGATTGATATATTGGACGGATATATTTGGACCCGGAAAGGTTCCGGATGAGATTGGGACTATACCGGAGTTCGGGGAGGTTACCGGAACCCCCCGATAAGTATATGGGCCTTATTGGGCCTTAGTGGAAAGGAGGGAGAAGGAGCAAAGGAGGGGGCGCCCCCCCCCAAGCCCAATCCGAATTGGGAGGGGGGCCGGCCCCCCCTTTCCTTCTTCCCTCCCCTCTCTTCCTTCCCTCTCCTACTCCTAATAGGAAAGGGGGGCCAAACCTACTTGGAGTAGGATTGCCCCCCCTAGGGCGCGCCTCTCCCCTTGGCCGGCCCCCTCCTCCTCTCCCCTTTATATACGGGGGGGGGGCACCCCTAAGACACACAAGTTGATCTACGGATTGTTCCTTAGCCGTGTGCGGTGCCCCCCTCCACCATATTCCACCTCGGTCATATCATCGTGGAGTTTAGGCGAAGCCCTGCGCCGGTAGAACATCATCATCGTCACCACGCCGTCGTGCTGACGGAACTCATCCCCGACGCTTTGCTAGATTTAAGCCCGGGGAACGTCATCGAGCTGAACGTGTGCTGAACACGGAGGTGCCGTACGTTCGGTGCTTGGATCGGTCGGATCGTGAAGACGTACGACTACATCAACCGCATTGTCATAACGCTTCCGCTTAACGGTCTACGAGGGTACATAGACAGCACTCTCCCCTCTCGTTGCTATGCCATCACCATGATCTTGCGCGTGCGTAGGATTTTTTTTGAAATTACTACATTCCCCAACAGTGGCATCCGAGCCTAGGTTTTATGCGTTGATGTTATATGCACGAGTAGAACACAAGTGTGTTGTGGGCGATACAAGTCATACTGCTTACCAGCATGTCATACTTTGGTTCGGTGGTATTGTTGGATGAAGCGGCCCGGACCGACATTACGCGTACGCTTACGCGAGACTGGTTCTACCAACGTGCCTTGCACACAGGTGGCTGGCGGGTGTCAGTTTCTCCAACTTTAGTTGAACCGAGTGTGGCTACGCCCGGTCCTTGCGAAGGTTAAAACAGCACTAACTTGACAAATTATCGTTGTGGTTTTGATGCGTAGGTAAGAACGGTTCTTGCTAAGCCCGTAGCAGCCACGTAAAACTTGCAACAACAAAGTAGATGACGTCTAACTTGTTTTTGCAGGGCATGTTGTGATGTGATATGGTCAAGATGTGATGATATATTTATTGTATGAGATGATCATGTTTTGTAACCAAATTATCGGCAACTGGCAGGAGCCATATGGTTGTCGCTTTATTGTATGAAATGCAAACGCCCTGTAATTGCTTTACTTTATCACTAAGCGGTAGCGATAGTCGTAGAAGCAATAGATGGCGTAAACGACAACGATGCTGCGATGGAGATCAAGGTGTCGCGCCGGTGACGATGGTGATCACGACGGTGCTTCGAAGATGGAGATCACAAGCACAAGATGATGATGGCCATATCATATCACTTATATTGATTGCATGTGATGTTTATCCTTTATGCATCTTATCTTGCTTTGATTGACGGTAGCATTTTAAGATGATCTCTCACTAAAAAAAATTATCAAGAAGTGTTCTCCCTGAATATGCACCGTTGCCAAAGTTCGTCGTGCCCAGACACCACGTGATGATCGGGTGTGATAAGCTCTACGTCCATCTACAACGGGTGCAAGCCAGTTTTGCACACGCAGAATATTCAGGTTATACTTGATGAGCCTAGCATATGCAGATATGGCCTCGGAACACGGAGACCGAAAGGTCGAGCGTGAATCATATAGTAGATATGATCAACATAGTGATGTTCACCATTGAAAACTACTCCATCTCACCTGATGATCGGTTATGGTTTAGTTGATATGGATCACGTGATCACTTAGATGACTAGAGAGATATCTGTCTAAGTGGGAGTTCTTAAGTAATATGATTAATTGAACTTAAATTTATCATGAACTTAGTACCTGATAGTATTTTGCTTGTCTAGGTTTGTTGTAGATAGATGGCTCGTGCTGTTGTTCCGTTGAATTTTAATGCGTTCCTTGAGAAAGCAAAGTTGAAAGATGATGGTAGCAATTACACGGACTGGGTCCGTAACTTGAGGATTATCCTCATTGCTGCACAGAAGAATTATGTCCTGGAAGCACCGCTGGATGCCAGGCCTGCTGCAGGAGCAACACCAGATGTTGTGAACGTCTGGCAGAGAAAAGCTGATGACTACTCTATAGTTCAGTGTGCCATGCTTTACGGCTTAGAACCGGGTCTTCAACGACGTTTTGAACGTCATGGAGCATATGAGATGTTCCAGGAGTTGAAGTTAATATTTCAAGCAAATTCCCGAATTGAGAAATATGAAGTCTCCAATAAGTTCTACAGCTGCAAGATGGAGGAGAATAGTTCTGTCAGTGAGCATATACTCAAAATGTCTGGGTATAATAATCACTTGATTCAACTGGGAGTTAATCTTCCGGATGATAGCGTCATTGACAGAATTCTCCAATCACTGCCACCAAGCTACAAGAGCTTCGTGATGAACTATAATATGCAAGGGATGAACAAGACAATTCCCGAGCTCTTCGCAATGCTAAAGGTTGCGGAGGTAGAAATCAAGAAGGAGCATCAAGTGTTGATGGTCAACAAGACCACTAGTTTCAAGAAAAAGGGCAAAGGGAAGAAGAAGGGGAACTTCAAGAAGAACAGCAAGCAAGTTGCTGCTCAAGAGAAGAAACCCAAGTCTGGACCTAAGCATGAAACTGAGTGCTTCTACTGCAAGCAAACTGGTCACTGGAAGCGGAACTGCCCCAAGTATTTGGCGGATAAGAAGGATGGCAAAGTGAACAAAGGTATATGTGATATACATGTTATTGATGTGTACCTAACTAGAGCTCGTAGTAGCACCTGGGTATTTGATACTGGTTCTGTTGCTAATATTTGCAACTCGAATCAGGGACTACGGAATAAGCGAGCACTGGCCAAGGACGAGGTGACGATGCACGTGGGAAACGGTTCCAAAGTCGATGTGATCGCGGTCGGCACGCTACCTCTACATCTACCTTCGGGATTACTTTTAGACCTGAATAATTGTTATTTGGTGCCAGCGTTGAGCATGAACATTATATCTGGATCTTGTTTGATGCGAGACGATTATTCATTTAAATCAGAGAATAATGGTTGTTCTGTTTATATGAGTAATATCTTTTATGGTCATGCACCCTTGAAGAGTGGTCTATTTTTATTGAATCTCGATAGTAGTGATACACATATTCATAATGTCGAAGCCAAAAGATGCAGAGTTGATAATGATAGTGCAACTTATTTGTGGCACTGCCGTTTAGGTCATATCAGTGTAAAGCGCATGAAGAAACTCCATACTGATGGTCTTTTGGAATCACTTGATTACGAATCACTTGGTACTTGCGAACCGTGCCTCATGGGCAAGATGACTAAAACACCGTTCTCCGGTACTATGGAGAGAGCAACAGATTTGTTGGAAATCATACATACAGATGTATGTGGACCGATGAGTATTGAAGCTCGTGGCGGATATCGTTATTTTCTCACCTTCACAGATGATTTGAGCAGATATGGGTATATCTACTTAATGAAACACAAGTCTGAAACATTTGAAAAGTTCAAAGAATTTCAGAGTGAAGTGGAAAATCATCGTAACAAGAAAATAAGTTTCTACGATCTGATCATGGAGGAGAATATTTGAGTTACGAGTTTGGTTTACGTTTGAAGCAATGCGGAATAGTTTCGCAACTCACACCACCCGGAACACCACAATGAAATGGTGTGTCCGAATGTCGTAATCGCACTTTACTAGATATGGTGCGATCTATGATGTCTCTTACTGATTTACCGCTATCTTTTGGGGTTATGCTTTAGAGACGGCTGCATTCACATTGAATAGGGCACCATCAAAATCCGTTGAGACGACGCCTTATGAACTGTGGTTTGGCAAGAAACCAAAGTTGTCATTTCTTAAAGTTTGGGGCTGCGATGCTTATGTGAAGAGACTTCAACCAGATAAGCTCGAACCCAGATCGGAGAAATGTGTCTTCATAGGATACCCAAAAGAGACTGTTGGGTACACCTTCTATCACAGATCCGAAGGCAAGACATTCGTTGCTAAGAATGGATCCTTTCTAGAAAAAGAGTTTCTCTCGAAAGAAGTGAGTGGGAGGAAAGTAGAACTTGATGAGATAACTATGTCTGCTCCCTTTTTGGAAAGTAGTTCATCACAGAAATCAGTTCCTGTGACATCTACACCAATTAGTGAGAAAGTTAATGATATTGATCATGAAACTTCAGATCAAGTTTCTACTGAACCTCGTAGGTCTACCAGAGTAAGATCTGCACCAGAGTGGTACGGTAATCCTATTCTGGAAGTCATGTTACTTGACCATGATGAACCTACGAACTATGAGGAAGCGATGATGAGCCCAGATTCCGCAAAATGGCTAGAAGCCATGAAATCTGAGATGGGATCCATGTATGAGAACAAAGTGTGGACTTTGGTTGACTTGCCCGATGATCGGCAAGCCATTGAGAATAAATGGATTTAAGAAGAAGACTGACACTGACGGTAATGTAACTGTCTATAAAGCTCGACTTATTGCGAAAGGTTTTCGACAAGTTCAAGGGGTTGACTATGATGAGACTTTCTCACCCGTAGCGATGCTTAAGTCTGTCCGAATCATGTTAGCGGTTGCCGCATTTTATGATTATGAAATTTGGCAGATGGATGTCAAAACTGCATTCCTGAATGGATTTCTGGAAGAAGAGTTGTATATGATGCAACCGGAAGGTTTTGTCGATCCTAAGGGAGCTAACAAAGTGTGCAAGCTCCAGCGATCAATCTATGGTCTGGTGCAAGCCTCTCGAAGTTGGAATAAACGCTTTGATAGTGTGATCAAAGCATATGGTTTTATACAGACTTTTGGAGAAGCCTGTATTTACAAGAAAGTGAGTGGGAGCTCTGTAGCATTTCTAATATTATATGTGGATGACATATTGTTGATTGGAAATGATATAGAATTTTTGGAGTGCATAAAAGGATACTTGAATAAAAGTTTTTCAATGAAAGACCTCGGTGAAGCTGCTTACATATTGGGCATTAAGATCTATAGAGATAGATCAAGACGCTTGATTGGACTTTCAAAATGCACATACCTTGATAAAGTGTTGAAAAGGTTCAATATGGATCAGGCAAAGAAAGGGTTCTTGTCTGTATTACAAGGTATAAAGTTGAGTCAGACTCAATGCCCGACCACTGCAGAAGATATAGAGAAAATGAAAGGAGTTCCCTATGCTTCAGCCATAGGCTCTATCATGTATGCAATGCTGTGTACCAGACCTGATGTGTGCCTTGCTATTAGTTTGGCAGGGATGTACCAAAGTAATCCAGGAGTGGGTCACTGGACAGCGGTCAAGAACATCCTGAAATACCTGAAAAGGACTAAGGATATGTTTCTCGATATGGAGGTGACAAAGAGCTAGTCGTAAATGGTTACGTCGATGCAAGCTTTGACACTGATCCGGACGATTGTAAATCGCAAACCGGATACGTATTTTTATTGAACGGTGGAGCTGTAAGTTGGTGCAGTTCTAAACAAAGCGTCGTGGCGGGATCTACATGTGAAGAGGAGTACATAGCTGCTTCGGAAGCAGCAAATGAAGGAGTCTGGATGAAGGAGTTCATTTATGATCTAGGTGTTATACCTAGTGCATCGGGACCAATGAAGATCTTCTGTGACAATACTGGTGCAATTGCCTTGGCAAAGGAATCTAGATTTCACAAGAGGACCAAGCACATCAAGAGACGCTTCAATTCCATTCGGGACCAAGTCCAAGTGGGAGACATAGAGATTTGCAAGATACATACGGATCTGAATGTTGCAGACCCGTTGACTAAGCCTCTCTCACGAGCAAAACATGATCAACACCAAGACTCCATGGGTGTTAGAATCATTACTATGTAATATAGATTATTGACTCTAGTGCAAGTGGGAGACTGAAGGAAATATGCCCTAGAGGCAATAATAAAGTTATTATTTATTTCCTCATATCATGATAAATGTTTATTATTCATGCTAGAATTGTATTAACCGGAAACATGATACATGTGTGAATACATAGACAAACAAAGTGTCACTAGTATGTCTCTACTTGACTAGCTCATTGATCAAAGATGGTTGTGTTTCCTGACCATAGGCATGTGTTGTCATTTGATTAATGGGATCACATCATTAGGAGAATGATGTGATTGACTTGACCCATTCCGTTAGCTTAGCACTTGATCATTTAGTATGTTGCTATTGCTTTCTTGATGACTTATATAAAGTTCCTACAACTATGAGATTGTGCAACTCCCGTTTACCGGAGGAACACTTTGTGTGCTACCAAACATCACAACATAACTGGGTGACTATAAAGGTGCTCTGCAGGTGTCTCCAAAGGTACATGTTGAGTTGGCATTATTCGAGATTAGGTTTTGTCACTCCGATTGTCGGAGAGGTATCTCTGGGCCCTCTCGGTAATACTCATCACTTAAGCCTTGCAAGAATTGTAACTAATGAGTTACGAAATGATGTATTACGGAACGAGTAAAGAGACTTGCCGGTAACGAGATTGAACTAGGTATTGGATACCGACAATCGAATCTCGGGCAAGTAACATACCGATGACAAAGGGAACAACATATGTTGTTATGCGGTTTGACCGATAAAGATCTTCGTAGAATATGTAGGAACCAATATGAACATCCAGGTTCCACTATTGGTTATTGACCGAGAATAGTTCTAGGTCATGTCTACATAGTTCTCGAACCCATAGGGTCCGCACGCTTAACGTTACGATGACAGTTTTATTATGAGTTTATAAGTTTTGATGTACCAAAGTTTGTTCGAAGTCCCGGATGTGATCACGGACATGACGAGGAGTCTCGAAATGGTCGAGACATAAAGATTGATATATTGGACGGATATATTTGGACACCGGAAAGGTTCCGGATGAGATTGGAACTATACTGGAGTTCCGGGATGTTACCGGAACCCCCCCGGTAAGTATATGGACCTTATTGGGCCTTAGTGGAAAGGAGGGAGAAGGAGCAAAGGAGGGGGCGCCCCCCCCAAGCCCAATCCGAATTGGGAGGGGGGCCGGCCCCCCTTTCCTTCTTCCCTCCCCTCTCTTCCTTCCCTCTCCTACTCCTAATAGGAAAGGGGGGGGGGGCAAACCTACTTGGAGTAGGATTGCCCCCCTAGGGCACGCCTCTCCCCTTGGCCGGCCCCCTCCTCCTCTCCCCTTTATATACGGGGGAGGGGGGCACCCCTAAGACACACAAGTTGATCTACGGATTGTTCCTTAGCCATGTGCGGTGCCCCCCTCCACCGTATTCCACCTCGGTCATATCGTCGCGGAGTTTAGGCGAAGCCCTGCGCCGGTAGAACATCATCATCGTCACCACGCCGTCGTGCTGACGGAACTCATCCCCGACAGTTTGCTGGATTGAAGCCCGGGGAACGTCATTGAGCTGAACGTGTGCTGAACACGGAGGTGTCGTACGTTCGGTGCTTGGATCGGTCGGATCGTGAAGACGTACGACTACATCAACTGCGTTGTCATAACGCTTCCGCTTAACGGTCTACGAGGGTACGTAGACAACACTCTCCCCTCTCGTTGCTATGCCATCACCATGATCTTGCGTGTGCATAGGAATTTTTTTGAAATTACTACGTTCCCCAACAGTTGATACGTCCATTTTGCATCATGCTTTTATATCGATATTTATCGCATTATGGGATGTTATTTCACGATATGTCACAATACTTATGGCTATTCTCTCTTATTTTACAAGGTTTACCATGAAGAGGGGGAATGCCGACAGCTGGAATTCTGGCTGTAAAAGGAGGAAATATTGGAGATCTATTCTGCGCAACTCCAAAAGTCCTGAAACTCCACGGAATATCTTAAAAGAAATAAATAAAAATCATCGCCAAAGATGAAGGCCAGGGGGCCCACACCCTGCTCACGAAGGTGGGGGGCGCGCCCCTCCCCCTGGGCACGCCCCCCTACCTCGTGGGCCCCCTGGTGGCTCTCCGATGCACATCTTCTCCTATATGAAGTCTTTCAATGAGAAAAAAATAAGAAGCAACCTTTCGGGACGAGACTCCGCCGCCACGAGGCGGAACCTTGGCGGAACCAATCTAGGGCTCCAGCAGAGCTGTTCTGCCGAGGACACTTCCCTCCGGGAGGGGGAAATCATCGTCATCATCATCACCAACGCTCCTCTCATCGGGAGAGGGCAATCTCCATCAACATCTTCACCAGCACCATCTCATCTCCAAACCCTAGTTCATCTCTTGTATCCAATTCCTGTCTCCAAGTCCGGGATTGGTGCTAGTAGGTTGCTAGTAGTGTTGATTACTCCTTGTAGTTGATGCCAGTTGGTTTATTTGGTGGAAGTTCATATGTTCAGATCCTTCGTGCATATTATTACCCCTCTGATTATGAACATGAATATGCTTTGTGAGTAGTTACTTTTGTTCCTGAGGACAAGGGAGAAGTCTTGCTATTAGTAGTCATGTGAATTTGGTATTCGTTCGATATTTTCATAAGATGTATGTTGTCTAACCTCTAGTGGTGTTATGTGAACGTCGACTACATAACACTTCACCATTATTTGGGCTAGAGGAAGGCATTGGGAAGTAATAAGTAGATGATGGGTTGCTAGAGTGACAGAAGCTTAAACCCTAGTTTATGCGTTGCTTCGTAAGGGGCTGATTTGGATCCATATGTTTCATGCTATGGTTAGGTTTACCTTAATACTTTTGTTGTAGTTGCGGATGCTTGCAATAGAGGTTAATCATAAGTGGGATGCTTGTACAAGTAAGGGCAGTACCCAAGCACTGGTCCACCCACATATCAAATTATCAAAGTACCGAACGCGAATCATATGAGCGTGATGAAAACTAGCTTGACGATATTCCCATGTGTCCTCGGGAGCGCTTTTCCTATTATAAGAGTTTGTCCAGGCTTGTCCTTTGCTACAAAAAGGATTGGGCCACCTTGCTGCACTTTATTTACTTTTTTTACTTGTTGCTCGTTACCATTTATCTCATCACAAAACTATCTGTTACCACTTATTTCAGTACTTGCAGAGAATACCTTGCTGAAAACCGCTTATCATTTCCTTCTGCTCCTCGTTGGGTTCGACACTCTTACTTATCGAAAGGACTACGATAGATCCCCTATACTTGTGGGTCATAAAGACTCTTTTCTGGCGCCGTTGCCGGGGAGTGTAGCGCCTTTGGTAAGGAAAAATTTATATAGTGTGCTGAAATTTTCTGTCACTTGTTACTATGGAAAGTGAATCTCTGAGGGGCTTGTTCGGGGTATCTTCACCCCGTCCAGTAGAGCAAAGAGTTGCTCCTCAACCTACTGAACCTATTGAAAATGAAACTCCTTTTGAAATTCCTTCGGGTATTATGGAAAAACTGCTGGCTAATACTTTTACAGGAGATGGAACAAAGCATCCTGACGAGCATCTACGCTATTTGGATGATATTTGTGGATTATTTAAGCTTGCAGGTATACCCGATGATGTTGTTAAGAAGAAGGCTTTCCCTTTATCTTTGAAGGGAGACGCATCGACATGGTATAGGCTATGTGATGATACGAGATCATGGAACTATAAAAGAGTGAAATTGGAATTTCATCAAAAGTATTACCCTATGCATCTTGTTGATCGTGATCGCAATTATATATATAATTTTTGGCCTCGCAAAGGAGAAAGCATCGCTCAAGCTTGGGGGAGGCTTAAATCAATGTTATATTCATGCCCCAATCATGAGCTCTCAAAATTGACAATTCTCCAGAATTTTTATGCTCGACTTTCTCATAATAATCAAACCATGCTCGATACTTCTTGTGCTGGCTCCTTTATGATGAAGACTATTGAATTCAGATGGAATTTATTGGATAGAATTAAACACAACTCTGAAGATTGGGACCTCGACGAAGGTAAGGAGTCAGGTATGACACGTAAGTTTGATTGTGTTAAATATTTTATGGATACCGATATTTTCCGTAAGTTTAGCACTAAATATGGACTTGACTCTGAGATAGTAGCTTCTTTCTGTGAATCTTTTGCTACTTATGGTGATCTCCCCAAGGAGAAGTGGTTTAAATATCATCCTCCCATAGAAGTAAAAGTAGCTGCACCTATTAAAGTTGAAGAAGAAACCATCACTTATAATGATCCTATTGTTCCTACCTCTTATGTTGAGAAACCACCTTTCCCTGCTAGAGTAAAGGATCATGCTAAAGCTTCAACTGTTGTTCGTAAAAGCAATACTAGAACTTATACACCTCCTGAGCAAGTCAAAGTAGAACCTAATATTGCTATTGTTAAAGATCTCTTGTCCGATAATATTAATGGGCATGTCATTGAATTCTCTGGTGAAACTGCTAGAATTGCTAAACCCTGTGATAGAGATAAACATAGACCGGTGGTAGGCGTGCCTGTTATTTCTGTTAAAATAGGATATCATTGTTATCATGGCTTATGTGATATGGGTTCTAGTGCTAGTGTTATACCCATTGACTTATATAAAGAAATTATGCATGATATCGCACCTGCTGAGTTAGAAGATATTGATGTTACAATTAAACTTGCCAATAGACATACTATATCTGCAATGGGAATTGTTAGAGATGTTGAAGTCTTGTGTGGGAAAACCAAATATCCCGCTGATTTTCTTGTTCTTGGTTCTCCACAAGATAGCTTTTGTCCCATTATATTTGGTAGACCCTTCTTGAATACTGTTAATGCTAAGATAGACTGCGAAAAGAATGTTGTTACTATTGGCTTGGATGATATGGTTCATGAGTTTAATTTCTCTAAATTTAGTAAACAACATCGTAGGAAGAATTGCCTAGTAAGGATGAAATTATTGGTCTTGCTTCTATTGCTGTACCTCCTAGTGATCCTTTAGAACACTATTTGCTAGACCATGAAAATGAGATGTTCATGAATGAAAGAAGGGAAATAGATGAAGTATTCTTTAAACAGAAACCTATTCTGAAACACAATTTGCCTGTTGAAATCCTAGGGGATCCTGCTCCACCCAAGGGTGATCCGTGTTTGAGCTTAAACCGTTGCCTGATAATCTTAAGTGTGCTTATCTTGATGAAAAGAAAATATATCCTGTTATTATTAGTGCTAACCTTTCAGAGCATGAAGAAGAAAGATTATTGAAAACTCTGAAAAAGCACCGGGCCGCTATTGGATATACTCTCGATGATCTTAAGGGCATCAGTCCCACTCTATGTCAACATAAAATAAATTTGGACGCTGATGCCAAACCAGTTTGTGATCCTCAACGACGTTTGAATGCTAAAATGAAAGAAGTGGTAAGAAAGGAAATACTCAAGCTTCTGGAGGCAGGTATAATTTACCCCATTGCTGATAGTCAGTGGGTAAGTCATGTCCATTGTGTCCCTAAGAAGGGAGGTATTACTGTTGTCCCTAATGATAAAGATGAATTGATCCCGCAAAGAATTATCACAGGTTATAGGATGGTAATTGATTTCCGCAAATTAAATAAAGCTACTAAGAAAGATCATTACCCCTTACCTTTTATTGATCAAATGCTAGAAAGATTATGCAAACATACACACTATTGCTTTCTAGATGGTTATTCTGGTTTCTCTCAAATACCTATGTCGGCTAAAGATCAATCAAAGACTACTTTTACATGCCCTTTTGGTACTTTTGCTTATAGACGTATGCCTTTTGGTTTATGTAATGCACCTGCTACCTTTCAAAGATGCATGATGGCTATATTCTCTGATTTTTGTGAAAAGATTTGTGAGGTTTTCATGGATGACTTTTCCGTCTATGGTTCCTCTTTTGATGATTGCTTGAGCAATCTTGATCGAGTTTTGCAGAGATGTGAAGAAACTAATCTTGTCTTGAATTGGGAAAAGTGTCACTTTATGGTTAATGAAGGTATTGTCTTGGGGCACAAAGTTTCTGAAAGAGGTATTGAAGTTGATAAAGCCAAGGTTGATGCTATTGAAAAGATGCCATGTCCCAAGGACATCAAAGGTATAAGAAGTTTCCTTGGTCACGCCGGATTTTATAGGAGGTTCATTAAGGACTTCTCGAAAATTTCTCGGCCTCTGACTAATTTATTACAAAAAGATGTACCATTTGTCTTTGATGATGATTGTGTAGAAGAATTTGAAATACTTAAGAAAGCTTTAGTCTCTGCACCTATTGTTCAGCCACCTGATTGGAATTTACCCTTTGAAATTATGTGTGATGCTAGTGATTATGCTGTAGGTGTTGTTCTAGGTCAAAGAGTTGATAAGAAATTAAATGTTATCCATTATGCTAGTAAGACTCTAGACAATGCTCAAAGAAATTATGCTACTACTGAAAAGGAACTCTTAGCAGTTGTGTTTGCCTGTGATAATTCAGACCCTATATTGTTGATTCTAAAGTAACTATTCACACTGATCATGCTGCTATTAAATATCTTATGGAAAAGAAAGATGCTAAACCTAGACTCATTAGATGGGTTCTCTTGCTCCAAGAATTTGATTTACATATTGTTGATAGAAAAGGAGCTGAGAACCCCATTGCAGACAACTTGTCTAGGCTAGAGAATGTTCTTGATGACCCACTACCTATTGATGATAGATTTCCTGATGAGCAACTAAATGTCATAAGTACTTCTCGTAGAACTCCGTGGTATGCTGATTATGCTAATTATATTGTTGCTAAATTTATACCGCCTAGCTTCACATACCAACAAAATAAAAAGTTTTTCTATGACTTGCGACATTACTTTTGGGATGACCCACATCTTTATAAAGAAGGAGTAGATGGTGTTATTAGACGTTGTCTACCTGAGCATGAACAGGAACAGATCCTACACAAGTGTCACTCCGAAGCCTATGGAGGACACCACGCTGGAGATAGAACTGCACATAAGGTATTGCAATCCGGTTTTTATTGGCCTACTCTCTTCAAGGATGCCCGTAAGTTTGTTTTATCTTGCGATGAATGTCAAATAATTGGTAATATTAGTAGACGTCAAGAAATGCCTATGAATTATTCACTTGTTATTGAGCCATTTGATGTTTGGGGCTTTGATTATATGGGACCTTTTCCCGCCTCTAATGGTTACACTCATATTCTAGTTGCTGTTGATTATGTTACTAAGTGGGTAGAAGCTATTCCAACTAGTAGTGATGATCATAACACTTCTATTAAAATGCTTAAGGAAGTTATTTTTCCGAGGTTTGGAGTCCTTAGATACTTAATGACTGATGGTGGTTCACACTTTATTCATGGTGCTTTCCGTAAGATGCTTGCTAAATACGATGTTAATCATAGAATTGCATCTCCTTATCACCCGCAATCTAGTGGTCAGGTAGAGTTGAGCAATAGAGAGGTCAAATTAATTTTGCAAAAGACTGTCAATAGGTCTAGAAAGAATTGGTCCAAAAAACTGAATGATGCATTATGGGCCTACAGAACTGCGTACAAAAATCCTATGGGTATGTCTCTGTATAAAATGGTTTATGGAAAAGCATGTCATTTACCTCTTGAATTAGAACATAAGGCATATTGGGCTATCAAAGAGCTCAATTATGACTTCAAACTTGCTGGTGAGAAGAGGTTGTTTAATATTAGCTCACTTGATGAATGGAGAACCCAAGCTTATGAAAATGCCAAGCTGTTTAAAGAAAAAGTTA
The DNA here is from genome assembly GCF_002162155.2 of Triticum dicoccoides. Lineage (NCBI taxonomy): Eukaryota > Viridiplantae > Streptophyta > Magnoliopsida > Poales > Poaceae > Triticum > Triticum dicoccoides. The sequence goes on along the minus strand of NC_041385.1, from coordinate 532,244,051 downwards.
AAAGATGGCATGATAAAAGGATACAAAAGCGTGAGTTTAATGTAGGTGACTATGTATTGCTATACAACTCTCGTTTAAGATTTTTTGCAGGAAAACTTCTCTCCAAATGGGAAGGTCCTTACGTTATCGAGGAGGTCTATCGTTCCGGTGCCATAAAAATCAACAAATTCGCAGGCACAAATCCGAAGGTGGTAAACGGTCAAAGAATCAAACATTATATCTTAGGTAATCCCATAAATGTTGAAACCAATATTATTGAAACCGTAACCCCGGAGGAATACATAAGGGACACTTTCCAGAACTTTCCAGACTCCGAAAAGGAATAGGTATGTGGTACGGTAAGTAAACAGACCCCAAAACAATTTTTAAAGCAATATTCTCCATTTTGGAATATTTAGAAAAATAGAAAAATAAGTAGCAGTCCGGGGAGGACACGAGGCCTCCACGAGGGTGGAGGGCGCGCCCTACCCCCTGGGCGCGCCCCCTACCTCGTGAGCACCCCGTGTGCCCTCCGGACCCCGTTTTCTTGCACGATACATATTTTGGTCGGTAAAAATTCATTATATATTGTCCCAAAGGTTTTGACGACCGTATCACGCAAATATCCTCTGTTTTCGTTTCGAGCTGTTTCCGTTGCAGATTTGAGGATTCCGGAGACTCGATCATCCTTCTATGAGGGTGAGCCTATGCCATGGAAGGTGGACGACAAGCTTCCATCATCAACAACACCTCCACCGCCAACAACAAAGGAGATATAATCACATGGGTATGGGCACTCCCCTTGGCAACCGCCAAGCTTGGGGGAGGTTCCCCGGTATCGTATCACCATCACAACTCCTATCTTTACCGTTTTTCTTAGTTCGATCCTATTAGTAGTATCTTGATTTAGTAGAATAAAGTCATGGCACGATCTAGTTTTGAGTTTTGCTTTATGATCCCTCTATGCAATCGAGTGCGTGAGCAATATATAATAGAGATTAGTGTTGAGTCAAGGGTTGATTACTTTGCCACGATCTTGGGTGAATAAAGAAAAGAATAAAAAGAAACAAAGAGTTCATATTGATCTTATTGAGAGTAATGACTTCACATAAAAAGAGTATGATGATTGAAAGTTGTTGGGAGTTGGCAAATATAGCTTTGGTCATCGTTGCAATTAATAGGAAGTAATAAGGAGAGAGAGGTTTCACATATAGATATATTATCATTGACATCTTTTATGATTGGGAGCACTCATTAAAATATGACATGCTAAAGAGTTGATGTTGGACAAGGAAGACAATATAATGAGTTATGTTTTCTTACATCTGAGATAAAGTATGTTGTCATGGTTCATCTACCGTGTTAAGCTTGCCTTTCCCCCTCATGCTAGCCGAATTCTCAGCACTAAGTAGAAATACTACTTGTGCTTCCAAATACCCTTAAACCAGTTTTGCCATGAGAGTCCACCATATCTACCTATGGATTGAGTAAGATCCTTCAAGTAAGTTGTCATCGGTGCAAGCAATAAAAATTGCTCTCTAAATATGCATGACTTATTAGTGCGGAGAAAATAAACTTTGCACGAACTTGTTGTGGACGCAATAAAAGCGACGGACTGCATAATAAAGGTTCACATACAAGGGGCAATGTAAAGTGACGTTCTTTTGCATTAAGATTTTGTGCATCAACCCTAAACGCGCATGACAACCTCTGCTTCCCTCTGTGAAGGGCCTATCTTTTATTATCTTCCTCTACCTTATGCAAGAGTCACGGTGATCTTCACCCTTCCTTCTTTTTATTTTATCCTTTGGCAAGCTCAGCATGTTGGAAAGAACATGATATATATATCTAATTAAATGTGGGGGAGCGTGAATTATTATTGTTGACACTACCCTTGAGGTAAAAGGTTGTGGGGCAAAAACTATAAGCCCCTATCTTTCTCTGTGTCCGATTAAAACTCCGTAACCACAAGTATCGTGTGAGTGTTAGCAATTATGACGGACTAAGTGACAGTTGAGTATGTGGGCTTGCTTTTAAGCTCTGACATAGACTCTTTCCGATGTTATGATAAATTGCAATTGCTTCAATGACTGAGATTATAATTGTTGGTGCCCAATAAGGTTTCTGATTCATACTTTGGCTTTGTGAAAAGATCATCACTTGAACATAAGTAATCATATGGCAAATCTATATATGTTGCTGTTATGAAAATAATCATGATGCCTTCATGTCCGTATTTTATTTTTATCGACGCCTCTACTTCTAAACATGAGGACATATTTATTGTTATCGGCTTTTCGCTTGAGGACAAGCAAGGTCTAAGCTTGGGGGAGTTGATACGTCCATTTTGCATCATGCTTTTATATCGATATTTATCACATTATGGGCTGTTATTTCACGATATGTCACAATACTTATGGCTATTCTCTCTTATTTTACAAGGTTTACCATGAAGAGGGGGAATGCCGGCAGTTGGAATTCTGGCTGGAAAAGGAGCAAATATTGGAGATATATTCTGCGCAACTCCAAAAGTCCTGAAACTCCACGGAATATCTTAAAAGAAATAAAGAAAAATCATCGCCAAAGATGAAGGCCAGGGGGCCCACACCCTGCTCACGAGGGTGGGGGGCGCGCCCCTCCCCCGGGTGCGCCCCCCTACCTCGTGGGCCCCCTGGTGGCTCTCCGACGCCCATCTTCTCCTATATGAAGTCTTTCGATGAGAAAAAAATAAGAAGCAACCTTTCGGGACGAGACTCCGCCGCCACGAGGAGGAACCTTGGCGGAACCAATCTAGGGCTCCGGCAGAGCTGTTCTGCCGAGGACACTTCCCTCCGGGAGGGGGAAATCATCGTCATCATCATCACCAATGCTCCTCTCATCGGGAGAGGGCAATCTCCATCAACATCTTCACCAGCACCATCTCATCTCCAAACCCTAGTTCATCTCTTGTATCCAATTCTTGTCTCCAAGTCCGGAATTGGTGCTAGTAGGTTGCTAGTAGTGTTGATTACTCCTTGTAGTTGATGCCAGTTGGTTTATTTGGTGGAAGATCATATGTTCAGATCCTTTATGCATATTATTACCCCTCTGATTATGAACATGAATATGCTTTGTGAGTAGTTACATTTGTTCCTGAGGACAAGGGAGAAGTCTTGCTATTAGTAGTCATGTGAATTTGGTATTCGTTCGATATTTTCATAAGATGTATGTTGTCTAACGTCTAGTGGTGTTATGTGAACATCGACTACATAACACTTCACCATTATTTGGGCCTAGAGGAAGGCATTGGGAAGTAATAAGTAGATGATGGGTTGCTAGAGTGACAGAAGCTTAAACCCTAGTTTATGCGTTGCTTCGTAAGGGGCTGATTTGGATCCATATGTTTCATGCTATGGTTAGGTTTACCTTAATACTTTTGTTGTAGTTGCAGATGCTTGCAATAGAGGTTAATCATAAGTGGGATGCTTGTCCAAGTAAGGGAGTACCCAAGCACCGGTCCACCCACATATCAAATTATCAAAGTACCGAACGCGAATCATATGAGCGTGATGAAAACTAGCTTGACGATATTCCCATGTGTCCTCGGGAGCACTTTTCCTATTATAAGAGTTTGTCCAGGCTTGTTCTTTTCTACAAAAAGGATTGGGCCACCTTGCTGCACTTTATTTACTTTTGTTACTTGTTGCTCGTTACCATTTATCTTATCACAAAACTATCTGTTACCACTTATTTCAGTACTTGCAGAGAATACCTTGCTGAAAACCGCTTATCATTTCCTTCTGCTCCTCGTTGGGTTCGACACTCTTACTTATCGAAAGGACTACGATAGATCCCCTATACTTGTGGGTCATCAATAGCTAGCACCCAGATTTAAGAAAAAGAGAGTGGATGTGCATGTCCTACTTGCCGTGATGTGTTGGTTGCCTATGCATGAAAATGTGATAACACTGACGTGTTATCTTCTACGTGCAAGCAGCAGAAGAATACAATTTTTGTGGATTGTTGATGCGTTCTTGTTCATGTAGTGATTGAGAACACATTGGAAGAAATGACACGCGAAAAGAATGAACCACGAAGATGGCGCTGATACTTGGGGTTCTCAAAGGCCAGAAACGCCCCCTTGGGATGCATCAAAGTACAGTCAACTCATTTCTGCAGGGCCATTGCTGCCACTACTAGAACAGTACGCAGACATTGGTATGATGCATGATAACAAAGAAAAGAACATTTGCCATGTTCGCGACGATGAAGATGACATTCTACTTATGTCCTACACTGTCATTTTTTCGCAGCTACTTATGACTAAAACACACTCAGGGGTGCTCCATGGCAAGTTCAGTCATAGGGCGCTAACACTGATAAATGTACGGGCAGCCAACTTCAACTAGCTAATGTGGCCAATCAAGGTAACGCATACGAAAAAGAACACATACTGGTCTGGACATGAAAAATAAACTTGCAAAGGTTGGGAAAAGACTTACAAGTTATGTCGGGAAAAAATGCAGAGCCTTCATGCAGCACGTGGCATCAGACGGCACCCATGTACCTGCCATCGACGTCATACATAGGTGAGTCCATATAAAGTGAAGTTGCGGATGGTGAATTAGCAGAAGGAGCATAGTTGACAACTGCAGTTGTCATGACTGAACAACTGCAATTGCCATGAATAAATAACTGCAGTTGCCATCCCTGGACAACTGTTGTTGCCCTCCCTGGACAACTGTAGTTGCCATGAAGGAACAACTGCAGTTGCCATCCCAGGATAACTACAGTTGCCATGCCAGGACAACTGTAGTTGTCATGTCTCGACAACTGCAGTTCCCATGCCAGGACAAACTGCAGTTGCCATGCATTGACCAACTACTACCATGCTTACAGGTTATTACGGTGGTGGTACCCCAGCAAACATCTCGTGGCAAGCTTCACAGATTGCAGATAGAGCACGTCAATTTGGTGTGACAGACCACACAAGATGGGCACATGTAGCACAACAAGGTAAGAAAAAATTGAACCACAAAAGATCACTGCATTTGTTTTTGTGGCAAATAGCATGTGACAAAAAAGAAGATTTGTAGCAGTGATGGTGGAAAAAATCAAGCATAAAACGCTAACAAGTGGTTGTGTGCAATGAGTCATATATTGTCTTCGGAAATTTGCCAACTGCTAAAAGCATGTGTGCAGCACTAATGGTTGATCGCATTTGCCTAGTGAGCTCAAGCCTAGAATGCAAAGTTTTGATGCTAGAACACACTGGTTGCCATGTATTGGTAGCAGTATTTGCCATGTATGTAGGACAGCAACTGCCATGCATATAGAATTCAAGTTTTCGTACTAAAAAGGAGCTGGTTGCCATGCATTGGCAACAGTAGTTGCCATGTTTGTTGGACTATAGCTGCCATGACTGGACAACTACAATTGCCATGCATGTCCACACGCAGACTCGCGGCTTGCTGTTTGAATGATGTCATCCCAAATCACTTGAAGTTGATGTGCTCCGTTACGATAAACATGTTATTCAAGCAAAATCTTACGCTCGTTCCTGTTTTTTCTATTACAGGGCCTACAACTATAGTGAACAGCAGCGCGGGGACATCTACTGCGGGGAGCTCTGAGCGCATGGAAGACACATTCCACCAGCCAGCCGACAATCATGCCTCAAACAATGCCGAGTCAGAGTCGGAAATGGCAATCATTCCAGCAATGCCGACAAGCACCCCTTTGAACACAAGCACTAGCAACACTCAAGTAGATGAAACTGCCGCCGATACTGAAGTGAATGATGAAACTGATGACGAAGCACAAGGGGATGAAGATGGTGGGCAATCAGAGATCATGGTACCTCAGCCACTGTACGTTGGGCAGAGATTTGAATCGTTCGAAGAAGCAAAGGAATTCTACCAGACATATGCAAAGTTCCATGGGTTTGCGGTCAACACCGAATACCATAGGAAAATTAAGAAAACTAACAAGTACAGCAGAGGTGAGATGAGGTGCCACAAGGCACGAAGGAACAAGAAGCAGAAAGGTGTTGCGCCTGTCGTTCCGGAACGAAAGAGAGGTATCATTCTCAAGATGGAATGCCCTGTCCGGTGTAAGCTAAACATAGATGGAGCACAGTGGGTGGTAACTGAATATTTTGACGAGCACAACCACAAACTCATAAAGAAGTTCGACCTGGTAAAATTTCTGACCGCCCACAGAGGATTCACCCCCCTCGAGAGGAAATTCATAAAGCTGCTACATGATTGTAACGTCGGTCCATCAAGAATGGTCCAGATACTATCACTCATCCACAGCAAAAATGGGAATCTGAGTAGCATGCCCTACATACCAGCTGACGTCACAAACCTAAAGGCAAAGTACCGTAGAGAGAGCAAGTTGGCTGACATAGAGGCCACAGTGGCCTACTTCGATGAGAAAGCGAAGGAAGATCCAGATTTCTTCTACAGGATAAGGTTGGACGATGAGGACCGTGTCAGGAACATGTATTGGGTGTATGATGCTGCAAGAAGAGCCTACAAACATTTCCGAGATTGCATTTCATTCGACGCGACGTATCTCACTAATGTGTACAAGATGCCATGCGCTCCATTCATAGGAATAAATAACCACAATCAGTCGTTGCAGTTCGGATGCGGGCTCGTTCAGAATGAAGACACGGATGGGTACGTTTGGCTGTTCAAGACCTTCTTGGAGTGCATGGATGGACTTGCTCCGATGAACATAATAACAGACCAGGATTTTAGCATGCGTGCAGGCACAGAGGAGGTCTTTCCATTGGCAGTGCACAGGCACTGCAGGTGGCACATTATAAAGAAGGCTGAGGAGACGCTAGGACCGTTTTTTGCTGACCGTCCAGAGTTGCATAAGGCATTCGAGCTGTGCGTGGACCACAGCTTGATGGTGGAGGAGTTTGAAAGGAGCTGGATGGCCATGATTGAAACATATCAAGTCCAAGACAATGAGACTCTTGCTAGCCTGTGGGAGAAGCGAATGTACTGGGTGCCGGCCTACTTCATGCAGTGCTTCTTCCCGTTTCTGCAGACTACACAGCACAGCGAGGGGTTCAATGCTGTTTTGAAGCGGTACGTGAGCCCTGGCAACTCATTGCTATAGTTTGCCAAGCAGTACACAGCTTTGCAACAAAAAATACTGGGGTTTGAGCTACAGCAAGAAGCGAACACCGCGCTAAAGCAGCCAAAATTGCTAACGTATTTACTGATGGAGAGGCAAATAAGCAAGATATACACCAACAAGATCTTTAACAAGTAAGTCAGTTGCGTTGCAATCTTATTTGCATAAGCATGAAGGCAGTAGGTGCCATACAGAATGCAATGCATTTGCCATGATATGTGGATGCCATGTTTAATGAAGTACTGTTTACCATGTTTACTCAACTGCAGTTGCCATGTTTAATGAACTACTGTTTGCCATGCTTACTCAGCTGCAGTTGCCATGTTTAATGAAATGCAGTTGCCATGTTTAATGCACTGTACTTCCATTGGGCATGTTGGTATGCAAATGCCAGTGCCAATTAAAAATGTTATGTAGTTGCCATGTTTACTGAAATGCACTTGCCATGTTTACTGAAATGCAATTTCCATGTTTACTCAACTGCAGCTGCCATGTTTAATGAAATGCAGTTGTCATGTTTTATGCATTGTGCTTCCATTGGGAATGTTGGTATGGAAATGACAATGGCCAGTTGAAAATGTTATGCAGTTGCCATGATTAATTTACTGCAGTTGCCATGATTAATTTACTGCAGTTGCCATGTCTAATGTACTATATTTGCCATGTCTAACGTACTATATTTGCCATGTTCAATGTACTATACTTGCCATGTTCAAACGAAATGTATTTCTATTTGCCATGGCAACATAAGGTGCTATCAAAAAAGAGCGCACGATAGTTTAACAAAAAACACACAAAACTTGCAAATTCTAGGAAGAAATAAGGCGTGCCAGCATGTTCACGGCTTTGCAGGTGGACGAACATACGTTCAAGGTGTGTTCTATTTTGGGCATGTCAGATTCAGAACCCGAAGACCCGGACAAAGGAAGGAACTACTTCGTGAAAGCCTCGATAGGCCAAGGCGAATACTACTGCCAATGCTGCAAGTTTGAATGGGACAACATTGTGTGCGGTCACATACTAAAAGTAATGGACATGAACACGATGACACGAATGCCCCGCCATTTCATAAGGCGGCGATGGACTTGGGACACTGACGACGCATTGGCGCCGCAGACAACAAACACAGTTCTGGCTGTGCATGACGAGAGACCGGAGTCAACCATGGAAGCCGTGAGGCACTTTGTGTTGACAAAGAATTATGCTAAGCTAATTGATGAAGCGTGCAAGAGTGATGAGACAGCGAGAGTCGCAGAAAAACACAGGAAGGTCCTGAAAAGAGAGCTTGATGAGATCAAGAAGAGAAAAGCTGAGGAAGCCTTACACAGGTTCCCCCGCACATCAAGTGTGCCTTCGTCCAGGGGGCCATCATCTGAAAACTCGGAGATAGGATCTGGAACAACAACACACAAACCCAGGTCAGGAACCCACCCCGTTCCATCACAAAGGGGCGTCCAAAAGAGATAAGATACAAATCGGGATTGGAGATTCAAGCAAAACACAAGAAAACAAAGAAAGGGACGGGCAATCCGTAATCAACATTGGGGCACTGTGACATGGTCATTGGTGACATTTTATTTTGTAATCTAGATGTTCTACTTTTTAAGAAAAAATGGGAGAATGACTCTTGAGGGGCATCAGAAGTTGAAGGAAAATGCATTGAATGGATAAATGCAGTTGCCATGTTATGTGTACTTAATCTGCCATGTTATGTGTAGTTAATATGCCATGCTATTTTATACTAAAATATGCCATGATATTTTATATTGGATCTGCCATGTTAATTGCACTGGATCTACCATGTTAATTATACTGGATCTGCCATGTTAAGTATACTGGATCTGCCATGTTAAGTATACTGGATCTGCCATGTTGTTTATGCTGAATCTGCCGTCTTGTTTGTACTGAATCTGCCATGTTAGCTGTACTGAAATATGCCATGTTATTTGTAATGACTCTGCATCGCATATATTTCCGTGTTAATTCGACGCGGTTTAGTCACACATATTGTGTTGTGTGCAATGTATGGGAAACAAGTTGAAAAAAGCGTAACGTGCATCAACCGCATGAAAGGTTATGGCTACATGATCAAACTACCATTCTAGCCGGTGCAGCTAGCGATGAAAAAGAGGAAGCAAATCAGCCAAACAAAAAATGACGATGACTTTCACTAACCATGTCTGATGACATTTTCCATGTTTTAAAACATCGTAGACGCATTCGAAACGGCAAACTGGTGCTATAAACGATGAAACCATAATAATAATGATAAACATAAAACATATCTGCTATCACGCCTAAATAGGTTCACATCCACTCATATATTACAGAAAATATTCAAATGCCGCTCACACACAACCACTACATACTAGGCTACGCGGGGTTGCAGTCATAACATAGCACACAGACATAGTTTTGACAAACAAAAGATAGTACCTTACATTCCTCGGCAACAGAATGTAAGGTAGGCGTTGGGTATGGAGCGCCACGTGATCACTCTTCTTGATGACTTGCTTAACAGCTTCCTCTACGAACTCACGTGCTCCAGACCGCTTGTTGAAATCTTCATTCGTCAACCAGTTCCATGTGTAAATTTTTCGGAGCTCAACGATCGTTGCAGCTGTGATGACAGGAACCAGTCTACCTTCCCACTTTGCAAGGTATTCCAACGTGTGAAAGCCACAGTCCGTCCCGCACAAGAAAAGAATCAGGTGAACTCACAAAAAGGACAGAGATAGCAATGATAAACTTCAATTCAGATGTAACAAAAGAGGGACGGGATTGGTGTAAAGGGCACATGAAGAAAGAGATAGGAAAATTACGAGTTCCCTTGCTGCGTAGTTGCCACGTACTCAATTGGAAAATGTCTGATCTGGACCTTTGAGTGTTTGTAGTGACGGTTTCATGTCTCTCTGAGGTTGTTGATGAAGAATTCAGCATGCGTAGTAAGGTCTGCATCAGCTGCCGAACACATTGAATCATGCACCTCAAAGCGTTGGTTCTTCAGGTCAAGGCAGATCGCGTAGTGGTGACCGCACTTGTCGTGTGGGTCATGTGGTGCAAGCTCCTGGAACATGGGGAACAGGACCTGCAAGTAAAATGAAGGAAATGAGAAGCAGAGTTCACATGAAGAACAACAAGGGGACAAAAAAAGTAGAATCACGTAGAATGTTTAGATATAGTGGGTGCTACCTCTTGAGCACTGCGTTGGATTTCCCCGAAGAGTAGAGGATGATGCAGCAAAGTAGTGTAAGTATTTCCCTCAGTTTTTTGAGAACCAAGGTATCAATCCAGTAGGAGACCACGCACAAGTCCCTCGTACCTACACAAAACGATAGCTCCTTGCAACCAACGCGATTAGGGGTTGTCAATCCCTTCACGGTCACTTACGAGAGTGAGATCTGATAGAGATGATAAATAATATTTTTGGTATTTTTGGTATATAGATGCAAAGTGAAAAGTAAAAGGCAAAGTAAAAACAAAGCAAGTAATAAAGTAATGGAGATTGATATGATGAGAATAGACCCGGGGGCCATAGGTTTCACTAGTGGCTTCTCTCAAGAGCATAGATATTCTACGATGGGTGAACAAATTACTTTTGAGCAATTGACAGAATTGAGCATAGTTATGAGTATATCTAGGTATGATCATGTATATAGGCATCACGTCCAAGACAAGTAGATCGAAACGATTCAGCATCTACTACTATTACTCCACTCATAGGCCGCTATCCAGCATGCATCTAGAGTATTAAGTTAAAAACAGAGTAACGCCTTAAGCAAGATGACATGATGTAGAGGGATAAATTCATGCAATATGATAACAACCCCATCTTGTTATCCTCGATGGCAACAATACAATACGTGCCTTGCTACCCCTTCTGTCACTGGGAAAGGACACTGCAAGATTGAACCCAAAGCTAAGCACTTCTCCCATTGCAAGAATTACCAATCTAGTTGGCCAAACCAAAAGGATAATTCGAAGAGACTTGCAAAGATAACTCAATCATACATAAAAGAATTCAGAGAAGATTCAAATATTGTTCATAGATAAGCTGGATCATAAACCCACAATTCATCGATCTCAACAAATACACCGCAAAAAGAAGATTACATCGAATAGATCTCCACGAGAGAGGGGGAGAACATTGTATTGAGATCCAAAAAGAGAGAAGAAGCCATCCAGCTACTAGCTATGGACCCGAAGGTCTGAAGTAAAATACTCACACTTCATCGGAAGGGCTATGGTGTTGATGTAGAAGCCCTCCATGGTGGATGCCCCCTCCGACGGAGCTCCGGAACAGGCCCCAAGATGGGATCTCATGGATACAGAAGGTTGCGGCGGTGGAATTAGGTTTTTGACTCCTGTTCTGATCGTTTGGGGATACGTAGGTATATATAGGAGGAAGGAGTACGTCGGTGGAGCAACAGGGGGGCCACGAGGCAGGGGGGCGCGCCCTAGGGGGGGCGCCCCCACCCTCATGACCGACTCTTTTGTTCCTTGGAGCAGGGTCCAAGTCTCCTGGATCACGTTTGGTGAGAAAATCACGTTCCCGAAGGTTTCATTCGTTTGGACTCCGTTTGATATTCCGTTTCTTCAAAACACTGAAATAGGCAAAAAAATAGCAATTCTGGGCTGGGCCTCCAGTTAATAGGTTAGTCCCAAAAATAATACAAAAGTGGAAAATAAAGCCCAATATAGTCCAAAACAGTAGATAAAGTAGCATGGAGCAATCAAAAATTATATATACGTTGGAGACGTATCAGGCATCCCCAAGCTTAATTCCTGCTCGTCCTCGACTAGGTAAATGATAAAAAAGAATTTTTGATGCGGAGTGATACTTTGGCATAATTTCAATGTAAATCTTCTTAATTGTGGCATGAATATTCAGATCCGAAAGATTCAAGACAAAAGTTCATATTGACATAAAAATAATAATACTTCAAGCATACTAACTAAGCAATTATGTCTTCTCAAAATAACATGGCCAAAGAAAGTTATCCCTACAAAATCATAGAGTCTGGCTATGCTCCATCTTCCCCACACAAAATATTTAAATCATGCACAACCCCGATGACAAGCCAAGCAATTGTTTCATACTTATGACATTCTCAAAACTTTTTCAATCTTCACGCCATACATGAGCGTGAGCCATGGATATAGCACTATGGAATAGAATGGTGGTTGTGGAGAAGACAAAAGGAGGGAAGATAGTCTCACATCAACTAGGCGTATCAACGGGCTATGGAGATGCCCATCAATAGATATCAATGTGAGTGAGTAGGGATTGCCATGCAACGGATGCACTAGAGCTATAAGTATATGAAAGCTCTACAAAAGAAACTAAGTGGGTGTGCATCCAACTCGCTTGCTCACGAAGACCTAGGGCATTTGAGGAAGCCCATCATTGGAATATACAAGCCAAGTTCTATAATGAAAAATTCCCACTAGTATATGAAAGTGACAAAAATGAGAGACTCTCTATCATGAAGATCTTGGTGCTACTTTGAAGCACAAGTGTGGTAAAAGTATAGTAACATTGTGCCTTCTCTCTTTTTCTCTCATCATTTTTTATTTAGGCCTTTTCCCTTCTTCTTTTTTATGGCCTCTTTTTTTCGTCCGGAGTCTCATCCCGATTTGTGGGGGAATCATGGTCTCCATCATCCTTTTCTCACTTGGGACAATGCTCTAAAAGATGATGATCATCACACTTTTATTTTTCTTACAACTCAACAATTACAACTTGATTCTTAGAACAAGGTATGACTCTATATGAATGCCTCCGGCGGTGTACCGGGATATGCAATGAATCATGAGTGACATGTATGAAAGAATTATGAACGGTGGCTTTGCCACAAATACGATGTCAACTACATGATCATGCTAGCAATATGACAATGATGGAGTGTGTCATAATAAACGGAACGGTGGAAAGTTGCATGGCAATATATCTCGGAATGGCTATGGAAATGACATGGTAGGTAGGTATGGTGGCTGTTTTGAGGAGGATATATGGTGGGTGTATGATACTGGCGAAAAGTGCGCGACATTAGAGAGGCTAGCAATGGTGGAAGGATGGGAAAAAGTGCGTATAATCCATGGACTCAACATTAGTCATAAAGAACTCATATACTTATTGCAACTCACATAACGGTTCACCATACGTGCATGCTACGGGAATCACAAACTTCAACACAAGTATTCTTTAAATTCACAACTACTCAACTAGCATGACTCTAATATCACCATCTTCATATCTCAAAACAATTATCAAGCATCAAACCTATCTTAGTATTCAATGCACTCAAAAGAAAGTTTCACATATCTTGAATACCAAGTATATTAACATTAAGCAAATTACCATGCTATTAAGGACGCTCAAAATAATCTAAGTGAAGCATGAGATATCAATAGTTTCTTTAAAACAAATCCACCACCGTGCTCTAAAATATCTAAGTGAAGCACTAGAGCAAAAATTATCACGCTCAAAAGATATAAGTGAAGCACTATGAGCAAAACTATCAAGCTCAAAAGATATAAGTGAAGCACATAGAGTATTCTAGCAAATTCCAATTTATGTATGGCTCTCTCAAAAGGTGTGTACAGCAAGGATGATTGTGGTAAACTAACAAGCAAAGACGCAAATAATACAAGACACTCCAAGCAAAACACATATCATGTGGTGAATAAAAATATAGCTCCAAGTAAAGTATCGATGGAAGTGGACGAAAGAGGGGATGCCTTCCGGGGCATCCCCAAGCTTTGACTTTTTGGTGTCCTTGGATTATCTTGGGGGTGCCATGGGCATCCCCAAGCTTAGGCTCTTGCCACTCCTTGTTCCATAATCCATCAAAAGAATTCACCCAAAACTTGAAAACTTCACAACACAAAACTCAATAGAAATCTCATGAGCTCCGTTAGAGAAAGAAAACAAAAGACTAATTTAAGGTACTGTAATTAACTCATTATTTATTTATATTGGTGTTAAACCTACTGTATTCCAACTTATTTATGGATTATAAACTATTTTACTAGCCATAGATTCATCAAAATAAGCAAACAACACACGCAAAACAGAATCTGTCAAAAACAGAACAGTCTGTAATAATCTGTAACTAACGCAAACTTCTGTAACTCTAAAAATCCTACCAAAATAGGAAGTCCTGGAAAATTTGTTTATTGAACAGAATAAAAAATAATCAACGCAAAATCATGTTTCTGTGATTTAACAAAATTATATTCGTGCATGCAAAGTTTCTGTTTTTCAGCAGAATCAAATCAACTATCATCGTAGGTTATCCTATAGGTTCTACTTGGCACAAACACTAAATAAAACATAAAACCACATCCAAACAGAAGCTAGATGGATTATTTATTCCTAAACAGAAGCAAAAACAAAAAATAAAAATAAAATTTGGCTGCCTCCCAACAAGCGCTATCGTTTAACGCCCCTAGCTAGGCATAAAAGCAAGGAAAGATCTAAGTATTGCCATCTTTCGTAGGCAATTCTTCAATGAGGCATCTACCTCTTTTAGAATTTTCTTTCTTTCTATTAATTGTCAAATTTTCAGGCAAAAGATCAAAAAATTTATTTATAGCAAAAGGTTCCTTAATGATGGTAAAAAGATTGGGATGAACACTTATAGATTTAAGATCCGCAGTTTCCTTACTAGATGATTCACCCTTATTCTTAGGAACATAAATAAGCTTAGTATTTTTAGTAGACGAACTTGGAGTGTTTTGTACGGAAGAAAAAGCGGTTCCCAAGTTGATAATGATACCCTCAAGTTTATCGATTCTTATGGAATCTAGATTTATTTTCTCATTAACTATGGGTTCTTTTTCTTTAATATTTTTCAAAGTCATTCCTACCTTAGATCCATATTGGGTAATTTGATTGTGGATCTTTTATCAAGATTTTCAATTGATTCAAGGGTAACAACTTTATTTTCAATAATTTCAAGTCTTTGCATAACATGCTCCAAAGTTAACATAGTTCCATTAATCAAAAGAGGTGGTGAGCCAAATAAATCTATTAAAGCATTATAAGAATCAATAGTATGGCTACCCAAGAAATTCCCTCCGGTAATGGTATCAAGGATATATCTATACCAAGGATTAGCACCTACATAAAAATTACAAAGAAGAACTGAAGTAGATTGCTTCCTGGTAGATCTATTTTGAGCATTGCAAATTCTATACCAAGCGTCTTTTAGATTTTCTCCCTCCCTTTGCTTAAAATTTAGAACTTCATTCTTGGGAGATAACGGAGAAGATATGAGACTAGTCATGACGACAAGCAAGCAAACTAACACATGAGAAAACAAAAAGACAACGGGAAAAGGCAAACGGGAAAGAGAGGAGGAGATTGGGAAAGAGAGGGCGAATAAAACGGCAAGGGTGAAGTGGGGGAGAGGAAAATGAGAGGCAAATGGCAAATAATATAATGCGAGAGATAGGGATTGTGATGGGTACTTGGTCTGGTTGACTTGCTCTTGCGTGAGCCTCCCCGGCAACGGCGCCAGAAATTCTTCTTGCTAACTCTTGAGCACTGCGTTGGATTTCCCCGAAGAGGAGAGGATGATGCAGCAAAGTAGCGTAAGTATTTCCCTCAGTTTTTTGAGAACCAAGGTATCAATCCAGTAGGAGACCACGCACAAGTCCCTCGTACCTACACAAAACGATAGCTCCTCGCAATCAACACGATTAGGGGTTGTCAATCCCTTCACGGTCACTTACGAGAGTGAGATCTGATAGAGATGATAAATAATATTTTTGGTATTTTTGGTATATAGATGCAAAGTGAAAAGTAAAAGGCAAAGTAAAAACAAAGCAAGTAATAAAGTAATGGAGATTGATATGATGAGAATAGACCCCGGGGCCATAGGTTTCACTAGTGGCTTCTCTCAAGAGCATAGATATTCTATGGTGGGTGAACAAATTACTGTTGAGCATTTGACAGAATTGAGCATAGTTATGAGTATATCTAGGTATGATAATGTATATAGGCATCACGTCCAAGACAAGTAGATCGAAACGATTCTGCATCTACTACTATTACTCCACTCATCGACCGCTATCCAGCATGCATCTAGAGTATTAAGTTAAAAATAGAGTAACACCTTAAGCAAGATGACATGATGTAGAGGGATAAATTCATGCAATATGATAAAAACCCCATCTTGTTATCCTCGATGGCAACAATACAATACGTGCCTTGCTGCCCCTTCTGTCACTGGGAAAGGACACCGCAAGATTGAACCCAAAGCTAAGCACTTCTCCCATTGCAAGAACTACCAATCTAGTTGGCCAAACCAAAAGGATAATTCGAAGATTCTTGCAAAGATAACTCAATCATATATAAAAGAATTCAGAGGAGATTAAAATATTGTTCATAGATAATCTGGATCATAAACCCACAATTCATCGGTCTCAACAAACACACCGCAAAAAGAAGATTACATCGAATAGATCTCCACGAGAGAGGGGGAGAACATTGTATTGAGATACAAAAAGGGAGAAGAAGCCATCTAGCTACTAGCTATGGACCTGAAGGTCTGAACTAAACTACTCACACTTCATCGGAGGGGCTATGGTGTTGATGTAGAAGCCCTCCATGGTGGATGCCCCCTCCGGCGATGCTCCGGAACAAGCCCTAAGATGGGATCTCGTGGATACAGAAGGTTGCGGCGGTGGAATTAGGTTTTTGGCTCCTGTTCTGATCGTTTGGGGATACATAGGTATATATAGGAGGAAGGAGTACATCGGTGGAGCAACAGGGGGGCCACGAGGCAGGGGGCGCGCCCTAGGGGGGCGCCCCCCACCCTCGTAACCGAGTCTTTTGTTCCTTGGAGCAGGGTCCAAGTCTCCTGGATCACGTCCGGTGAGAAAATCACGTTCCCGAAGGTTTCATTCCGTTTGGACTCCGTTTGATATTTCGTTTCTTCGAAACACTGAAATAGGCAAAAAAAAACAGCAATTCTGGGCTGGGCCTCCGGTTAATAGGCTAGTCCCAAAAATAATATAAAAGTGGAAAATAAAATCCAATATAGTCCAAAACAGTAGATAAAGTAGCATGGAGCAATCAAAAATTATAGATACGTTGGAGACGTATCAGTGGGTAGTTAAAAGAAAGTTGTCGTCTATGTACGAACAAAGTTGCCCTTTATTTTACTTTGAAATTGCCACATAGTTTGCACGGGGATGCAGATCAAAAAGTTAGTTTACATGGCAGCTGTTGCCACATGAAATATCTGCCACATAAACAGATTGCAGCTACTGGCAAAAAAACATACCAGGGGAAAAAGTGCAAACAGGGAAGGAGTACTCACACATTTCTTCACTGTGAGCTTGAATTCACCGTGCGGAGCAAAAATCTTCCTCAGGATTTCGTGGTGGAAGTCACCATCCCATATTTTGCAGGTCACACTGTAATGCATGATTGTTTTGTCGGGAGACATATCCATATGCTTGTTGATGTAGTCAATCCCACATGCAACTACATTCGTCGACATTTTACCGAGTGGCCTCATGGACTCGGCAAGATCACCCAGGTCGACGTACGTCGCTTCACATTGAATGACCTTGGTTCTGTCCAAACATGAGTTGTATGAAAATGATATAACATGACAGAATCATGTCTACTAAGTAAAAAAGGAAGAACTAAAACGTAAGCAGATCATATCTAGAAAATTAGAAAAAAGATGAATGGTAGAAAGAGCAAAGCAAAATGAGAAGATTATGTCATGTGGTCATTACGCTTTCAGCTCCTTCATGTGCTTGTTGCTGGCCCTGGCATTTCCAAATCGCTTGACAATATCGTACAGCTGGTTCTCCTCCTTTGTGGCCCTGACTTCGGACTCGTAGTCTTCCGCGGGAGGTGGGTGAACTACCCTTTGCTGCCTCACAAAACCAGGGGTGGCATTCCTAATGGTATCCTCAGATACCGTATCTGCATGCACATTGGAACTTGATTGCCCCTGACCTCGTGAGGACCTCCTCTACAATGCTGCCTCCTCAATCTTGCGGTAAGCTTCATCAAGTGACGGCGAAATCTCCTCACGGGTGCTGCAAGGGATCAAAAAGTGGGTTAGGATACCTAGAAAACAAAACAAATGGAGTGTGAAAAGATATGGTGCATGATATGAAACGTAGGTACAGAAAGTAGGGAGTTGCCATGTGGAGGCAAATCCAGTTGCCATGTGTAGTGCACTGTAGTTGCCATGTGACATCAACTACAGTTGCCATGTTGTGTCAACTCCAGTTGCCATGTGGTTGCCGAATGGAAAATGCAGCATAGAAACAAAATTACAGGTGACATGGTGCAGCAAATCCAATTGCCATGTGTAGTGCACTGTAGTTGCCATGTGACAACAACTACAATTGCCATGTTGTATCAACTTCAGTTGACATGTGGTTGCCGAATGGAAAATGCAGCATGGCAACAAAAAAATGTAGGTGACATGGTGCAGCCAAGCTAGTTGCCATGTCACCACATAACAATTGCCATCACAAGTGAGAACCCCAAAAAAATGCTTGGGGAGCCAGAATACACAGATGTATACAAGAAAATGATAAGCACATAAGAAATGTACATTGGACGATCGGCTCTGCGAACTTGACAGCCTTCCTGCCCATGACCATTGGCTGCACCATCATTGCGGGCATGCCTCCCGGGAAAGCAAAGGCAACTGGCATAGGATCTGGCACCACTGATTGATCTTGAATGATACCAAGGCTGAAGCTCTGTGGGGTGAAGGCCATTTGGTGCCTCTCATGCCTACTGGCCGGACCGCGAACAACTTGCGGGGCAGAATCCAAGGGTGAAAGATTAACAAACATATCTGAATTGGCCGCTGTAGTATCATCGGGCTTGTTTGTAGGGCGGGGCGTGTTGTCAGCAGTATCGGCTGCAGCTTTCTTGACAATCTTCTTGTTTGGGCTGTAGGGGACACCAACATTGACTGGGAGCCTGGAAGTGCGCAGATTTAAGCTGGGGATTTCCACTGCGGGTAAAGGCGCAGTCTGCTCCAGACGCTCACCTGCGTTACTCGTGCCCGGCTTGACACCTGCATCAGTTGTGCTCCGGTCTTCCGGTTTCTCCATCACATTGCTTTTGATAGGTGGCGGGAACAGTGTCGACGCAGGAACATAGCCAGACTCATCTCTGCTACTCCTAGATACAGCTGGTGCATTGGGTATGTCTGTTGATTGCTTGCGGGGGCTACGACGCCTAGGTGGAAGACCAGCACGCGAAACAGTCGCCTTAGCAGTATCTGCACCGATAGGAGCTGGAGCTGTTGTGCCAAGACTCTCACCTGTAGATGGCATATCATTATGAACTGCCGCCTCAACCACTTCTGTCGTGGACACAGGAGTGCCACCACGCACGCGCTTGGAATCAGTGTCAGATGAGCGGGAATCTTCCTTGCTTAGGTTGGTCTCGGGAGCGTCCACTTCAACGCTTGCTGATGGGGTGGCATGGCTCACAGCAGCATCCTTCATTGCCAGAAGAGTGGGCAATATTTCAGCAGTCCTGGCAGATACCGACTCGTCACTCCCCGATGTACGGATGCCTGTTGTTCTAGCCTGCACATCTGCAACCGGCTGAGATGGTCGGCCACTTGCGTCAGAGTTAGTGGGAACAGTTGACGGTGCAGCAGTAGTTTTGTCGACTGACGCCTCATGAACATCTGAGTTGCCCCCTGTTGACAACTTTGAATGAAGGCGTTCGAGTGGGTCCCTAATGATATGCTTGGCCCCGCGTGTAGTAGTCTTCTTCACCCTGCAAAAAAGAAAGCACGTGAAAAAGGTATTAAGAAATGAACAAAAAATATTTGCCATGTTAGAAATCTAAAAAAATGAAAAGTAGCTGGAAAAACTGGTAGTTGCCATGTAAGGGGAATATGAGTTGCCATGTGGCATAGTTAGCAGTTGCCATGCAAATCCAGCAAGAGTTGCCATGCTAGCCAACATGGAGAATGATAAAAATGTCTGATCTGCGAGGAATGCATTTTCAAAACTAGGTATGTGGTGAGCACATAAGCCAATGCAAAGATAGCAGTTGCCATACAGGTACAAAAAGAGATGCCATTTGGCCTAGATAGCAGTTGCCATGCAAAAACAAGAAGGAGTTGCCATGCAGTTAAAAAAGGAAGGAAATCACTTGAAAAACAGCAGTTGCCATGTGGGAATGATGACAGAAGCCCATGTGGCAAGCTGAACAGATGCATTGAAAAATAAAAAATATAGCACTATGACAATGAAAGCACATGGAAAACCAACTTCTTGACTGGCTTTCTCATGTCTGGCAACATGACAAGATCCCCGGTGTTGGACGTCGTCATACGAGGAGATGACCTGGTGGAAGGGGTGTCACCAGTAATGGGGGCACCTTTGTTCAACCGAGCAGAAACACGGGTTGGCGTTGGTGCCTGTTTCTTCGTAACTGCTCGTCCACCAGCTGTCGCCTCACTGCACGTATAAGATGGAGGCAAAAAAGGGTGGAAATTGTCAGACAGCAAACTCATTGCCGCACTTAGCAAAAACAAATGCAAAAAGGGGTCAGTCTGTTCCAAAAATATAGACAAAACAAAACACTAAAATAAAAGTCGAACCTCCTCCTATCAGCTACAGGATCGGTCCTAGACCTCTTGCCAGGAGAACCCTGCCCAACATCCTCTGGAGCCCTCCCCCTCTTTGATGGCAACACCCCCTCGCCTCTCGCAGCCATATGTTCTTTGACTTTCTCCGGTGGGGGGACATCTGGTGCATCCTTCCCCTTCTTACCACCTGCACGAACTTCAACATGTTCATCATCGTCGGTGTCGTGTTGCACATTCTCCATATCATCGTCGTCATCCATGTCGAGACCAGCGTCTCCATATAGTTCATCTTGTGTGTCAGCAAACTCTTGGGAACTGTTGTAGTCATACCGGCCATGGCAACCCGTTGGCCGATGTGTCCGTTCTGGAACAAATGTAGTGAACCAACTCGCAACTGCGTCGCTATCAGAGCCATTAAGGGACGCCCAACCCTCAACCAACTTCCCGAGCAAGCCGGTCATGCCGAATGCAAACTGCCCAATTAGATGCTCAACAGGTGCCCTCACCTGTGCACGAAACAACAAGCAGCAATAACCAACCATATTACAGTCACTTGCACGAGATCAAAAATAATCCAAGGCAGCCATATATATATATATCCTTGATTACCTCAGTAGGGCAAGACGAAGTTGAGTGCACGTCCATCCACTTTCCAAAGTTTTGAGGCCCCCCAAACACGTTGTAGTCTATAGCATGCTAGGCCATCAGCTGGAAAAAACCAAAAAAAGATAGGATGTAAGAGAGAGAATGATGAACACTAACTAACAGTTCATGTGTTGCAAATACAACAAAAAAGAAGACGAGAATATAAGTTTCAGCACGAATGACAGAGTTGCCATGTGGAGTGAGACATGGATACCATGCGCAGACAGCCATGGCTAACAAAGGTAGTCACTCTTGTTACCACAGACGGTTGCCACATGACGATTTTTTCATATATTATGCTGCAAAAATTTGTAAGAATGCCGTGTAGAGAAAGAAACCAGAACTAACCTGTAGTTTTCCATATTTGGTATCAGTTACCCTGTCTGCAGCAAGCACAACCTTGACAACATCACAAGTCCACGCAGAAACAACAAACTTGTGCGTAGGCGGCGGGCCTCCTGTCCCAGTGAAATTCACGGTGGACAGATCAAGACAGTCGACGTACATGAGCTGATGTACAACAATTTTAAAAAGAAAGAAATATCAGTTGCCATCATGGTATTTTGCAAAAAAACAGGATAATGTATGTTCCTACGATCATCAAGTTGAAGTGCATGAAAAGAGAAAAGAAGAAGTTGACATCTGTATGTGATAGTTGCCATCATAGTATGATGGCAGTTGCCATCTTGTTATGATCTTGTTGCCATGCATGAATAAAAGGTGTTAAAAGAGTGTTCACAGAAAGGACTGGTAAAAAAATACCATTAAATGCAGTCGACAACCATTCCGGTACATCTTGCTTGAGAATGCATCATGCAGGAAGTCGGCAATGAACTTACACCAATTCATGTTCTTCACATCTTTCAGTTTCGCCTGCACCGCACAATTTTCAGGACAACGAGTTGCCGCATCAGAAATCAAATGGAAAAAACATCAAGAAACAATGGCATTGACTAGCTTGCACATGACATCGGAGCCAAAAGATTGAAGGAAAATAATGTAGTAAAGATAGATCATTCACCAAGATGGGGAAGCATTTATTGCTTGGGCGAAGAGAAGTGGTCGGCGCGAAAACAGCTGAGATGAGGTACATGAGTAGTTTCATCTTAAAAACCTCGCCATGGGTTGTCATGGCCTGCAGCGAATCTGCCAGTACAGACGTGTTCGGCATGGATTCCAATCCAGGAAACAAACGGGGGAACAACGCTTCCTCGATCTTGTTATTGGCCTCATAATTTGTCCATGGGGCACACCCAAAGTGCAGAACACGGATTCCTCATTCAACGGCAGTCTTCCACGTCTCGGAATCACAAATTCCCTGGAGGCGGGGTCGTAAATCTCACCAAGCTAGTCGCATACAGGGTTGACTAGATTCGTGCACCGGACATTCATCAAAGCCTGCATACCCATCTCAGCAGCAGCTCCCTTCTGATTGTTGGTAAATTTATCAGTCAATGAAGTCAGTCGTTCCTGCAAGGCCCTGTTGCGAGTACGTTTCTTCTTTTGCAAAAACAGACAAATGATCAGTTGTTGCCATGTTTTCACTGTCATGAAACTTTAGTTCATGACAGACGACTGCAAGCTAGAGGTGGCGACCAATAACATATGCAGGAGGAGGAGGGTGTGTGGACAGTTACCTCATCGCCATCTTTTCTCCGTCCAGTTGCCCGATTCTGCTATGGTGGATCCATGAAATCATCATCATCGTTTTGATGATCACCGTGAGCCATTCTACTGAGGTAAGAACAGACCAAATTGTCACAGTGGAAATGAAAATGCAGGAAGTAAGCAGTTGCCACCTAACAGAATGTACTTGCCGCATGGGCTCGAGTGAAAATGTCAACTAGTGAATGCAAATATCACATGAACACGCACGCACCCCCGCTATGATTGTCGAAAACATAAATGTGCCAATTAAGCACATTGGTTACATTTGGAAAAAAATATACAGATTGTAAATGCACTTAAAAACAAAATGTTGAAGTTGCCATGTTAACACAAGATATTACGAAAGAAAATCACAAAATCCTCCACTGCACAAACCTAAAATGTGGCAGCTCACACCCTGTCCTCATACAAAAATGACTTGCCATGT
This sequence comes from Triticum dicoccoides, assembly GCF_002162155.2. Taxonomy (NCBI): domain Eukaryota; kingdom Viridiplantae; phylum Streptophyta; class Magnoliopsida; order Poales; family Poaceae; genus Triticum; species Triticum dicoccoides. The sequence goes on along the minus strand of NC_041385.1, from coordinate 532,220,594 downwards.
GTTCAATGGCAAAATGTGCTAGATTGGAATTGCCATGTTAAAATGCAACACATAATTCAAAAAGCGATGAAAAACATCTAATGAACAACCTGAAATTGCAACGCACACACTGACCTCATATCAAAAATGAGTTGCCATTTAGTACGGACAAATATGTTCAGATATCACAAGTCATCATGGCAAAACACGAAACTGGTCTGTCGTACAATGAATTTGCCACATTATCCTGACTATGACATGGCAACAGACATGTTGTGTTCAGACAAAATACTTGCCACATGGAAAGCATATATATGGCATATGACACAATTGATGTGCAAATTAATTGCCATGTTATGCAGCCAATTTACCACATTATCCTGTCCACAACATGGCAACAGCCACAGTGTGTTCACAGTCTATTTGCCACAAAAATATGCTATCCATGTGGCAACTGACACAGTTGATGTGCAGATTAGTTGCCATCCAGTGCAACTGGTTGCTGAAACTGCAGTGACTACCTATTTACTACACTTTACCATTCCTACAGTGTGGCAACTATCACAGTCATTCCGGAAAATTAGTTGCCACATGGAAAAGCATATTTGTGGCAACTATCACAGTCATTCAGGAAATTAGTTGCCACATGGAAAAACATATTTGTGGCAACTATCGCAGTCATTCAGGAAATTAGTTGCCACATGGAAAAGCATGTCTGTGGCAACTATCATAGTCATTCAGGAAATTAGTTGCCATACAGTCATGATAGTTACTCAAACTACCATGTTTGCCTTCATACTGCAGTTTGAAAAACAACTAACTAGATCTAGGATTCAATGGCAACTATAATGACTTGAAATTCATCCCCAAATTCTCCCCGAACTGATCGCAAATACCAATTCGAAGCAATGCGCAACTATCAGACAGAAAAACGACGGCCCAATCCCAAGGCACAACCAGTATGTGTCTCCGGACAGGCCGAACCACACCGGCGAGACCGCCACCGCGGCGGCGACGAAACTGCCCAGTGCTACCGAAAACGGCAAGCACAGGACTCCGCCGCCGGCGGGAACGCCGGCGCATCGCCAAATCGTCTGAATCTCTATGAATCTCGAGCGAAGCATCGAACACGGAGGGAAGGGGAGAAAATGCAGGCAAGGATTATGAGAGTGGGAGCGAGCATTACCTTCAATTTGTAGGCGCTCCGGCGAAGCCGCTCCGGTCCCGCGAGCACCACCGACGGCCGCGAACGCCGTCGCCTCTTCCGCCTCTGCCGTCGCCTTCTCCCCTCGTCTTCTCCTTCAATCGTCTGAAATGCGAAGTGGGTTGTGCGAGTAACTGTGGAGATGAGTAAATGGAACCGTGAAGGGGAGGAGGGCGAAGTGCGCGACGTGTTTGACGTCAACCACGGTCGGCGCGTGGCATGCTGGCGCATAGCAGTTCCACCGCACGCCCCCGAGTGGCAACCGCTGACCGCGGGGGGGGGGGGGGACCAACGTGCGGGCGAATTATGTCACACACCACACACGCGTCTTGTCCTACGTGGCACAGAAAATCGGCCAGACCGTGCCAAGATTCATGGATAACTGGACGGTGATGGATGCGTGTGGTCGAGATGGCTAACGCCCACACGTGTGGGCGTTAACATTTCCATAAATCTTTTATCAAAATTTGACACGGATTACAAAGAAGACCAATAAACAAAGATGAAGGTAGTAGAAAGAAAAAAAATTAAAAAGAAAAATTTGCACGAATCTCCACCTAAGATTCCATAAATATAGCATATTGACTGAGACTGGGTTAGATTGAGAAATCCCGATCTGTAACGCCCTGGTTTCGATGCGCCAAGTGTCTTCCAGTTATTCGCCGTCGTTGCCATGTCATTTGTTTGCGTGTTGCATTTTGCCATGTAATCATCTGCATTTCATATCATGTCATCATGTGCATTTCATTTTGCATACGTGTTCGTCTCATGCATCCGAGCATTTTCCCCGTTGTCCGTTTCGCAATCCGGCACTCCTATGTCCTCCGGCGTCCCCCTTTTGCCTCTTCTCTTGTGCGGGTGTTAAACGTTCTTGGAATGGCCCGAGGTTTGCCAAGCGGCCTTGGTATAGCACCGATAGACCGCCTGTCAAGTTTCGTGCCATTTGGAGGTCGTTTGGTACTCCAACGGTTAACCGGGTAACCGCAGAAGCCCTCTTTTGTGTGCAGCCCAACACCCCTTCCAAAGTGGCCCAAAACCCAGCAAACTCCCCTCCATGCTCTCGGTCGTTCGATCACAATCGCGTGGCCGAAAACCGCTCCTCATTTGGACACTCCTAGCTCCCTCTACCTATATATATGTGATCCTCCCCGAAATCCCGCAGTCCAAACCCTAGAAATTCCCCTCGCGCCGCCGGACGTTTCTTCCTCCGCGCTCGGACATGTCCGCTTCGCCGCCCCGTCCAACCCGAGCTCGCCACGTGTCCTGGCGCCGCCGTCCTCCGCCGCAGGCCCGCCGGGACCACGGGGAGCCCGCCTCGGACCGCCCCGGGCCCGATCCCTCGCGTCCCCGCGCCTCCGCCCGTGCCCGCCGCCGGCGAGCGCCGCCGCCTCGACTTCCGCCGCCCTCCGGCCGCGCCTCCGCCGCCTCGACTTCCGCCGCCCGGCCCGCGCCCCGCGCCGCCGACCTCCGCCGCCTGCTCGCCGTCGCC
>NC_041385.1:532210626-532217404 GCF_002162155.2 Triticum dicoccoides | reverse complement strand
ACTGCCGCGGAGCCCCCGCGTCTGCCGGCTCCCATCCCGGCTGCGCCGCAGCGAGCGTCGTCCGGCGAGCCCCCGCCGCCTCCGCACTGCAGATCCGGCACCACCGCCCCTGCCCGCGCCTCCCCGGCCTCCTCCGGTCGCCTCCGGTGGCCGCCGCCGTCGTCTGCTGGCCGGCGCCACGTTCCAGATCGATCGGGAGGAGCCCGATCGAGCGCCATTGACCGGCCTGGGCCACGTGGGCCCTGACCCAGCACGCCGGCCTGCTGCAGCCCAGCCGCCGGCCTCCCAAGGCCCAGCCCATCTCCTCCGGCCCGCCTCCTTCCGCGTCCTGGGCCGAGCCCATGGTGAGCCTTGCCTCTATCCAGCGCCCGGTGCATCGAATAGTATTTTTTCGCTCATATGTTTTTGTTTGAAAAACTGTTAAGTCCCCAGAAACTCATAAAATGTTGCATACTTTGACCTGTTGAATCTCTGCATCTGTAGCTCCGTTTCGTGCGTGTAATATGTCAAATTGTTCGCCTCGACAAGTACTTCATTTCATTACATTGCATCATTTTCATTTGAGCTCATCTTGATTCCCGAAATGCTGTTGGAAGAGTGCATGTTGATGTTAATCTGCTGAAACTGTTATAACTTGCTCATTTGTCATTTTTGCCATGATTGATGTGTGCATCCTATGAGGTTGATGTCTACATGTGTTTTGATCTATGATATGCCATCTTTCCAGGGGTGTTAACCATGTATTTTTGTGAGTTGTGTGCTGGGTGCATCAAGCTTGCTAAGTAGGGTAGTTGCTGTTGCTGTTTTCCTGACAGATTCTGTTATATTTTGTTGCTATGTTGACATGCTTCTACTAATCATTCTATGCATAATCTGGAGATGCTCTATAAACATGTTTTGATCTACATGTCATGCTCTATCCATCCATGCCCCTGGTAGCATTTATAGCTTGCTGTAGATTGTTCATATCTTGCTCCAAAGTTGCTTGAAAATGTTGCTATCAGCCTGATAACATTAAGTTCACTTGTTTCCATGTGTTTTCCTAGTGATCCATGCACCCTATGAACTTGCTCTTACCATGCTTAGCTTCACAAACATGCCTTCTTACTGTTGGTTACCTTGCCATGCCATGTAATGCTCTGTGGTGAGTGATTCAAGCTCATGAACATGCCAACTTATTGTTGTTTCTGCAATGTGTGAATCTGTAATATAACTTGCCATGTTTACATGGGTGCCATCATATTTTCTGATCCTTTTTGGCTCATGGTCAGTAAGGGACTTTTGATTTATGCTTTTAGTAGATTCATGCCATGCCTTTTTTTGCCATGATATGTTCCTGTAACATGTTGTTTGATAGCTCTAAACATTGCATCTTGATGTTATTTCCTGATAAGTCTGAAACTGTTATTATTTGCAATATCTCCATGCCTTTTTGAGCATGTTCTAGTTGTTTCTGGAGATAGCTCAGTGTTCATGTTTTGTTATGCTTTACCTGTACTTCATGCCCATTCCTTTTGTTATTATGTTGGGGTGCTGTAGCTTGTTATTTTGATGCTTGCAATATGCCTAATTGCTGTTATGGACAGATTGTTGCTATGACTTGTATAGTGTGTGTGTGTGTGTTGAACCGTTGCTCCGTTTTGAGTGTGCTATATATGAAACTTGCTTGATGTTTGCTTGATGTTTGCATGTAGCTTCATATTATCATGTTGCATCCTTGTTTTGGTGTGTTTGCTTGATGTTTGTATGCATTTTGCATCAATGCCATGTTGAACTTGTTTTGCCCATATCTTCTAGGCCGTAGCTCCAAATCTAATGAACTTTATATGTAACTTGACTAGAATTTCGTGTAGATCATCTTGATGCATCTTAACTTGCTGTTTAACAACTTGAACATAAGGTTTATTCAGTTCTGGACCAATTTCGAAATATGCATATGAGGACTTACCGGAATTGTTATATGTTGTTCCCGGCCTCATTTAAACTTGCCTTGATGTGTTGTTCTTCTTTGCATCATCTCTTGCCATGAGTAGCTTCATGTAGCTTGGTCATGCATCATGTTTGTTGTGCATCATGCCTTGTTCATGTGTGGTGTGTTTACCATGTTGTGTGCTTCTTCTCGATAGTTCCCGTTTCGTTGCGATCGTGAGGATTCGTTCGTCTACATGTGGTTCGCCTTTGTGGCTTCATCTTCTTCATGGACTCGTTCTTCTTCCTAGCGGGATTTCAGGCAAGATGACTGCTACCCTGGATCTCACTACTATCATTGCTATGCTAGTTGCTTCGTTCTGTCGCTATGCTGCGTTACCTATCATTTGCTCTTCAAGCCTCCCAAATTGCCATGAACCTCTAACCTTTGACACCATTCCTAGCAAACCATTGTTTGGCTATGTTACCGCTTTTGCTCAGCCCCTCTTATAGCGTTGCTAGTTGCAGGTGAAGTTGAAGATTGCTCCATAGTGGACAGGGTTATGTTGGGATATCACAATATCTCTTATATTATTAATGCATCTATATACTTGGTAAAGGGTGGAAGGCTCGGCCTTATGCCTGGTGTTTTGTTCCACTCTTGCCGCCCTAGTTTCCGTCATACCGGTGTTATGTTTCCGGATTTTGCGTTCCTAACGCGGTCGGGTGATTTATGGGACCCCCCTGACAGTTCGCTTTGAATAAAACTTGTCCAGCAAGGCCCAACCTTGGTTTTACCATTTGCCTCACCACCACCTATTTTTTCCCTTGGGAGTCGCTCTCTCGAGGGTCATCTTTATTTTAGCCCCCCCCGGGCCAGTGCTTGTCTAAGTGCTGTTTCGAACCGAGTAGACTGCGGGGCCCCCTCGGGGCAACTCGAGGTCTGGTTTTACTCGTAGGATGTCTCATCCGGTGTTGCCCTGAGAACGAGATATGTGCAGCTCCTATCGGGATTGTCGGCGCATCGGGCGGCTTTGCTGGTCTTGTTTTACCATTGTCGAAATGTCTTGTAAACCGGGATTCCGAGACTGATCGGGTCTTCCTGGGAGAAGGTCTATTCCTTCGTTGATCGCGAGAGCTTGTCATGGGCTAAGTTGGGACACCCCTGCAGGGTTTAAACTTTCGAGAGCCGTGCCCGCGGTTATGTGGCAGATGGGAATTTGTTAATGTCCGGTTGTAGATAACTTGACACCAGATCCGAATTAAAACGCATCAACCGCGTGTGTAGCCGTGACGGTCTCTTCTCGGCGGAGTCCGGGAAGTGAACACGGTTTCTGTGTTATGCTTGACGTAAGTAGGTGTTCAGGATCACCTCTTGATCATTGCTAGCTTCACGACCGTTCCGCTTGTTCTCTTCTCGCTCTTATTTGCGTATGTTAGCCACCATATCATGCTTAGTCGCTGCTGCAACCTCACCACTTTACCCCTTCCTTTCCCATTAAGCTTTGCTAGTCTTGATACCTATGGTAATGGGATTGCTGAGTCCTCGTGGCTCACAGATTACTACAACAACAGTTGCAGGTACATGTTATGCGATGTTCATGACGTGAGAGCGATGCTTGCTTGCGTTGAGTTCTTCTTCTGCTTCTTCGATCAGGGGATAGGTTCCAGGTCGGCAGCCTGGGCTAGCAGGGTGGATATTGTTTGAGTTTCTGTTTATGTATCATCCGTAGTCGGATGTTGATCTCTTGTATGATGATGTTGTATTCGTGTGGCATTGTATGCCTTTGGTATGTATCCCAATCTATTATGTAATGTTGATGTAATGATATCCACCTTGCAAAAGCGTCTTCAAGATGCGCTTCTATCCTTGGTGGGACCTTCGAGTTCCTTTAGGATAGGGTCACATCTTGGGTGTGACAAGTTGGTATCAGAGCCTCGACCGACCCTAGGAGCCCCCTTGATTGATCGTGTAGTTTGGCCGTTGTTGAGTCTAGAAGAAAACTGATTTCGGAGTCTAGTTATACCGGAGAGTAGGAATTCTTTTTACTCCTCAGTCCCTTCGTCGCTCTGGTGAGGAATCTTGACGTAGGTGTTTTGAATTACTCCTCTTCCCATTCAAATTTTTCTTCAGGATCACATGGTTAGTTTCGTGAGTTGTCCATCCTCTTTTATCCGGTGCATTTCTCTTCAAGTTGACTCGAGCCTCTTCATCGTTGTCAACTTCAAGCCTCAGTTGTTTTCTTTTCCCACCCAACCACCCCTTTTTCTTCTTGGAGCCGGAGTCCGTAATTGAGTATCCTTCCTACTCGTGCGAAGTCTTTGTTTTCAACCGGTGTTTTCTCTTCAAGATATTCGTCGATTTCCCCTTCCAGTTGCCTTTGTTTTCCCGCCCTCCCACCCTCTTCTTCCCGGAGTTGACTCTCTCGACCATCAATTCCATTCGTGCGGAACCCCTTCAGTCTTTCGTCAATTATTTCTACCGGTGAATTCTCGTCTCGTTCGTCATTCTTCATCTCTTTTTCTTTCCGGTGGACTTAATTCAAGTTTTTTTGGGTTAATCATATTCCTTTCCTCGAAGTGTTTTCCCCTGCTCGTTCGCCCCTCCCAGTTTATCCTTCCGGAGTGCTCAAGACATCTCAGGAGATTTGTCTGTGTTTGAATTAATTCGAGGTTGTCACCTTATTCTAATCATTCCATTGTTCCGATGCATCATCTATCTATTCAACATCCCTTTCCAACGGTGTTTTTCTATTTAGTGGGCCCTAACCCACAGGTCTTTTCCCAGGATCTTACCTGACTCTTCTAATTCCCCCGGAGCTATTTTCAAATTCTTTTCAAAGTGTGATGTAAGAATGAATTTCATCAATCACATGCCTTCTCCAAGATCGATTTCAAATTCTTTTCATTGTTGGCTCAAACTCTTCGCTTTTCATTCTCCCGGAGTATCTCAGTAATTTTGGTGGTGTTTCTCGTCGTCATTTGAAGACCGAAGAAGAGTTTTACCTCTAAATCTTGCCCGTTCTCTCGAAGATTCGCGATTCTAGCTTCATGTTATCCTCGCGAATTATTCCATTGGTCAGATAATTCTTTTCATCCATCCGGAGTATGTCAGGAGTTGTTTTTCCATTTCTTTCCACCGGAGGCCATCATTCTAGTTATCGTTCTCTATTTATCCCGGTGCTTCGCTCAAGTGTTCTTTAATTGGCTCGTGATCTCTTTGTTCTCTTGCATCTAAATTCCTTCAAGCATATTGGTTCTTCTAATTCTTCCCGGTGATTCATTCTCTTTCATCAGACATTTTAAATTCTTATGGTGGTTCGTTCAAGATTCTTTTCCTTGATTATCATATTAATTCTTTCGTTCTTCCCAATCCTACCGGCGGTTCATGAAGACCTTCTCAAGTTTGCGATATGTCACTTCTCAATCCTTTTTCAAGAAGAATAAGTAGTATGCAAAAATCCATTGCTTATTATCAATTTAATTTGATGAAGGATAAGCATACAATAAATCTTATTTCATCCAAGTGATTAATCCTTTCCTTCGGTGTTTGTTCTCGATGAATAAATTCTAGTTCCAAGTGTTTCATCTTTTCTTTTCCGGAGTTCCAAGCTTTTCCGCTTTATCTCGTCGCGAAGCTCCATCTAAATCATCACAAGGCTTCACCTTATGTTTTCAACTTCTTTTTCTTCTCATCATCCTTTTGTCACCGGAGTTCTTCATGGTGGTTCTTCATGATTTAATTCATTCTTCAAGAGTTCATCAAGTACCATTCCATCCAATCAAGTTCGTTCTAATCCTCCCATTTTCAGCCGGAGTGCTGCCTAAATCCTTTCAGACTTATTCGTTTCTTTTCTCATTCTAACCACTCCGGTTAGAACGAGTCGTTTCATAGTCTATCTGATTCCATGAGCTTTCGATTCTCGTCATTCTCCTCGTTCATCTCTTCTTCTCAAGTGCACTCGATTCTTTGCTTCTTCTCTTGAGTTCTTGTTTCACCCCATCCTTTTTCCTTTCCGTCTCGGCCCTAAGATCTCGGGACGAGATCTCTTGTTAGTGGAGGAGTGTTGTAACGCCCCGGTTTCGATGCGCCAGGTGTCTTCCAGTTATTCCCCGTCGTTGCCATGTCATTTGTTTGCGTGTTGCATTTTGCCATGTCATCATCCGCATTTCATATCATGTCATCATGTGCATTTCATTTTGCATACGTATTCGTCTCATGCATTCGAGCATTTTCCCCGTTGTCCGTTTTGCAATCCGGCACTCCTATGTCCTCCGGCGTCCCCCTTTTGCCTCTTCTCTTGTGTGGGTGTTAAACGTTCTCGGAATGGCCGGAGGTTTGCCAAGCGGCCTTGGTATAGCACCGGTAGACCGCCTGTCAAGTTTCGTGCCATTTGGAGGTCGTTTGGTACTCCAACGGTTAACCGGGTAACCGCAGAAGCCCTCTTTTGTGTGCAGCCCAACACCCCTTCCAAAGTGGCCCAAAACCCAGCAAACTCCCCTCCATGCTCTCGGTCGTTCGATCACGATCGCGTGGCCGAAAACCGCTCCTCATTTGGACACTCCTAGCTCCCTCTACCTATATATATATATGTGATCCTCCCCGAAATCCCGCAGTCCAAACCCTAGAAATTCCCCTCGCGCCGCCGGACGTTTCTTCCTCCGCGCCCGGACATGTCCGCTTCGCCGCCCCGTCCAACCCGAGCTCGCCACGTGTCCTGGCGCCGTCGTCCTCCGCCGCAGGCCCGACGGGCCCACGGGGAGCCCGCCTCGGACCCGATCCCTCGCGTCCCAGCACCTCCGCCCGTGCCCGCCGCCGGCGAGCGCCGCCGCCTCGACTTCCGCCGCGCCTCCGCCGCCTCGACTTCCG
>NC_041385.1:532201745-532210055 GCF_002162155.2 Triticum dicoccoides | reverse complement strand
GGCTGCGCCGCCGCGAGCGTCGTCCAGCGAGCCCCCGCCGCCTCCGCACCGCAGATCCGGCACCGTCGCCCCTCCCGGCGCCTCCCCGGCCTCCTCCGTCCGCCTCCTTCGCCTCCGGTGGCCGCCGCCGTCGTCTGCTGGCCGGCGTCGCATTCCAGATCGATCGGGAGGAGCCCGATCGAGCGCCGTTGACCGGCCTGGGCCACGTGGGCCCCGACCCAGCACGCCGGCCTGCTGCAGCCCAGCCCATCTCCTCCGGCCCGCCTCCTTCCGCGTCCTGGGCCGAGCCCATGGTGAGCCTTGCCTCTATCCAGCGCCCGGTGCATCGAATAGTATTTTTTCGCTCATATGTTTTTGTTTCAAAAACTGCTAAGTCCCCAGAAACTCATAAAATGTTGCATACTTTGACCTATTGAATCTCTGCATTTGTAGCTCCGTTTCGTGCGTGTAATATGTCAAATTGTTCGCCTCGACGAGTACTTCATTTCATTACATTGCATCATTTTCATTTGAGCTCATATTGATGCCCGAAATGTTGTTGGAAGAGTGCATGTTGATGTTAATCTGCTGAAACTGTTATAAATTGCTCATTTGTCATTTTTGCCATGATTGATGTGTGCATCCTATGAGGTTGATGTCTACATGTCTTTTGATCTATGATATGTCATATTTTCAGGGGTGTTAACCATGTATTTTTGTGAGTTGTGTGCTGAGTGCATCAAGCTTGCTAAGTAGGGTAGTTGCTGTTGCTGTTTTCCTGACAGATTCTGTTATATTTTGTTGCTATGTTAACATGCTTCTACTAATCATTCTATGCATAATCTGGAGATGCTCTATAAACATGTTTTGATCTATATGTCATGCTCTATCCATCCATGCCCCTGGTAGCATTTATAGCTTGCTGTAGATTGTTCATATCTTGCTCCAAAGTTGCTTGAAAATATTGATATCCGCCTGATAACATTAAGTTCACTTGTTCCCATGTGTTTTCCTAGTGATCCATGCACCCTATGAACTTGCTCTTGCCATGCTTAGCTTCACAAACATGCCTTCTTATTGTTGGTTGCCTTGCCATGCCATGTAATGCTCTGTGGTGAGTGATTCAAGCTCACGAACATGCCAACTTATTGTTGTTTCTGCCATGTGTGAATCTGTAATATAACTTGCCATGTTTACATGGGTGCCATCATATTTTCTGATCCTTTTTGGTTCATGGTCAGTAAGGGACTTTTGATTTATGCTTTTAGTAGATTCATGCCATGCCTTTGTTTACCATGATATGTTCCTGTAACATGTTGTTTGATAGCTCTAAACATTGCATCTTGATGTTATTTTCTGATAAGTCTGAAACTGTTATTATTTGCAATATCTCCATGTCTTTTTGAGCATGTTCTAGTTGTTTCTGGAGATAGCTCAGTGTTCTTGTTTTGTTATGCTTTACCTGTACTTCATGCCCATGCCTTTTATTATTATGTTGGGGTGTTGTAGCTTGTTGTTTTGATGCTTGCAATATGCCTAGTTGCTGTTATGGACAGATTGTTGCTATGACTTGTATAGTGTGTGTGTGTTGAACCGTTGCTCCGTTTTGAGTGTGTTCTATATGAAACTTGCTTGATTTTGCATGTAGCTTCATATTATCATGTTGCATCCTTGTTTTGGTGTGTTTGCTTGATGTTTGTATGCATTTTGCATCAATTCCATGTTGAACTTGTTTTGCTCATATCTTCTGGGCCGTAGCTCCAAATCTAATGAACTTTATATGTAACTTGACTAGAATTTCGTGTAGATCATCTTGATGCATCTTAACTTGCTGTTTAACAACTTGAACATAAGGTTTATTCAGTTCTGAACCAATTTCGAAATATGCATATGAGGACTTACTGGAATTGTTATATGTTGTTCCCGGCCTCATTTAAACTTGCCTTGATGTGTTGTTCTTCTTTGCATCATCTCTTGCCATGAGTAGCTTCATGTAGATTGGTCATGCATCATGTTTGTTGTACATTATGCCTTGTTCATGTGTGGTGTGTTTACCATGTTGTGTGCTTCTTCTCGATAGTTCCCGTTTCGTTGCGATCGTGAGGATTCGTTCGTCTACGTGTGGTTCGTCTTCGTGGCTTCATCTTCTTTATGGACTCGTTCTTCTTCCTAGCGGGATTTCAGGCAAGATGACCGCTACCCTGGATCTCACTACTATCATTGCTATGCTAGTTGCTTCGTTTTGTCGCTATGCTGCGTTACCTATCATTTGCTCTTCAAACCTCCCAAATTGCCATGAACCTCTAACCTTTCACATCATTCCTAGCAAACCATTGTTTGGCTATGTTACCACTTTTGTTCAGCCCCTCTTATAGCGTTGCTAGTTGCAGGTGAAGTTGAAGATTGCTCCATGGTGGACAGGGTTATGTTGGGATATCACAATATCTCTTATATTATTAATGCATCTATATACTTGGTAAAGGGTGGAAGGCTCGGCCTTATGCCTGGTGTTTTGTTCCACTCTTGCCGCCCTAGTTTCCGTCATACCGGTGTTATGTTCCCGGATTTTGCGTTCCTAACGCGGTTGGGTGATTTATGGGACCCCCCTGACAGTTCGCTTTGAATAAAACTTGTCCAGCAAGGCCCAACCTTGGTTTTACCATTTGCCTCACCACCACCTATTTTTTCCCTTGGGAGTCGCTCTCTCGAGGGTCATCTTTATTTTAGCCCCCCCGGGCCAGTGCTTGTCTAAGTGCTGGTTCGAACCGAGTAGACTGCGGGGCCCCCTCGGGGCAACTCGAGGTCTGGTTTTACTCGTAGGATGTCTCATCCGGTGTTGCCCTGAGAACGAGATATGTGCAGCTCCTATCGGGATTGTCGGCGCATCGGGCGGCTTTGCTGGTCTTGTTTTACCATTGTCGAAATGTCTTGTAAACCGGGATTCCGAGACTGATCGGGTCTTCCTGGGAGAAGGTCTATTCCTTCGTTGATCGCGAGAGCTTGTCATGGGCTAAGTTGGGACACCCCTGCAGGGTTTAAACTTTCGAGAGCCGTGCCCGCGGTTATGTGGCAGATGGGAATTTGTTAATGTCCGGTTGTAGATAACTTGACACCAGATCCGAATTAAAACGCATCAACCGCGTGTGTAGCCGTGATGGTCTCTTCTCGGCGGAGTCCGGGAAGTGAACACGGTTTCTGTGTTATGCTTGACGTAAGTAGGTGTTCAGGATCACCTCTTGATCATTGCTAGCTTCACGACCGTTCCGCTTGTTCTCTTCTCGCTCTTATTTGCGTATGTTAGCCACCATATCATGCTTAGTCGCTGCTGCAACCTCACCACTTTACCCCTTCCTTTCCCATTAAGCTTTGCTAGTCTTGATACCCATGGTAATGGGATTGCTGAGTCCTCGTGGCTCACAGATTACTACAACAACAGTTGCAGGTACAGGTTATGCGATGTTCATGACGTGAGAGCGATGCTTGGTTACGTTGAGTTCTTCTTTTGCTTCTTCGATCAGGGGATAGGTTCCAGGTCGGCAGCCTGGGCTAGCAGGGTGGATATTGTTTGAGTTTTTTTTTATGTATCATCCGTAGTCGGATATTGATCTCTTGTATGATGATGTTGTATTCGTGTGGCATTGTATGCCTTTGGTATGTATCCCCATCTATTATGTAATGTTGATGTAATGATATCCACTTTGCAAAAGCGTCTTCAAGATGCGCTTCTATTCTTGGTGGGACCTTCAAGTTCCTTTAGGATAGGGTCGCATCTTGGGTGTGACACGATCACAATTTAAGTGGTAGGATTATTATTTTTTTGCTTTGTGCCGCTGCACCTTCTACCCGTACCACCAACGGGACAGGACTGCCATTTTTACCGGGCAGGATGGCAGATCGGCGAAGAGATTCCACAAGAGTCAGAAGCCAGTCACATGAAGATATGATTCGTATTGTACGTGTGCTCAACCAGTAACTAGACAAAGCACATAATGCGAGAGCTAAATCTAACGAGCGGCATGCGACCTGCGAGCGCGACGCGGCATGCAGCACCACCGGATAAGCCACACCAGCGCCGCGCCCCCACGGGCCAGCCACAGCCAGTCTTGAGGCCCCCGCGCGTCGCCGTCAGCCACTGTCGGTGCCGTCTCCTCGCATTTCAAGTCGCTCTCTTCCCCCGTCGGGCAGATCCCATCGCCCTCGTTCCCGTTCCCTCGCCACGCCCCTCCCGCGCTCCTCCACGGTTTCCATCTATACAACGTACGCTACGCGGGCGGCCCCGGAGCCGCTCGGTTCGCCCGCCGGCCCCTTTTGTTGCGCCATCCTCCCCCACTCTCACTGCCACTAGCTAGCTCGTCTCACTCTCTCGCTGATGCCTATAACTCCCCGCGCCACGCACCTTTCTCTCCCCCTCCCCGCGTTCCCACACCGCCACGCGCATACACACTCCACGCCCCCGCACTGTTCCTCGAGCTGGAGCGTGGGCTCGCGTAGCCTCGTTCGTTCATGAGCGGCGGCGACTCGGCAGCCTCGCGCGAGGGGGGTTGTGAGCAATGAGGCTCTACATCACGGCGGCGGCCGCCGACGACGACGTGACGAAGCCGAAGGCGCCGCCGCAGCAGCAGGCGGCGCGGCGAGGCTACCGTTCCGTTGTGGTCACGGGGCTCCTGGCCGGCGTGCTCCTCTTCCGCGCGGCGCTCCTCGCCATCGAGACCGGCGCCTCGCTCTGCCCTTCCGCCACCGGTAACTAAGCCCGTTCGCAGTCCATTTTTCCTCTTTCTCGTCAGTGATTTGTGGCGTGTACACTGGTTAATTGCTCCCCCATTCTCGTGCGCGAGCGCCTCAGGCTGCTCGGACTGGAGGGCGGGGCTCGGGCGCTGGCTCTACGGCGGCGGCGGCGACGCGACGGAGGTGAGTCCGGCCGACCTGGCTTCTACAGTACTTACCAGTGTAGTAGTGTGTTAGGCCCGTGTCCGATCGTGCGCGTCGAAATGTGTTTGGACTTTGGCAGGCCGCGTGATAAGTTAGGCGTCGGGCTTTCTACTTCTACTACGTGAGCTTTGACATCTTTTTTACCTGTGGCGGCGTGGCGGAAATGGGTGGTGGATGGATGGGCACGGAGATTCTCACGCGCTTCTGCTCCCTGTCAGTAAAGCGTCGTTCACGGGAACGGGAATGTTTAGGGGCAGGCCAGGTCGGCAACACGTCGCTGCGCTCGACCGTGGCCTCCACCACGTGGCCGTGCCCGCCCCGCTGACGTGCGGGGGCCACGAGCCCATCGCCCGGTCTGATCCGGGCACTGTACTTTGGATTGCCACAGCTCCACGGTTGACGCCCCGGTTGAGCTACTGGTCGTATTCAATGCTGCATGTTCTGCGCTGCCCTGCGGTTTTATACATCCCAAAATAAATAAATACATTAAATAGGCCGTATAGCCGGTGTGTGAGTGTGATCAGTCCATCTCATCAAAGTCCGACCGAAGTCATCTAAAAAAGGTAAAGTCCGACCGAGGTCAAACACTTCCGCTTAGCTGAAAAGGCGCCGCGCGGTGTTCGCGGCTTGTGTTCTTCAAAGGTGGAGCTGGTACGTGAAACGGCCGTGGATTGACAACTTTTTCTGGTCAATTTGTACCAGAAAAACTGCCTAATTTGACGAGGACGACGAAATTTCTGCATAGTGGTAGTAGATTCGTACGTACGTGCCTGCATTATTCCGGCCTGGCGGGTCCCCGACCAGTTGGTGGGCTGGGTTCATTTTGTTGCGAGCCGCTAGGGATATATACAAAACCCTTGTGACTTTCTTCTTGTGAATGAGGCGACTTGCTCGCTCGCTCGGATTCTCTACTAGTGGCCTGCAATCCAGCGTGGAAATGCTCATCCGACAAGACCTTTGATCCTTTGTGTTTGGAACTATACGTGCATTCACCCTTTTCCAAGCAGTTGCGGCCTTGTGGTTGTGGAGTTGTGGTCCTTTGGCCGTCCATGATCCATGCATGCATGCTCATAAATCTCTGTTTTCACGCGCAGAACACACATGATGCTTCTTACTAGTAGTGCATTTTACTGATGAAATGACTGTCAATTTTGATGAATGGAATGATCAGGAATTCATGAAAGAGTGGAAGAGAAGCCACAGGGTGGCTACCCTGTTGGACCCCGTGGTGGTGGAAGCGGCACCGGATTCCTTGGACGATCTCATGGTGGAGATGGACACCATTCTGGCGTCCTATGATCGGCTTGACATGGAAGCCGTGGTCGTGAAGATAATGGCCATGGTACGTACGTACGTCAAATTTACAAGCACTTTGACACTTTCTCCCCAAAATCCTTGCTCAACTTTTAGCGGGTTTTCAGTAGCATGCCTGCAGCTGCATGTTACTGCCACCTTACCTGAATTCAGCAACCAAAGTGCTTTCCCCGCGGAAAGGCCTCATCATATGGTCCCTGTGTTGTCCCCTGCTCGTGCCTTCTCTAGCCTAGAGATATGATCTGCTGCTTTCATCTGCATGGTCATGCATGGACGCTCCTCGATTTGTCAAACATGCAAACCTGTAATCATTCATTCATTCATTCTGAATTTCTGGTGTGTGTGATTTGAACCAGCTGCTAAAGATGGATCGGAAGCTCAAGTCGTCAAGAATCCGAACGCTGTTCAACCGGCACCTGGCCTCGCTCGGCATCCCCAAGAGCATGCACTGCCTGGCGCTGCGGCTGGCGGAGGAGTTCGCGGTGAACTCCGCGGCCCGCTCCCCGGTACCGTTGCCGCAGTACGCCCCTCGCCTGACCGACGCCTCTCGCATCCACGTCTGCCTCGTCACCGACAACGTTCTTGCGGCCGCCGTGGCCGTGGCGTCCGCCGTCAGGAGCTCGGCCGGCCCGTCGAGGCTCGTGTTCCACGTCGTCACCGACAAGAAGAGCTACGTCCCGATGCACTCGTGGTTCGCGCTGCACCCGGTCGCTCCGGCGGTCGTCGAGGTCAAGGGCCTCCACCAGTTCGACTGGCGCGACGGCGATGCCATCGCCTCTGTCATGAGGACCATCGACGAGGTCCAGAAGAGCTCGCTGGATTACCACCAGCTGTGTGATGGATCGGTGGAGAGGGAGTACAGAAGGCTCGAAGCCACCAAGCCAAGCACGTTTTCGATCCTCAACTATCTCAAAATCCATCTCCCAGAGGTAAACCAAAGGAACAGGAAGACAATACATCTGTATTACTATCGTCGATGGATGAAATGGTGAGTAACAATTGGCACCTGGTGTGTTTACCATCCTGTGCAGTTCTTCCCGGAGCTCCTGAGGGTGATACTGCTCGACGACGACGTCTTGGTGCGCAAGGATCTGGCCGGGCTATGGGAGCAGGACCTGGAAGGGAACATCATGGGCGCGGTCGGCGCGCACCGGCCCGGCGCGGACGGTGGCATCTGCATCGAGAGGACGCTCACCGAGCACCTCAACTTCTCTGACCCTGCAGTGTCGTCGCTAGGCCTCGACGGCTCGCACTGCGCGTGGTCTTGGGGCGCCACCATCGTCGACCTCGACGCTTGGCGAGGAGCGAACGTTACCGAGACGTATCAGCTATGGCTGCAAAAGGCAAGCCCTCCTTACCCTAAACTCTCGGCATTTTCGTACCACGATCGAGCAATCAACTCTTAGCAGCACCGACAAGACAAGTGAGAAGTGACAAGATTCATTAATTTCTTGTGTCGGGTGCGTGCAGAACCGCGAATCGGGGTTCATGCTGTGGAAGATGGGGTCGCTGCCGCCGGCCCTGATAGCGTTCGACGGTCGGGTGCGGGCGATCGAGCCGCTGTGGCACCTGCCGGACCTCGGCCGCCGCATGCCTGACGCCGAGCTGCTGCAGCTCTCCGCCGTCCTGCATTTCAGCGGGCCGCGGAAGCCGTGGCTGGAGGTGGCGTTCCCGGAGCTGCGGGAGCTGTGGCTCGGGCACTTGAATAACTCGGACAGCTTCCTACGAGGCTGTGGCGTAGTGGAATGATGGTAATGGAACAGGGAGAAGATTCAAGCTGGAAAAGGGGACACGTATAGTGATCCGGTGCAAGAACCGGGTGCGGCGCTGGGTTTGTGAGGAGAGGGAAGTAGGTGCTGCCTTCAGCCTTTCCTCGACCTGGTTCTGCCACGTTTGCTGGTTTAATGCCACTGAGTAGAAACTACTCATGGCGTATATTAGTTACAAAACGGAAAGTGGAAATTGCAAAAGTTGTAGCCACGAGATAACTTTTCTTGGCTCCACATGATGAACTCACTCTATGGAACTACGGTTCATTTACTTAACACGACGAACTCACTGCCAAAAAGAGAAACTTTTCCTGGCTTC
>NC_041385.1:532180081-532201420 GCF_002162155.2 Triticum dicoccoides | reverse complement strand
GACCCACTGCTTCCGTTAACGTGGTTTTCAAACTACTCCCTCCGTCCAAAATTACTTGTCGCAGAAATGGATAAAAATAGATGTATCTAGAATTAAAATACGTCTAGATACATCAATTTCTCTGACAAATAATTTGTGACGGAGGGAGTAGTTGTTAAAGTTTTCGCCTTAAGAGGATCTACAGCCGCAATCTTTAAATATGACCCAATAACATCTGTGGATGTGCTAGCGAACAGTAAATGAAGCTTAAAATTTTACCATTTGCAACCACAAACCATATTTTCAAAACAGCTAATACATGCAAACACATGTATGATTTTCACATCTATATTGGGTCGACGGGTTTCGGATACTTTTGTCCAACCTGGCCGCATGAGAAGCTAGTCGACCGGCTTAAATAGCCGGGTAGTCCAGAAGCGATAAACTTTAATCATCAATGCATCCTTTGTTAAGGAGATGGACTATCACTATTAATCTTCTCTGCTCATAACAGAGAAGATTAATAGTCATGGTCTATCTCCTTCACAGACGGAACATTGATGTTTGCACGGCCCTTTTTGAATCACAATGTGTCGACCGGTGCAAGGGTGTAGGTCAAATAAAATTCGATGAATTATTTAAAAATCTCTTTCATTGTAGTAGCGACGTATATGAATGAGATGAACTTGACACCCGATGAACAATCATAAGTTCATGAAAGCTACCTCGTTCACAAACGAGAATTGATCGACCTATGTAACAAGAGTGAAGCTTGCCGCCATCCGCCGACGCGGCAATTTAAGACGATCGGCGTCTGCCTCGCGTGGCGAGGTGGGACTAAAATTTGGGTGCCTCTGTCTTGACCTGGAAGGAGCTTCGGGTAGCTGCAGGTGGGACCGCTATGACCTGGAGCGGGGTGCCCGATCGCGTCCAACTGACCTCATATGGTCTGATGTCTTGCAAGTGCACATGGCATTGTAGCACTTTCGTGTGATAAATAGAGTGTCAAACCCACATAGAGCGAATACAAAGGCACCACAAGCCCCGCATGTATGCTGTCACTTAACGAGCTACGTACGTACTCAAATCGGAGTTTGAAAATAGCCTATTCTATAAGTTGCTAGGGGAAACAAGATAAAAAGGGCAATTAACTAAACTACTAGCAAGAGAGTAAAAAAAAATAAACAAATATAGGCTACGTTAGTGGTGAAGGTGCTTGAGTAATAAAGCGTTCTCGAGGGTTCCAGAATCACTACGACTAATATAAACTATTGAATCCTCTATTCACTGGTCAAATGCATAAGTGGGCGGAGCCAGGTACATGACACGTTCTACTCGAAGTAGACTTTGTGCCACGCACGCCACCATCATAGTCTCCATCATAGGGTTACAACTTATGATAATTAAGGGTCACCCCGTGGATGCGGCCTTTCTAAGAGTTCTCTAGTATTCCCCTATCAATTGTGATGGCGAGGAACCAAAGTCTTTTGCTGTCATCTCGAATTACCCCAATGCCCCAACCCTTCACAACGGTCGTAGTTCCTCTACGACCTATATGTCAATAGTGCGAGCGAGGTCTCCTCTCAACACTCGTGAGAACACTAAATCGAATCATGAACAGAAGATATTGGATCACATCAAGTATCACATAGGGTTCAACCATATCCTCATGAACTATTGTAATTACTCAAACATATGCATGAATATTAGGGTCAAGTTATAAGCCGACATCAAGCCGGTGAAGGGACAAGGCATGGTGATGATGGCGGCGGCGCGGTGATGATGATGATGATGATGATGGTGATAATCGCACCCAAGGTGATGGAGATTGGGGCGCTACCTATGGTGGCGACGCTGGCGCGATGGCACCGGCCCGAAGGCCGGTACTCATGGTGGTGAAGTCTCCTCCTTCTTCCCTTGGTGGTTGTCCCTCCTTCTCTTCGTTGGGGAACGTAGTAATTTCAAATTTTTCCTACGCACACGCAAGATCATGGTGATGCATAGCAACAAGAGGGGAGAGTGTCGTCCACGTACCCTCGTAGACCGTAAGCGGAAGCATTATGACAACGCGGTTGATGTAGTCATACGTCTTCACGATCGACCGATCCTAGTACTGAACGTACATCACCTCCGTGATCTGCACACTAGCAATAGGGTTTAACTGACAATCACTCCCTAAACCATGTGCTGTTTACTGCACCTCAACGACACCAATTGCTGCTCATAGTTCCTGAAACTTGACACGCCCCAGTGCCTTCATTAGTATATTAGCAAGCTGTCCATTAGTGCTGATGAACTCGACCTCCACACGCCCATCTTCCACGCACTCCCTGATGAAATGATACCTGGTATCGACGTGTTTGCTGCGGTCATGAAAGATAGGGTTCTTGGAGAGGGAAATTGCAGACTTGTTGTCCATCTTCAGCATGAACTGCTCGGCCTCCTTTTTCCGCAGCTCACTGAGCAGGCGAGCTAGCCAGATGCCCTGGCATGCCGCCGTCGTTGCGGCGATGTACTCTAGTTCACAAGACGAGAGAGCAACCACTTTCTGCTTCATGGACTGCCAACTGATCAGGTTAGGCCCAAGGAAGAACAGAACGCCGGTGGTGCTCTTGCGGGTGTCAACGTCGCCCGCCATGTCGTTGTCACTGTACCCGCACAGCGCAGCTCGTTTGTCTCCGCGTGTGTACCGGCACCCGAGGTGTCGTGTTTCGGCGACGTACCGGAGAATGTGCTTGACGGCGACCAAATGTTCGGTGGTGGGGGCCTCCATGAACCTGCTCACGTAGCCCACTGAATAGGCGATGTCGGGTCGTGTGTGCACCAGGTACCGCAGGCTGCCGACGACACTGCGGTACTCCGTTGCATCTGTCGTCGGCGCGGTGCTCACCTTGCTAAGCTTGAACCGTGGCTCCATTGGTACGTGGCACGGGTTGCACCCAACCATGCCGCTCTTGTCGAGGATCTTCGTGGCATACGTGGCCTAGCTGAGCGTGATGCCGTCCACCTCCTGCTTGACCTCTGTGCCAAGGTAAAAACTAAGCATGCCTTGATTGTTGGGGAACGTTGCAGAAAATTAAAATTTTTCCTACGGTTTCACCAAGATCCATCTATGAGTTCATCTAAGCAACGAGTCAAGGGAGAGAGTTTGCATCTACATACCACTTGTAGATCACGAGCGGAAGCTAGCCAAGGGGATGGTGATGATGGAGTCGTACTCGAACGTGATTCGGATCACCGATGTCCAAGTGCTGAACGGACAGCACCTCCGTGTTCAACACACGTACGGGACGGGAGACGTCTCCTCCTTCTTGATCCAGCAAGGGGGAAGGAGAGGTTGAGGAAGATTGCTCCAACGGCAGCACGACGGCGTGGTGTAGTTGGTGCAGCAATACTCCGACAGGGCTTCGCCAAGCATATACGGAGGAGGAGAGGTGTTGAGGAGGGGAGGGGCTGCGCCTTGGCTTGTGTTAAGCTCCCATGCGCCTCCCCACTATATATAGGGGTGGAGGGGCTGGTTTCTTGCCCTCCAAGTCCATTGGGGCGTTGGCCAAGGTGGGAGGAAAGAAATCCCATCATTTCCTTCCCCACCGATTGTTATCCCCCCTTTTTAGGGATCTTGATCTTATCCCTTCGGGATATGATCTTATTCCTTCTAAGGGGGGATCTTGGTGCGCCTTGACCAGGGGTGTGGGGCCTTTCCCCCACTACTCACGTTCATGTGGGTCCCCCCATGCAGGTGGGCCCCACTCCGGAACCTTCTAGAACCTTCCCGGTACAATACCGAAAAATCTCGAACATTTTCCGGTGGCCAAAATAGGACTTCCTATATATAAATCTTTACCTCCGGACCATTCCGGAACTCCTCGTGACGTCCGGGATCTCATCCGGGACTCCGAACAACATTCGGTAACCACATACAAACTTCCTTTATAACCCTAGCGTCATCGAACCTTAAGTGTGTAGACCCTACGGGTTCGGGAGACATGTAGACATGACCGAGACGTTCTCCGGTCAATAACCAACAGCGGGATCTGGATACCCATGTTGGCTCCCACATGCTTCTCGATGTTGTCATCGGATGAACCACGATGTCGAGGATTCGATCAAACCCTGTATACAATTCCCTTTGTCAATCGGTACGTTACTTGCCCGAGACTCGATCGTCGGTATCCCAATACCTTGTTCAGTCTCGTTACCGACAAGTCACTTTACTCGTACCGTAATGCATGATCTCGTGGCCAACACTTTGGTCACCTTGAGCTCATTATGATGATGCATTACCGAGTGGGCCCAGAGATACCTCTCCGTCATACGGAGTGACAAATCCCAGTCTCGATCCGTGTCAACCCAACAGCTACTTTCGGAGATACCTGTAATGCACCTTTATAGTCACCCAGTTACGTTGTGACGTTTGATACACCCAAGGCACTCCTACGGTATCCGGGAGTTACACGATCTCATGGTCTAAGGAAGAGATACTTGACATTGGCAAAGCTCTAGCAAACGAACTAAACGACCTTTGTGCTATGCTTAGGATTGGGTCTTGTCCATCACATCATTCTCCTAATGATGTGATCCCGTTATCAACGACATCCAATGTCCATAGCCAGGAAATCATGACTATATGTTGATCACAATGAGCTAGTCAACTAGAGGCTCACTAGGGACATATTGAGGTCTATGTATTCACACGTGTATTACGATTTCCGGATAATACAGTTATAGCATGAATAAAAGACAATTATCATGAACAATGAAATATAATAATACTTTTATTATTGCCTCTAGGGCATATTTCCAACAGTCTCCCACTTGCACTAGAGTCACCAATCTAGTTACATTGTGATGAATCGAACACCCATAGAGTTCTGGTGTTGATCATGTTTAGCTCGCGAGAGAGGTTTAGTCAACGGATCTGCGACATTCAGATCCGTATGTACTTTGCAAATTTCTATGTCTCCATCTTGAACATTTTCACGGATGGAGTTGAAACGACGCTTGATGTGCCTGGTCTTCTTGTGAAACCTGGGCTCCTTGGCAAGGGCAATAGCTCCAGTGTTGTCACAGAAGAGTTTGATTGGCCCTGACGCATTGGGTATGACTCCTAGGTCGGTGATGAACTCCTTCACCCAAATCGCTTCATGCGCTGCCTCCGAGGCTGCCATGTACTCCGCTTCACACGTAGATCCCGCCACGACGCTCTGCTTGCAGCTGCACCAGCTTACTGCTCCACCATTCAACATATACACATATCCGGTTTGTGACTTAGAGTCATCCGGATCTGAGTCGAAGCTAGCGTCGACGTAACCCTTTACGACAAGCTCTTCGTCTCCTCCATAAATGAGAAACATGTCCTTTGTCCTTTTCAGGTACTTCAGGATATTCTTGACTGCTGTCCAGTGTTCCTTGCTGGGATTACTTTGGTATCTAGCTACCAAACTCACGGCAAGGTTTACATCAGGTCTGGTACACAGCATGGCATACATAATAGATCCTATGGCTGAAGCATAGGGGATGACACTCATCTCTTCTTTATCTTTTGCCGTGGTCGGTGACTGAGCCGAGCTCAATCTCACACCTTGTAACATAGGCAAGAACCCCTTCTTGGACTGATCCATTTTGAACCTCTTCAAAATCTTATCAAGGTATGTGCTTTGTGAAAGACCTATGAGGCGTCTCGATCTATCTCTATAGATCTTGATGCCTAATATGTAAGCAGCTTCTCCAAGGTCCTTCATTGAAAAACACTTATTCAAGTAGGCCTTAATGCTGTCCAGAAATTCTATATTATTTCCCATCAAGAGTATGTCATCTACATATAATATGAGAAATGCTACAGAGCTCCCACTCACTTTCTTGTAAACGCATGCTTCTCCATAAGTCTGCATAAACCCAAATGCTTTGATCATCTCATCAAAGCGAATATTCCAACTCCGAGATGCTTGCACCAGCCCATAAATGGATCGCTGGAGCTTGCATACTTTGTTAGCGTTCTTAGGATCGACAAAACCTTCCGGCTGCATCATATACAGTTCTTCCTTAAAATGCCCGTTAAGGAATGCTGTTTTGACGTCCATCTGCCATATCTCATAATCATAGTATGCGGCAATTGCTAACATGATTCGGACGGACTTTAGCTTCGCTACGGGAGAGAATGTCTCGTCGTAGTCAATCCCTTGAACCTGTCGATAACCCTTAGCGACAAGTCGAGCTTTATAGATGGTGACATTACCATCCGCGTCTGTCTTCTTCTTAAAGATCCATTTGTTTTCTATCGCTCGCCGATCATCGGGCAAGTCTGTCAAAGTCCATACTTTGTTTTCATACATGGATTCTATCTCGGATTTCATGGCTTCAAGCCATTTGTTGGAATCTGGGCCCGCCATCGCTTCTTCATAGTTCGAAGGTTCACCGTTGTCTAACAACATGATTTCCAGGACGGGGTTACCGTACCACTCTGGTGCGGAATGTGTCCTTGTGGACCTACGAAGTTCAGTAGCAACTTGATCCGAAGTACCTTGATCATCATCATTGGTTTCCTCTTCAGTTGGTGTGGGCATCACAGGAACATTTTCCTGAGCTGCACCACTTTCCCGTTCGAGAGGTAGTACTTCATCGAGTTCTACTTTCCTCCCACTTACTTCTTTCGAGAGAAACTCTTTTTCCAGAAAGCATCTGTTCTTGGCAACAAAGATTTTGCCCTCGGATCTTAAGTAGAAGGTATACCCGACAGTTTCCTTAGGGTATCCTATGAAGATGCATTTTTCCGACTTGGGTTCGAGCTTTTCAGGTTGAAGTTTCTTGACATAAGCATCGCATCCCCAAACTTTTAGAAACGACAGCTTAGGTTTCTTCCCAAACCATAATTCATACGGTGTCGTCTCAACGGATTTAGACGGTGCCCTATTTAAAGTGAATGTAGCTGCCTCTAGAGCGTATCCCCAAAATGATAGCGGTAAATTAGTAAGAGACATCATAGACCGCACCATATCCAATAGAGTGCGATTACGACGTTCGAACACACCGTTTCGCTGAGGTGTTCCAGGCGGCGTGAGTTGTGAAACGATTCCACATTTCCTTAAGTGTGTGCCAAACTCGTGACTTAAATATTCTCCTCCACGATCTGATCGTAGGCACTTTATCTTTCGGTCACGTTGATTCTCCACCTCATTCTGAAATTCCTTGAACTTTTCAAAGGTCTCAGACTTGTGTTTCATTAAGTAGACATACCCATATCTACTTAAGTCATCAGTGAGAGTGAGAACATAACGATATCCTCCACGAGCCTCAACGCTCATTGGACCGCACACATCGGTATGTATGATTTCCAATAAGTTGGTTGCTTGCTCCATTGTTCCGGAGAACGGAGTCTTGGTCATCTTGCCCATGAGGCATGGTTCGCACGTGTCAAACGATTCATAATCAAGAGACTCTAAAAGTCCATCGGCATGGAGCTTCTTCATGCGCTTGACACCAATGTGACCAAGGCGGCAGTGCCACAAGTATGTGGGACTATCGTTATCAACTTTACATCTTTTGGCATCTACACTATGAACATGTGTAATATTACGCTCGAGATTCATTAAGAATAAACCATTGACCATCGGAGCATGACCATAAAACATATCTCTCATATAAATCGAACAACCATTATTCTCAGACTTAAATGAGTAGCCATCTCGTATTAAACGAGATCCAGATACAATGTTCATGCTCAAACTTGGCACTAAATAACAATTATTAAGGTTCAAAACCAATCCCGTAGGTAAATGTAGAGGCAGCGTGCCGACGGCGATCACATCGACTCTGGAACCATTCCCGACGCGCATCGTCACCTCGTCCTTCGCCAGTCTCCGTTTATTCCGCAGCTCCTGCCGTGAGTTACAAATATGAGCAACGGCACCGGTATCAAATACCCAGGAGTTACTACGAGTACTGGTAAGGTACACATCAATTACATGTATATCAAATATACCTTTGGTTTTGCCGGCCTTCTTATCTGCTAAGTATTTGGGGCAGTTCCGCTTCCAGTGACCCTTCCCCTTGCAATAAAAGCACTCAGTCTCAGGCTTAGGTCCATTCTTTGACTTCTTCCCGATAACTGGCTTACCAGGCGCGGCAACCTCCTTGCCGTCCTTCTTGAAGTTCTTCTTACCCTTGCCCTTCTTGAACTTAGTG
This sequence comes from Triticum dicoccoides, assembly GCF_002162155.2. NCBI lineage: Eukaryota > Viridiplantae > Streptophyta > Magnoliopsida > Poales > Poaceae > Triticum > Triticum dicoccoides. The sequence continues at coordinate 532,193,260 of NC_041385.1, read as the reverse complement.
GTCTTATTGACCATCAACACTTGATGTTCTTTCTTGATTTCAGCCTCTGCTGACTTCAGCATCGAGAACACTTCAGGAATGGTCTTTTCCATCCCCTGCATGTTTTAGTTCATCACAAAGCTCTTGTAGCTTGGTGGGAGCGACTGGAGGATTCTGTCAATGACCGCCTCATCTGGGAGGTTAATGTTCAGCTGGGTCATACGGTTGTGCAACCCAGACATCTTCAGGCTGTGCTCACTGACAGAACTGTTTTCCTCCATCTTACAACTGTAGAACTTGTCGGAGACATCATATCTCTCGACCCGGGCATAAGCTTGGAAAACTAGTTTCAGCTCTTCGAACATCTCATATGCTCCGTGATGCTCAAAACGCTTTTGGAGCCCCGGTTCTAAGCTGTAAAGCATGCCGCACTGAATGAGGGAGTAATCATCAGCGCGAGTTTGCCAAGCATTCATAATGTCTTGGTTCTATGGGACGGGAGCGTCACCTAGCGGTCCTTCTAGGACATATTGTTTCCTGGCAGCTATGAGGATGATCCTCAGGTTCCGTACCCAGTCCGTATAGTTGCTGCCATCATCTTTCAGCTTGGTTTTCTCTAGGAACGCGTTGAAGTTCATGTTGACATGAGCGTTGGCCATTTGATCTACAAGACATATTTGCAAAGGTTTTAGACTAAGTTCATGATAATTAAGTTCTAATCAAATTATGAACTCCCACTCAGATTAGACATCCCTTTAGTCATCTAAGTGTTACACGATCCGAGTCGACTAGGCCGTGTCCGATCATCACGTGAGACGGACTAGTCATCGTCGGTGAACATTCTCATGTTGATCGTATCTTCCATACGACTCGTGTTCGACCTTTCGGTCTCCGTGTTCCGAGGCCATGTCTGCACATGCTAGGCTCGTCAAGTTAACCCTAAGTGTTTTCGCTGTGTAAAACTGTCTTACACCCGTTGTATGTGAACGTAAGAATCCATCACACCCGATCATCACGTGGTGCTTAGAAGCGACGAACTGTAGCAACGGTGCACAGTTAGGGGAGAACACTTCTTGAAATTTTTGTAAGGGATCATCTTATTTACTACCGTCGTCCTAAGTAAACAAGATGCATAAACATAATAAACATCACATGCAATTATATAGTTGTGACATGATATGGCCAATATCATATAGCTCCATTGATCTTCATCTTCGGGGCTCCATGATCATCTTGTCACCGGCTTGACACCATGATCTCCATCATCATGATCTCCATCATCGTGTCTTCATGAAGTTGTCACGCCAACGACTACTTCTACTTCTATGGCTAACGCGTTTAGCAATAAAGTAAAGTGAGTTACATGGCGTTCTTCAATGACACGCAGGTCATAAAAAAATAAAGACAACTCCTATGGCTCCTGCCGGTTGTCATACTCATCGACATGCAAGTCGTGAATCCTATTACAAAGAACATGATCTCATACATCACAATTCATTATTCATCACAACTTCTGGCCATATCACATCACATGATCAATCGCTGCAAAAACAAGTTAGACGTCCTCTAATTGTTGTTGCATCTTTTACGTGGCTGCAATTGGGTTCTAGCAAGAACGTTTTCTTACCTACGAATAACCACAACGTGATTTTGTCAACTTCTATTTACCCTTCATAAGGGCCCTTTTCATCGAATCCGCTCCAACTAAAGTGGGAGAGACAGACACCCGCCAGCCACCTTATGCAACTAGTGCATGTCAGTCGGTGGAACCGGTCTCACGTAAGCGTACGTGTAAGGTTGGTCCGGGCCGCTTCATCCCACAATACCGCCGAAGCAAGAAAAGACTAGTAGAGGCAAGTAAGATGACAAAATCCACGCCCACAACAAAATTGTGTTCTACTCGTGCAAAGAGAACTACGCATAGACCTAGCTCATGATGCCACTGTTGGGGAACGTTGCAGAAAATTAAAATTTTTCCTACGGTTTCACCAAGATCCATCTATGAGTTCATCTAAGCAACAAGTCAAGGGAGAGAGTTTGCATCTACATACCACTTGTAGATCACGAGCGGAAGCTAGCCAAGGGGATGGTGATGATGGAGTCGTACTCGAACATGATTCGGATCACCGATGTCCAAGTGCTGAACGGACAGCACCTTCGCGTTCAACACACGTACGGGACGGGAGACGTCTCCTCCTTCTTGATCCAGCAAGGGGGAAGTAGAGGTTGAGGAAGATTTCTCCATCGGTAGCACGACGGCGTGGTGTAGTTGGTGCAGCAGTACTCCGACAGGGCTTCGCCAAGCATATACGGAGGAGGAGAGGTGTTGAGGAGGGGAGGGGCTGCGCCTTGGCTTGTGTTAAGCTCCCATGCGCCTCCCCACTATATATAGGGGTGGAGGGGCTGGTTTCTTGCCCTCCAAGTCCATTGGGGCGTTGGCCAAGGTGGGAGGAAAGAAATCCCATCATTTCCTTCCCCACCGATTGTTATCCCCCCTTTTTAGGGATCTTGATCTTATCCCTTCGGGATATGATCTTATTCCTTCTAAGGGGGGATCTTGGTGCGCCTTGACCAGGGGTGTGGGGCCTTTCCCCCACTACTCACGTTCATGTGGGTCCCCCCATGCAGGTGGGCCCCACTCTGGAACCTTCTAGAACCTTCCCGGTACAATACCGAAAAATCCCGAACATTTTCCGGTGGCCAAAATAGGACTTCCCATATATAAATCTTTACCTCCGGACCATTCCGGAACTCCTCGTGACGTCCGGGATCTCATCCGGGACTCCGAACAACATTCGGTAACCACATACAAACTTCCTTTATAACCCTAGCGTCATCGAACCTTAAGTGTGTAGACCCTACGGGTTCGGGAGACATGTAGACATGACCGAGACGTTCTCCGGTCAATAACCAACAGCGGGATCTAGATACCCATGTTGGCTCCCACATGCTTCTCGATGTTGTCATCGGATGAACCACGATGTCGAGGATTCGATCAAACCCTGTATACAATTCCCTTTGTCAATCGGTACGTTACTTGCCCGAGACTCGATCGTCGGTATCCCAATACCTTGTTCAGTCTCGTTACCGGCAAGTCACTTTACTCGTACCGTAATGCATGATCTCGTGGCCAACACTTTGGTCACCTTGAGCTCATTATGATGATGCATTACCGAGTGGGCCCAGAGATACCTCTCCATCATACGGAGTGACAAATCCCAGTCTCGATCCGTGTCAACCCAACAGCTACTTTCGGAGATACCTGTAATGCACCTTTATAGTCACCCAGTTATGTTGTGACGTTTGATACACCCAAGGCACTCCTACGGTATCCGGGAGTTACACGATCTCATGGTCTAAGGAAGAGATACTTGACATTGGCAAAGCTCTAGCAAACGAACTAAACGACCTTTGTGCTATGCTTAGGATTGGGTCTTGTCCATCACATCATTCTCCTAATGATGTGATCCCGTTATCAACGACATCCAATGTCCATAGCCAGGAAATCATGACTATCTGTTGATCACAACGAGCTAGTCAACTAGAGGCTCACTAGGGACATATTGAGGTCTATGTATTCACACGTGTATTACGATTTCCGGATAATACAGTTATAACATGAATAAAAGACAATTATCATGAACAATGAAATATAATAATACTTTTATTATTGCCTCTAGGGCATATTTCCAACATTGATCGCTCATGTGGAAGAGCTTCTTCCTCTCCTCCTTGAAGTGTGTGATCTCCAGCTTGTCGTTGCTGGTGATGACGAGGACGTTGACGTACACGTCGACCAGCAGCCTTGCCGTGCCCACGCCACACCCGTAGAACTAGATGGCATGTTCAGACTCGCTTCTGCTGAAGCCGAGCGACAGCAGACCGTTGTCTAGCTTGGAGTGCCACGCTCGTGGTGCCTGACGTAGTCCGTACAGCGCCTTGTCGAGGCGCAGTACCTTGTGTTCTTGTCTAGCGACAGCAAAACCAGGCGGCTGCACCACGTACACCTCCTCCTTCAGCTCACCATTGAGGAAGGTGCTCTTCACGTCCATGTGATAGACTGGCCACCCTTCTTGTGTCGTGAGAGCGAGGAGAGGACGGACAAACTCGAGGCGAGATACAGGAGCGAACACCTCCTTGAAGTCCACTCCCTGCCTCTGGACATAGCCCTTCGCGACGAGCCTCGGCATGTACTTGTGCACATCACCGTTGGCGTCTCATTTTAGCTTGTAGACCCACTTGAGTCCGATCGGCTGAGAACCTGCAGGCAGATCGACAAGGTGCCATGTTTTGTTGTCGATGATGGACGCCATCTCCTCGTCCATGGAGCGCCTCCAGCTCGCATCTTGCTCGGCCTCGGTGAAAGAGTGTGGCTTGTCAATGGCCCCAAGGTGGAGTTCTTCTTCCTCGACCATCACATAGTCAAGGTCGTCCTTGTGCACCATCACGTAATCCTCGTAGGACTTCGGTTGCACGATGCCGTTGCGTGATCGCGTCGTCATGGAGTGTCAAGGCTGTGGCGGAGGCTCTGCTGCCTCTAGTGACGAAGCGCGTGGTGCAGTGAAGGAGCTGGAGCAGCCGATGTAGGTTCTGGTTCAGATTCAGCTCGCTCTGGTAATGAGGCAGAGTTCTGTTGCCCGCTCTCTGTCGCGGCAGGGCTTGCCGCGCGTGGCGATGCCCGCGCCACCGTGTGCGTGTAGTAGTCAATGGTGAATGCTCCCGTATTGACCACCACACCCAGCTCCGTCCAGTTCCAGCTTGCCTCCTCATCGAACACCACGCCCCTCGTGACATGGATGCGTTGTCGAGCCGGATCATACACCCGGTAGGCGACCGAGCTTGGCTCGTACCCGAAGAACACCATCAGTGTGCTCCGGTCATCCAAGCAATTGTTTCATACTTTTGATGTTGTCGAACTTTTTCAATCTTCACGCAATACATGAGCGTGAGCCATGGATATAGCACTATAGGTGGAATAGAGGGGTGGTTGTGGAGAAGACAAAATGGAGAAGATAGTCTCACATCAACTAGGCGTATCAACGGGCTATGGAGATGCCCATCAATAGATATCAATGTGTGTGAGTAGGGATTGCCATGCAACGGATGCACTAGAGCTATAAGTGTATGAAAGCTCAAAAAGAAACTAAGTGGGTGTGCATCCAACTTGCTTGCTCACGAAGAGCTAGGGCATTTTGAGGAAGCCCATCATTGGAACATACAAGCCAAGTTCTACAACAAAAATTCCCACTAGTATATGAAAGTGACAACATAGGAGACTCTCTATCATGAAGATAATGGTACTACTTTGAAGCACAAGTGTGGTAAAAGGATAGTAGCATTGCCCCTTCTCTCTTTTTCTCTCATTTTTTATTTTTTTATTAGGGCCTTTTCTCTTTTTTATGGGCTCTCTTTTACCCTTTTTTATTTTTCGTCTGGAGTCTCATCCCGACTTGTGGGGGAATCATAGTCTCCAGCATCCTTTCCTCACATGGGACAATGCTCTAATGATGATGATCATCACACTTTTATTTACTTACAACTAAAGAATTACAACTCAATACTTAGAACAAAATATGACTCTATATGAATGCCTCCGGCGGTGTACCAGGATGTGAAATGAATCAAGAGTGACATGTCTGAAAGAATTATGAACGGTGGCTTTGCCACAAATACAATGTCAACTACATGTTCATGCAAGGCAATATGACAATGATGGAGCGTGTCATGATAAACGGAACAGTGAAAAGTTGCATGGCAATATATCTCGGAATGGCTATGGAAATGCCATAATAGGTAGGTATGGTGGCTGTTTTGAAGAAGGTAATGGTGGGTGTTATGGTACCAGCGAAAATTGCGCGGTACTAGAGAGGCTAGCAATGGTGGAAGGGTGAGAGTGCGTATAATCCATGGACTCAACACTAGTCATAAAGAACTCACATACTTATTGCAAAAATCTATTAGTTATCGAAACAAAGTATTACGCACATGCTCCTAGGGGGATATATTGGTAGGAAAAGACAATCGCTCGTCCCCGACCGCCACTCATAAGGAAGACAATCAATAAATAGATCATGCTCCAACTTCATCACATAACGGTTCACCATACGTGCATGCTACGGGAATCACAAACTTTAACACAAGTATCTCTCAAATTCACAACTACTCTACTAGCATGACTCTAATATCACCATATTCATATCTCAAAACAATCATAAAGAATCAAACTTCTCATAGTATTCAACGCACTTTATATGAAAGTTTTTATTATACCCATCTTGGATGCCCATCATATTAGGACTAGTTTTATAGCCAAAGCAAATTACCATGATGTTCTAAAAGACTCTCAAAACAATATAATTGAAGCATGAGAGATCAATAATTTCTATAAAATAAAACCACCACCGTGCTCTAAAAAGATATAAGTGAAGCACTAGAGCAAAATTATCTAGCTCCAAAGATATAAGTGAAGCACATAGAGTATTCTAATAAATTTCGATTCATGCGTGTCTCTCCCAAAAGGTGTGTACAGCAAGGATGATTGTGTCTAAAAAGCAAAGACTCAAATCATACAAGATGCTCCAAGCACAACACATATCATGTGGTGAATAAAAATATAGCCTCAAGTAAAGTTACCGATAGACGAAGACGAAAGAGGGGATGCCTTCCGGGGCATCCCCAAGCTTAGGCTTTTGGTTGTCCTTGAATTTTACCTTGGGGTGACTTGGGAATCCCCAATCTTAGGCTCTTGCCAATCCTTATTCCAAAATCCATCAAATCTTTACCCAAAAACTTGAAACTTCACAACACAAAACTTCAACAGAAAATCTCATGAGCTCCGTTAGTATAAGAAAATAAACCACCACTTTAAGGTACTGTAATGAAATTATTCTTTATTTATATTTGTGTTAAACCCACTGTATTACAACTTCTCTATGGCTCATACCCCCCGATACTACTCATAGATTCATCAAAATAAGCAAACGACACACGAAAAACAGAATCTGTCAAAAACAGAACAGTTTGTAGCAATCTGAACTCTCGAATACTTCTGTAACTCCAAAAATTCTGAAATAAATTGTTGGACGTGAGGAATTTGTATATTAATCATATGCAAAAATAATCAACCTAAAATCACTCTCCAGTAAACAATGACAGCTAATTCATGAGCGCAAAAGTTTCTGTTTTTTACAGCAAGATCGCAAAGACTTCACCCAAGTCTTCCCAAAGGTTCTACTAGGCACAAAAACTAATTAAAACATAAAACCACATCTAAACAGAAGCTAGATGAATTATTTATTACTAAGAAGGAGCAAAAAGCAAAGAACAAAAATAAAATTGGGTTGCCTCCCAACAAGCGCTATCGTTTAACGCCCCTAGCTAGGCAAAGAGATTTCAATGATGCTCACATAAAAGACAAGAATTGAAGCACAAAGAGAGCATCATAAAACACGTGACAAACACATCTAAGTCTAACATACTTCCTATGCATAGGCATCTTATAGGCAAACAAATTATCAAGGCAAGCAAAAACTAGCATATGCAAGGAAGCTGAAAGAAACAGTAGCAATCTCAACATAATGAGAGGTAATTTAGTAACATAAAAATTTCTACAACCATATTTTCCTCTCTCATAATAATTACATGTAGGATCATAAGCAAATTCAACAATATAGCTATCACAAAACATATTCTTAACACGATCCACATGTATGCAAAGTTGAGACTCTTCCAAAATAGTGGGATTAACATTAACTAAAGTCATGACCTTTCCAAACCCACTTTTATCAAAAACTTCATAAGATTGAACATTTTCCAAATATGTGGGATCTAAAGTTGACACTCTTCCAAAACCACTTTCAATATTATTGCAAACATTATTGTCAATCTCATATTCATCATGGGGCTTAAATAAATTTTTAAGATCATAAGAAGAATCACCCGGTCATGATCATTGCAACAAATAGTAGTCATAGCAAAACTAGCATCCCCAAGCTTGAGGTTTTGCATATCATTAACACAATTGACATTAAGAGAGTTTATAATAATATCATTGCAATCATGCGTTTCATCAAAGGAACTATCAAGTATGGGTGCAATAGCAAGGATCTCATGTTTAACATAAGGAACTATAGCAAATTCATCTTCATAAATATTGGCATCATGGCCACAAGAATAACAAGCATCATGTTCCTCAAGGGATATTTCAATCAAATCATCGGAATCATAATTATCTATAGATTCATGCATATCATTATTTTCCCCCAAAGCAACGGTCATTCTTTCAATAAATTCTTTGACATAGACATTATGAGCATAGTTTTCATAGCAATATTTAAGTATGTCAAAATTTTCAGATTCGTAGAGAGTAATATCATACTTTTCAATCAAAAAGCAACTTCATAAGCACCCTTAAAAGCAACGAATTCTTCAATTTGTTCGATATCGTAGTAACTGTAAACACCCTTTGCATAAGAAGATAAGATTTCATTATCATTAATCTCACATAGGTAGGGGAGGTGTTTTTAGGGTTCTTAGAGCAACAAGTAAAATCATAAATTTCACAAAGATTCCAAGAATAACACAACAATCTGTTTATTTGATCCCATAAGAGTCTCCCTTTTTCACACAAACGGTGACGCACAAAATGAGCATGCTCATCTAAAGATTTCCCATCAACTAGGCTAGTTGGGGTTTCAGCACGAGCACATAAGGATCAAAGATGATCTAGTAGAAAACTTTAAGTGGATCCATATCAATAGATTTTTAGCAATCAAAGATGCAAGCAAATAGAAGGCACATGGAAACACAAACAAAGATACATATGGGAAGAAGGCGAAGAAAAGGCAAAGGTTTTCTAAAATTGTTTTAGAAGTGGGGAAGAGGAAAACGAGAGGCGAATGGCGAATAATGTAATGCAAGGGAGAAGAGTTTATGATGGGTACTTGGTATGGCTTGACTTGGTGTAGATATCCCCGGCAACGGCGCCAGAAATCCTTCTTGCTACCTCTTGAGCATGCGTTGGTTTTCCCTTGAAGAGGAAAGGGTGATGCAGCAAAGTAGCGTAAGTATTTCCCTCAGTTTTGAGAACCAAGGTATCAATCCAGTAGGAGACAACGGACAAGTCACCAAGTACCTACACAAACAATCAAGAACCTTGCAACCAACGCGATAAAGGGGTTGTCAATCCCTCCACGGTCACTTGCAAACGTGAGATCTAATAGAGATAGTAAAGTAAATATTTTTGGTATTTTTGTTATATAGATTGGAAAGTAAAGATTGCTAAATAGTAAACGAGATGCGATGTAAATAAAAGTGATGTAATAGAATAGGAAAGAGACCCGGGGGCCATAGGTTTCACTAGTGGCTTCTCTCAAGATAGCATGTATTACGGTGGGTGAACAAATTACTGCCGAGCAATTGATAGAAAAGCGCATAGTTATGAAGATATCTAAGGCAATGATCATGAATATAGGCATCACGTCCGTGTCAAGTAGACCGAAACGATTCTGCATCTACTACTATTACTCCACACATCGCCGCTATCCAGCATGCATCTAGAGTATTAAGTTCATAAGAACGAAGTAACGCATTAAGCAAGATGACATGATGTAGATGGATAAACTCAAGCAATATGATATAAACCCCATTTTTTTATCCTTGATGGCAACAATACAATATGTGCCTTGCTGCCCTTACTGTCACTGGGAAAGGACACCGCAAGATTGAACCCAAAGCTAAGCACTTCTCCCATTGCAAGAAAGATCAATCTAGTGGCCAAACTAAATCGGTAATTCGAAGAGACCTGCAAAGCAAATCATGCATATAAGAATTCAGAGAAGAACCAAATAATATTCATAGATAATCTTGTTCATAAATCCATAATTCATCGAATCTCGACAAACACACCGCAGAAGATTATTACATCAAATAGATCTCCAGGAACATCGAGGAGAACTTTGTATTGAGAATCAAAGAGAGAGAAGAAGCCATCTAGCTAATAACTATGGACGCGAAGGTCTGTGGTAAACTACTCACGCTTCATCCGAGAGGCAATGCTGTTGATGTAGAAGCCCTTTGTGATCGATTCCCCCTTTGGCAGATCACCGAAAAAGGCCCCAAGATGGGATCTCACGGGTACAGAAGGTTGTGGCGGTGGAAAAGTGGTTTCGTGGCTCCCACTGATGTTTCTAGGGTATAAGAGTATATATAGGCGAAAGAAGTACGTCGGTGGGGCTACGAGGGGCCCACGAGGGTGGGAGGCGCGCCCTCCTGCCTTGTGGCTTCCTCATGGTGTTCCAAACTTTGACTCCAAGTCTTCTGGATTGCTTTCGGTCCAAGAAAGATCATCGCGAAGGTTTCATTCCATTTGGACTCCGTTTGGTATTCCTTTTCTGCAAAACTCTAAAATAGGAAAAAAAACAGAAACTAACACTGGGCCTCCGGTTAATAGGTTAGTCCCAAAAATAATATAAAAGAACATATTAAAGCCCATTAAACATCCAAAACAGATAATATAATAGCATGGAACAATAAAAAATTATAGATACGTTGGAGAGGTAATTTAGTAACATGAAAATTTCTACAACCATATTTTCCTCTCTCATAATAATTATATGTAGGATCATAAGCAAGTTCAACAATATAGCTATCACAAAACATATTCTTAACACGATCCACATGTATGCAAAGTTGACACTCTTCCAAAATAGTGGGATTAACATTAACTAAAGTCACGACCTCTCCAAACCCACTTTTATCAAAAACTTCATAAGATTGAACATTTTCCAAATATGTGGGATCTAAAGTTGACACTCTTCCAAACCCACTTTCAATATTATTGCAAACATTATTATCAATCTCATATTCATCATGGGGCTTAAATAAATTTTTAAGATCATAAGAAGAATCACCCCGATCATGATCATTGCAACAAATAGTAGTCATAGCAAAACTAGCATCCCCAAGCTTGATGTTTTGCATATCATTAACACAATTGACATTAAGAGAATTTATAATAATATCATTGCAATCATGCTTTTCATCGAAGGAACTATCAAGTATGGGTGCAATAGCAACGATCTCATGTTTAACATAAGGAACTATAACAAATTCATCTTCATAAATATTGGCATCATGGCCACAAGAATAGAAAGCATCATGTTCCTCAAGGGATATTTCAATCAAATCATCGTAATCATAATTATCTATAGATTCATGCATATCATTATTTTCTCCCAAAGCAACGGTCATTCTTTCAATAAATTCTTTGACATAGACATTATGAGCATAGTTTTCATAGCAATATTTAAGTATGTCAAAATTTTCAGATTCGTAGAGAGTAATATCATACTTTTCAATCAAAAAGCAACTTCATAAGCACCCTTAAAAGTAACGAATTCTTCAATTTGTTCGATATCGTAGTAACTGTAAACACCCTTTGCATAAGAAGATAAGATTTCATTATCATTAAACTCACATAGGTAGGGGAGGTGTTTTTTAGGGTTCTTAGAGCAACAAGTAAAATCATAAATTTCACAAAGATTCCAAGAATAACACAACAATCTGTTTATTTGATCCCATAAGAGTCTCCCTTTTTCACACAAACGGTGACGCACAGAATGAGCATGCTCATCTAAAGATTTCCCATCAACTAGGCTAGTTGGGGTTTCAGCACGAGCACATAAGGATCAAAGATGATCCAAGTAGAAAACTTTAAGTGGATCCATATCAATAGATTTTTAGCAAGCAAAGATGCTGATGACCTACAAGTGTAGATGATCTATAATAGTCCTTTCGATAAGTAAGAGTGTCGAACCCAACGAGGAGCAGAAGGAAATGATAAGCGGTTTTCAGCAAGGTATTCTCTGCAAGCACTGAAATTATCGGTGACAGATAGTTTTGTGATAAGGTAATTTGTAACGGGTAACAAGTAATGAAAGTAAACAAGGTGCAGCAAGATGGCCCAATACTTTTTGTAGCAAAGGACAAGCCTAGACAAACTCTTATATAGAGAAAAGCTCTTCCGAGGACACATGGGAATTATCGTCAAGCTAGTTTTCATCACGCTCATATGATTCGTGTTCGTTACTTTGATAATTTGGTATGTGGGTGGACCGGTGCTTGGGTGCTGCCCTTTCTTGGACAAGCATCCCACTTATGATTAACCCCTATTGCAAGCATCCGCAACTACAAAAGAAGTATTAAGGTAAACCTAACTATAGCATGAAACATATGGATCGAAATCAGCCCCTTACGAAGCAACTCATAAACTAGGGTTTAAGCTTCTATCACTCTAGCAACCCATCATCTACTTATTACTTCCCAATGCCTTCCTCTAGGCCCAAATAATGGTGAAGTGTCATGTAGTCGACGTTCACATAACACTACTTGAGGAGAGACAACATACATCTCATCAAAATATCGAACGAATACCAAATTCACATGACTACTTATAGCAAGACTTCTCCCATGTCCTCAGGAACAAACATAACTACTCACAAATCATATTCATGTTCATAATCAGAGGGGTATTAATATGCATAATGGATCTGAACATATGATCTTCCACCAAATAAACCAACTAGCATCAACTACAAGGAGTAATCAACACTACTAGCAACCCACAAGTACCAATCTGAGGCTTTGGGACAAAGATTGGATACAAGAGATGAACTAGGGTTTGAGAGGAGATGGTGCTGGGTCAAAAAAAGACACATATGTGACATTTTGGGTCGAACAAAATTTTTTTTGTCATACATATAACACTTCTATGACGATAATTGTGACAAAACCCGGTATCATCATAGATGTGGTGGGCTCCTACTTCTTTGACAAAAAATCATGACAAAAAATGGGCTTTTCGTCCTGGGCGGTCCGGAGACGCAGCTGCATGACATTCTTTGGGCCGTCCATGACGGAAAAAACCGTGGTAGAAGCGAGGGGGAGGAAAATTTCGGGGAGTTGCCGGTTACGGTGGGAGGTCGGGGGCCGAGTGATGTGCGTTTCTCTCATACACGTACGTGCGTGTGTGCGAGGCGTTGGCTCTAACTGAACCCGAGCGAGGCGTTGGGCTCTAACTGAACCAGAGCGATTGCACTGCAGGCTACGCGTTACTGAACCCGAGCGATCAATCGATGGCTGTTAACTGAACCCGATGGAGCGATTCCTTCGCTACTGTTGCTAACTGAAGCCGATCGATTG
>NC_041385.1:532137504-532179505 GCF_002162155.2 Triticum dicoccoides | reverse complement strand
GTTTCGACCGTAGGAGGTCTGTTTCGTCCGTTTTGTGGTACGCCACACCCCTCCCGATCAACAGGACCCCCGTTTTGATCGTAGGAGGTCCGTTTCCTCCGTTTTGCGGTATGCCACACCCCTCCCGATCAACAGGACCCCATTTCGACTGTAGGAGGTCTGTTTCCTTGGTTTTGCGGTACGCCACACCCCTCCTGATCAACAGGACCCCGTTCCGAACGTAGGAGGTCCGTTTCCTCCGTTGTGCGGTACGCCAGGCCTCGTTTCCATCACTTGTTCCGTCCAAGCCCTCCCGATGAACATGACCACGCATTCCGTTCCGACCCAGCCGGTTGGCTCCCCATGAACATGACGATGACGCTGTTTCTCCGTTCCAACCCAGCCATGTACGTATGTGCGAGTAGGCGTTCGAGACCCTGCCCGTATGTACGTACGTGGCCGTATTTTCTTTCTTACACCCTCGTTGCTGTACGTACGTGTACATGCTACGTGCGCGCCTCTACTACGACACGTGCGCGCCTCTACTACAACACGTGCGCGCCTCTACATCGACCAGTATGTACGTACACGTTCGCGACCAGAATGACAACGCTACGTATGCTTCGACCAGGTGGGTCCCGACTGTGAGGCACTTCCTTGCCTGCGAAGATGTAGCTGGTGGGTCCCAGCAGTCAGGGGGACGAATCGTTTTGTTTTTTTTGCCCGGACGCACTTCCTTGCGTGCAAAGATGTAGCTGGTGGGTCCCAGCAGTCAGGGGGGCGAATCGTTTTTTTGCCTGGACGCACTTCCTTGCGTGCGAAGATCTAGCTGGTGGGTCCCAGCAGTCAGGGGGGCGAATCGTTTTTTTTGCCTGGACGCACTTCCTTGCATACGAAGGTGTTGCTGGTGGGTCCCAGCAGTCAGGGGGAAACATTTTTTCGTCAAATATGGTGGCCCATCCGGTGGGTCCCCGCTGTCAGGTGGAGGAATAATTATTTTGCGCGTAATAAGGAGGCACTTCCTTGTTGCGGCCGTGGACCCAGCTGTCAGCCTCTCCACGTATAGTCCACGTCCGATGGAAGCCGTTCCTTGACCACGTTGACCACGCCACGCCGAGAGACCAGGGCGGTGGACGAGGGCGAGGCCAAGGAAGGTGACAACGCGGAGCCGAGGAAGACGCGGCAGTGGATGCCCACGCGTAGAGGAGTACGAGGGTTCACTAGTTCGATGCGGTGTGAGGCTGCCGTCGCCACAGAATAACAGGGGGTGTGGGTGAGTAGAGGGATGGCCTGGCCAATGGTGGGAGTAGTAGGGGCGGTGAGGCCTCCGCCGCATCGTAGCCGGCCACGGGAGGCAGGAGCACGAGGCACGGCCGGCGCTGGTTTGGGCGGCTGGAGCAAGAAGACCAGAGGTTGAAGAAGCACTACGGCCGTTGGATGGACATCGTACGGTCACTGGAGCTAGAATCGTGCATATTGACTAAGTTGACAAAGCCCTCCGTCCCAACTTAGTAGGCCCACAAGTCAGCCTGCCACTATACCGGGTCCCAGCTAACAGGGGGAGTATTCATTTTTTTGTGCGTAATAAGGAGGCACTTCCTTGCGTACGAAGATATAGCTGGTGAGTCCGAGCTGTCAGAGCCGGCCGTGGGGAGGAGGGAGCAGGCAGTCCCGTCGGCGCTTGTTTGAGCGGCTAGAGCAGGAAGAGCAGAGATTGAAGAAGCACGACGGCCGTTGGATGGCCATCCAACAGTCACTGCTTGTGCGTCAACCTTTTTTAGGAAAGCCTCAAATATGTGGAAAACAACATACAACCCATCTGCCATTATTTTTAATATTTTACAGACCATTTGCTAATTCTTAAGGTTTTTTTGGAGCCCATATTCTTTTTGTTAGCATTACAGCCCATATTGTGGCCACGGTTAAAAAATTATATGAAATTTTGCATATTTCGGTGCGGTCCGAACTGTTTTTAATCCCGAAATTTCTACTCACATTCAAGCTAATTTTAAAAATAAGTGTATATCAATATAAAATCCAACAAATTCTCCACGCATAAAAATTAATGTAATTTAAAATCTCGAAATGAAAAAAAGATATTTGAAGCTAATTGCCGGTTTGATGTGTTTTAAAAATGTACAACCCATTTCTCATTACCGATGGTCCATTTTCTCGGCCAGCCGAATGAAAGCTCTCCTCGTCTTGAAAGATTTGCAGCCCAACAGGCCCCACAAAGCGACTTACTTGGCAAATCACAAAAAAAACTGGGTTGTGGCCGTGGACCTAGCTGTTAGCCTCTCCATGTACAACACTCTTCTGATGGAATTTCGATGACCACATTGACCACACCGCGCCGAGAGAACGAAGGAGGTGGACGACGGTGAGGCCTAGGAAGGGGACGGCACGGAGCCGGGGAAGACGCGGTAGTGGATGCCCACGCGGAGAGGAGTACGAGGGTTCACTGGTTCGGCTGCGGTGTGTGAGGCTGCCGTCGCTGCAGGGCCTGGCTAGCGGTGGGAGTAGTAGGGGGCGATGAGGCCTTAACTGTAGCACAACCGGCCACTGGAGGCAGGAGCAGGCGGTCTCCCCGGCGCTGGTTTGGGCGGCTGGTGCAAGAAGAGCAGCGATTGAAGAAGCAGCAGGACCGTTCGATTCAAATCCAATGGTTACTGCTGCTAGAATCGTTTTTGACTAAGTTGACAAGCCCTGCGTATGCGTCAACGTAGTAGGCCCACAGGTCAGCCTCCCAACCGGTGCGCCCCAGATGTCAGTGGGAGGAATCATTTTTCGCATAATAAGGAGGCAGTTCATTGCGTGCGGCCAGGCCAGCGGAGGGAGTAGGGTGGGCCGGGGAAGCATGCGCGGCATCACAGCGGGCCACAAGAGGAGGGAGCAGGCAGTCCCGCCGGCGCTAGTTTAGGCGGTTGGAGCAGGAAGATCAGAGATTGAAGAAGCACGTCGGCCGTTGGATGGACATCCAACAGTCACTGCTGCTAGAATCGTGTGTTCACTGACAAAGCCTTGCGTAAACAAGTCAGCCTCGAAATCTGTGGCGTGTACAGCCCATTTGCTATTATTTTTATAATTTTTACTCATTTTCTAATTCATATGGAATTTATTGTCGCCCATTTGACATTTTTAGAATTGCCGGCCATTTTCTGGTCAGTACCAGGGTCAAAAAATTAACTAAATATGTGGGAAATTTTGAAAATTCGCAAATTTTTGCTGGGGAACGAATTCTTAATCCAAAAATTAATAGCCATACTAAAACAAATTTAAAAATAAATTAGTACTATGTCATGTTAAATCCAATGAAATACGTATAAGATACCAGTGAAGAACAAAATTAAAAAAACTAATATCCCATTTGCTATAATTTTTTTGGAATTTTCAACCCCTTTTGACATTACTTTTAACAGACATTGACCATACTCTTTGGCCAGGGCGGAATGCATCCCTCCTCGTCTTGAAAGATTTGCAGCCCAATAAGTCAGAGAAAACAAATAGGCCTAGCTTGGGTATTCTTCAAAAAGAAATACTGGGCTACCTATTTTCCCAAAGAACTGGTGCATGAGCATTTAGCTTTATTTATTTATTTACTTATTTATGTTTAGGGGACGATGAGCATGCACCTGGGCCGGATTCATGTGAGAGCCTCCCTTCCAGTTAATTATGGGCTTCTCTATTGGGCCTTCATCAGTGGGCTGCATGTTATCAACAAGTGGAAAATCTGTTCCGTACGAAAAATAGTATGAGCTACGTACGGTACGGGGCACTAAAGGATCAAACCGTGCAACGACTTCCAAAACATTGTGTTTGTTGTTCTAACAACACATTTATTCAACCAACAGACGAAATATACTACTTATTGTACATTGAAAACAGCAGCAGCAGCAACCAGGGCTGGGGGTGCAACAGAAGCAGTAAGCAGGCCAGTAGAGTGAAGACGCATCTCTCTCTTCCAAACCAAACATCAGCCATCATTACAAAAGGGCTACCAAAAAAGAACAAGTGTATGCATCAAACTAAATAAAGATCCTACTACACCAAGTGTATGCATCTAACTAACTGGCTCAGTTAGACGTTACTATTTATTAAGCTGTGGAGATTGGCTGATGGCTTGAACCAGATGGGTGCCTGACGGGGGAAACTCCAGCCAGCAGGTCGAAGTCTGATACTTGCGACCCTCTCTCCTACTTTGGGCTGCAAAGCGTGGCGGCACATATCAGGGTATGGTGCATGCAGAGACGCATGGTACGCTGTGTACACACAGTTTTGCCCGATGAACGAAACCGCGCTGCCATCATGATCCTTGTCGTCGGTTATCTCCTGGTTAATCGGATAATTCAGTCCGACAAACAGAGAGCGTGTACCAAGGCTACTTACCAGCCTCCAGTCAAAAGTTCCTGAAGGCCTAGAGAAGCTGGGATCCTACTCAAAGACCTTGCAGTGACTATGATTGTATTTCGCGAAACAACATGTCCGGTACGTGCGAACGATCATCAATCTTTCACCATCGTCTGATCGAGCCAGGAACCACCTGCAACTGGCATGCCGCTTTTCTTTGAAAGGTTCTGGGATTAGGAAGGGTAGGGACACCAAGCGGCCTACAACATCATATCAAGTTGGAGTCAAATAAAAAAGGGCTCTTGATTTAGTCAATCATAAGAACAGCATGTTATGAGCATGAATAGTTTTTTAGTAAATGTTGATAGTAATATAAGCAAGCCATCATGAAATCATAGGAAAGTAACATACTGTTGTAACAGCCGTTTGTAGCGATGACTGGAGTAGGCCAGCAATACGTCCAGCCATAGAAGGAGTTGACAACGTAAATGAAGCCCTTGTGTTCAATGGCATCAGAGAACCATGGAGGATGTATGATCCTACGATGGACATGCAGATTTATCCACTTACCGCAGTGACCTATCAGATAGGCGAGACCGCGGTTGAAGAACGCAATTAGCCTGAAATCTTTATAATTCGCAGATCTTGTGGGCACTTGGCAGATTAAAACCTTGAGCAAATCAAACTTGGTATCATGTTGGCTACTGTAAGATTCCGAGTATTCTGGGCCGCGGTGCCAAAGCAGTGCAGTGTTAATCGAAGGAAGGGGGATCAATCGCCGGGTGTAGACCTCCACGAGCATCTAGCTGCCGCGACCGTCGACGAGCACCATCCAAGACGTGTTCATGCCGACCCAGTACATACCGTTAATGTAGCTGAGGCTGACGGGGATCGAATCACAGTGAAGGGGGTTGATGCTTGCCACCCTACGATCATTATGCTGCGTGACATGCCGTTTCCGAAGATCAGGCGGCATTAGCAAGCAAGGAGCTGGCTTAAAAAGCTCCGTCCTGAGGGCTTTGAGTAAACGGTACAGCCCCGACGAGCACACGGCGAGCGACATGGTACTGAGATTGTCCACACGCGAAACAATGAGCTTGATTACCTCTGTGGGGAGCGAATTCCAGCCAATCTTTCGGCGGACCCTGCTCGGTTCTGCCATTGTTAGTGCTTGGGTTTCGGACGAGGGGGGAGGCGCCTTAGCGGGGATGGAAGCTTGGACGAGATTATGTGCAGACAAAGATGGAGAAGCGAATATGTGCTGCGGGAAGTGGACAGGTGATCATGACTACAACACGCCGCTTGACTTACGAGACACATACCAGCAACGTAGGGTCATATCGATGCCAGAAAACTTGCTTGAGTGATCACAGTACTGGTACTCCCTACAGTACCTACTACGGTACTATGCCCTAGCTTGCTAGAGTAGAGTAGTAGAGTAGGACTCTGCTCTACTACTAGCACCGTAGGAGTAGTATATTCTAATCTAAAATAGTTACAAACTTCAATGCCCGATCGTGGAACGACTACGAACCATGCTCAAAGACCGTGTCTACATGGTGTTTGGACTTATATGCAAAAAAATAGCAAGATGCCCGTGCATTGCACGGCACACCATCATCACCAACTCGGTTTTTTCTCTACTCCTACTCCTATAAAAGACTCAGTTGGTGATGATGGAGGCGAGGAGGCGTGTTCAGCCGGGCGTGTAGCGGATGGCGCAGCACTATTCGATTTGTTATAAAAAAATAGTAGTATAGATAGAGACATAGGGAGGAGCATGAGGTTGTGGGAGATAAGGATGAACGAGGCAAGGCCTTATCTGTAAATGTGGAGAGAGGTGCGGGTATCTTTTGTAAAATTGTCATAGTTGGCTTTCTATCCGTCAGATATAGATCGGACGGTCTATATTACAAGATGGCAGGCATACCATCATCACCAACTCTGTTTTCTATAAGAGTAGATATATATAGATATAGATAGATAGAGACTAGGGAGTACTAGTAAGGACACCATCTACTGCTTCGTGTGCTACTCCTGCGCTCCATTCGGCGGCCGCAATGTCCCTAACAGCCACTCCCTCCTGCGCTCCATTCGGCGGGCGCTATTGAAATCTGGGGAGCGTACTCTCGCGACTACTGGCAGCCACGACTTCACCGACGATGACTTCTTCCCCGACCTTGGCAACCTCTTCCTCAATGACATGGGCGACAACCTCAACGCCAACGGTGCTGCTCCCGTTGCACCGTATGTGTTTCTGTCCTTCCTGTTTGAAATCGTGGTAGAATTCATGTTTCTACTATGTATCCTACTACTATGCTAGTCCACATGATTAGTTTCATCTCTGTTATAGCCGTCATGATTTATTTTGTGCTTATTCGGATTAAATCTCGTAGTAACTTGCTCATATATTCAACTGGCGCAACGTCCCCTACAGCCACTCCCGTTTCATGGACGGCCTGGTCGATGCCTCCAAGGAGCCCTTCGTCCACTCCTATGAGTGCCCGATGCCGTTTTGTGGCTCGCCGGCGGACATGGTGCATCACCTCACGGATGCATGCAGCGGTCACTACTGGCCCTTGGCGGAGAACATCAAGTACGACACGTGCTACCGGTTCACCATGCCGGAGTCGCAGGAGGATCACCGCCGCCTGCTAGTCTCGGAGGAGGACGGCAGCGTCTTCCTCTTGATCGTGGGCACCGGCGAGGCCCACGCAGGCCGCCGCCCCGTCTCTGTAATGTGCGTCAGGGGCGTCGCCGCTGACGCTGACACTGACACGAGGCAGATGTATGGGTGCGTGGTCACTGTTACTACCCCTCCGGGTCGCGTGGGCGGCGACACCGGCCTCATCGGACGGACTTGGACTCTGGGGAGCTGGGACTATCCCGCCAATGTGGACTTGAAAAACCCATGGCATCCGTTCCATCCTTTACCCGCTGACGCGTTGCACGGGGACTCCAAGGAGGTTCACCTGGACATACGCATTATCAGGTGCACTTAGAAAACATGTAGTGTGTGTGTGGGCGCTTATGGCCCGTGTCTTTGCCGCTTTTGATTCTGTAAGCTTGTCGTTAAACTTGAGTGGCTTTCGCCGCAGTCCTTCCTTTGAACTGGTCCTCTCAGTGAGCTAATGTAAGACACTTTGGGTTTCATTTGATAATGGAACCGGGGAGGAGCCTTTGTCGGTGTCAAAACCGGCGGATCTCGGGTAGGGGTCCCGAACTATGCGTCTAAGCGGATGGTAAGAGGAGACAAGGGAGACGATGTTTTTACCCAGGTTCGGGCCCTCACGGTGGAGGTAAAACCCTACTCCTGCTTGATTAATATTGATGATATGGGTAGTACAAGAGTAGATCTACCACGAGATCAAGGAGGCTAAACCCTAGAAGCTAGCCTATGGTATGATTGTTGTGTATCCTACGGACTAAAACCCTCCGGTTTATATAGACACCGGAGAGGGCTAGGGTTACACAGAGTCGGTTACAATGGTAGGAGATCTACATATCCGTATCGCCAAGCTTGCCTTCCACGCCAAGGAAAGTCCCATCCGGACACGGGACGAAGTCTTCAATCTTGTATCTTCATAGTTTTGGAGTCCGGCCAATGATGATAGTTCAGCTATCCGGACACCCCCTAGTCCAGGACTCCCTCAGTAGCCCCTGAACCAGGATTCAATGACGACGAGTCCGGTGCGCATATTGTCTTCGGCATTGCAAGGCGGGTTCCTCCTCCGAATAATTCATAGAAGATTTTGAACACCAGATAGTGTCTAGCTCTACAAAATAAATTCCACATACCACCGTAGAGAGAATAATATTTACACAAGTTCAATCTGCTGACGTATTTCGTGGCATGACGTCACGCCACGGCCAAGCCTTTATTCAAATTATTTTTATTGTTCCACCTCAGCGCGTTTAGCAAAGCGGTTTCCTTGGCACGTCTTGTCAAAGCAGAGATCGTGTTCCCTTATTCCGGGGTTCTCATCAATACGGACGTGGGTAACCCAACCGCGCCCGTTGGCACGCCCCCTCCATCGAAGGCGAGTCCCAAACGGTCACGGGAACGGCTCTTGGTATTCAACCCCTTTATAAAGAGACCAAGGCATGTTCCTTTTCTTCAATCTCAATCAAATCCGCCCCTCGCCTCGAGTTCCAACACCCAAGGTTCCAGATTCGGGCGCTTCGGACCTTTGATAATGTCCGGCTCCGATCTACAAGGCCGGTGGATGCCTTCTTCCGTCACGGAAGAAGATGTGCTGAAGCTGAGAGACGTGAGGTATCTAACCGGCGAAATTTCGCATAGGCTACCCACCCAAGGGCAAGTCTTTCCCACTCCCGAGCCTGGTGAGAGCGTGGTGTTCGTGTCTCACTTCCGTCGGGGTTTAGGCTTCCCGATGGACCCCTTCGTGAGGGGGCTCATGTTTTACTATGGGTTGGAATTCCATGACTTGGATCCGGAGTCCATCCTCCACATCTCATCGTTCATTGTTGTATGCGAAGCCTTCCTCCACACTACCCCTCACTTCGGTTTGTGGCTCAAGACCTTTAAAGTGGAGCCAAAGATGATCGAGGGGCGGCAAGCAGAGTGCGGAGGGGCAGTTATAAACAAGAGGGCAGACGCTCCATGGCCCGAGGGCTTTTTTCAAGAGGAGCTTAGTTTGTGGCAACAGGAGTGGTTCTACATCACCGCTCCCAGGGGCACCAGATGGGTGGCGCCACCTGCCTTTTGCTCGGGCCCCCCACAATGGCTGGCGTCATGGGTCAACAAAGGGCTTGACTGGGGGCCGTCCAAGGACGTACCATTATTGCAGGGCCGTATTCGAGACCTCCAAGAGAGGGAGATCAATCTGGTCATAGTGGCACATGTCATGCCGATTTGGTGCCTTCTGCCCTGCAAATGTCGCCCCCTCCGTCTGTGGGAATTCAATCCGGAGGGACCGCGAGCTCTCCAACACTTCATGGGTGCGACACCCGTGGAGATGTATAAACTGTTCTTCGGATCACAAGAAATGTGTCCGGACATGACCGAGGACGCAGGTCTGAGCTGCAATCGCCCGGATACTCAAGTAAGTAGCCCTGTGCCCGGACATGCTATCCGTACATTTATCGTAAACTTGCCCTTTAAAGAGCTGTCCCTTGAACAGGAGTGGATAGCAAAAGCAAAACTGATAAGGTGTCCGGCCCCCCTCCCTGAGACCACGCCGGATCCCGTGTTAACCAAGATGCTGGAGTTTGCACCTTTGGAAGAGGGTGAAGGGGGGAACAGGAAAGCTACCGCCTCCGCTAAGGAGGCCTTTAAGGAAGGGGGGATCGAGAATCCCTCCCTCCAAGGGGAGAAGAGGACCGCTTCTGAAGATCCGGAGGTCAAGGCCTCAAAGCAGGGGGGAAAATCTTCGCCAGAGGGTCCTGCGCCAGGAGAGGCCCCGGCCGCACTATTTTCCCAAGGGAATCAGCCCTCCAGCGAGCCGTAAGTAGAAAGGGGAGTTTTGTAATAAGGGACATCCCTGTTTTTATTTCTGAAGATGACCAAAGTTTTTACCTTGTAGTTCGGATCTCAGCCCTTCTCAGCAGAGCTCCTCTTCGGGGGATCTTCGTCCGGAGATGATGGAGAGCGAAACGCCTCCATCTGACGCGCCATCAGGCGGGGCGGACGACCCTGAGGTGTCGTCGCAGAGGGTTTCCTCGAGTCCGGCGGGGCCGGGAGGTCCGGCACCCACTGGTGTGCGGTCGGAGGAGCTGAAGGATCTGCTCGGGCGAGCATCTATCTCAGAAGATCACCGTGCGTTAATGGGTACGGTGATTGAAAGGATTTCATCCGCTGAGAGCGGATTGCATGAAGCCGTCAGAAGTTTACTGACGGGGTTTGAGGTACGCAAAAATGATATACCTTCTGACAGTTTTGCATATAGAATGCGCCCTGTGTAGATAGTAGCCCCTGAGTCTCGGTACGTTGTCAGAAGTGACGGCATGCCGAGGATCATAATCTCAGTGTTAAGATGTCACCCTCCCTATTCAGGGGGCGAAGCGTTCGGTGGCCAGCCGGACTGATGGAGTTGCTGAACTGAAGCGGCAACTGGACGTTGCGGATGCGGACATCGCGCTGGTTAATAAGCGACTTGACGAGTCACAAGGTATGTGGCTTCTCCGCGAACACTTGGTAAGGGAGCTTGACGCCCGTGCCTTACTACATGTATGCTTAATGCAGATGGTGCTGCTGCTATGGAGGACCTGCGGGCAGAGCTTGCCCGAGCCAAGGAGCAAGCCAGAAAAAGTAATGCGGCTGCCTTGAAGGCGGCCGAAGAGCTAAAAGCTGAATAGGCTGCTCATTGCCGAAGCAGGGAGGAAATGGCCGAAATGGCCATAAAGCTGAAGGATGGTACCGACCGCTATGAGTTGCTTGAAAGAGAACGCCGAGCGGAGCAAGAGGACCTGAAGAAGGCCACGGCCGAAGCCAAGGATGCCCGCTCCACGATGAGAGCTATAAAGGAGGAGCTACATCAGGCCGGGGATATTGCGTCTGGAAAGCCGTTTCTGCTGCGTAGGAAGTTCACGGATCCAAAGTATGCTCAGTTGGGCCAGTTGTGGGGTGCGGAGGATGCCTATCTAAATTTGGCGGCGAGTGCCGCAGACGCGGTTGCACACTTCCGAGGCCAGAAGGATCACGGAATGGAAGAGCTTTTTTGGTCGCAATTCCATAGTCCGGAGCGTCCACTTCCATTGACCGATCGGTTAGCCGAGTGGGCTGAGCTAAATAGGTTGTCCGGACTTGCCATGAAGGATGTCGTGGCTCATCTGTGGCCGGAAAGGCCCGAGCCGAAGAGTTATTTTGGCTTGGTGCAGCAGTTCCTTGATGCGGTGCCGCATATCAAGGCGATGAAGCGGTCGGCATGCATAGAGGGTGCACGGATGGCGCTGGCCCGTGTCAAAACATACTGGGCAGAGATGGAGGCCACCGATGTTGCTTCCCAGGATTCGGACAGGAGCCGATTACCAGCCGAGCACTATTTTGGGGAAGTCCAGCAGGGCGCTCGTTTAATAGAGACGCAGTGCTCGAAAAATGTTATGTTCAAATGACATGTATGGTTTGTGAAGCCATGCTTCGAATATAATATAAGGGCTTTTTATACTTGTGCGTTCAAGTGTTGAAATTCCTCCTGTGCGGCCGTTAACATATATGTGTATATAACCTAAAAGATGGCAGTCTTCGGCTTCAGCCCCCACGCACATAGTGCGGGGGTGTTTGCAATAAATAGCGCATTTTCACACTTAATTCAATGTCTTGGTCCTGTGAAGGAGGTGATAGCATAGCAAACTAGGCAACCGGACTATAATGCTTTATCACTTTCACTTAGCCATAGGAGTTCAATGGTGGGGCTACTATATAGCCCCTAGGGGCACTGCGCTCTTCGAATTTCGGGGCGCGTATGTGCCTGACCGGGAAACGGTCCTTCGTTAAAGCGGAGGAATTCTAAACATTCCGGTGGTCGATCGAGTGGTTGACCAGTCTCTCGCTATATCATGACAGTCAGCTTTCGGCTTTCTCTACTGAGGTGCTCACCTGGATGAACCGGGGCACAATCGCAGTAGTTCTCCTGGTGCCGCGTTAGCCGATAGAGCGGAACGTAAGGCAGCAAAACACTGGAGCCGGGCAAACCCAACATTTGACCAAAGACATGATTCGGAGCTGATGCATATAAGGCCTAACTCGAGACGCCGAACACTCCCTAAGGTATTCGGTCTTTATGAAAACGGGCAGAACAATGCCCTAAGCCCCTGGTGTCCAGGTACGCGCAAAATTTCTTACACGGCTGATGCCAAAACGCCAGCCTCCTCCTCGGTTATAGTGAGGAACCGGGGGATGTGTATCAACAAGAGACAGTAAGAAAGGTTTATGCAGGGTCTTAATCTGAAAAGAATCCTTGTAACGGGTCCCTACTGCATGTCTGCGCCTGTGTCTCCGTTGTGCCGTATCCTGGACGGGCGTAGCACGGTGTTCATCTGTAGAAGAGAAGAACTTAGTTTGAAAAAGGATCGTGCGAAAAATGTATAAACAGAGTATAATTCAAAAAACGAATAAAATTGAGCTTTATTGTCTCTTATTGTACATGCGTGCTGCCCTTGTAAGGGGGTACGCGGCTGGTAAGCCCCTTGTTTATTTGCGCCGGACTCGCCTAACCGTGTCCGGGGTCTGGATGACCTGTTTGGGGGCTTTGATCGGCAAAGCCGGATTAATGTGTGGCTGTCAAGGCTGTCTCACTTTCTTCCTTATTCGAGGAACACTCGAGGTTTCCCTTTAATGAGATTATGCCACGTGGACCGGGCATTTTTTGTGTAAGAGATGCATAATGCGGTATTGCGTTAAAGCGGGCGAAAGCTTCGCGTCCCAATAGTGCTTGATAGCTACTTTTAAATGGGGCGATGTGGAAGACTAGCTTTTCGCGACGGGAGTTGTCGGATGAGCCGAACACAACTTCTAGTGGTAGAGAGCCCGTCAATGGGCACATGGGCCTGGCATCGCTCCTTTAAAGGAAGTGTTGCTATGGCATATTTTGGTTGGGTCTATCCCCATTCTGCGGATTGTATCCTGGTATAGCAGGTTTAGATCACTGCCGCCATCCATTAGGACTTGTGTAAATTGCAGTCCGTCGATTATAGGATCTAATATCAGGGCAGTCCATCCTGCGTTCCGGATACTTCCGGAGTAATCCTGATGGTCGAAGGTGATTGGTTTTGACATCCAGTGTCTAGACTCCGCTGGGGTGGACCGTGCGGCGTGCATTTTAATGGGCGCCGCTCTATTTTTGCCTGTTATCACATGAAGTGAATTTACTGTTTTGACCTCTTGTGGGAAATTCCTTTGTTTGCCGGTGCTCTGCTTGTGGAGTTCATCATCGTCCTCACTTGGTGTTTCGAGCCCCTTGTGTTCGGCATTAAGTCGGCTGGGCTGTTTGAAGAACCAACAATCTCTGTGGGTATGGTTTGCAGGCTTCGCGGAGGTGCCGTGGATTTGGCATATCTTGTCCAAGATTTTGTTTAGGTTGGATAGCTCGTCGCTGTTGTCCTTGAGAGGCAGTGTTTTGTTGTTCTGTCGAGAGTTTTTGAACCCAGCGTTGACTGCCGTGCTCTTTGGGTCGTTTCCCTTAGTTCGGCGCTGGTCCTTTTTGCGTCGTGGTTTCCCATTTCCATCCCTGACTTCGGATGTACTTGGGTCGCTGGTGCTGCATCTTGCCAGCCAGCTATCCTCTCCCGCGCAAAAGCGGGTCATGGGGCTTGTTAGTGCGGCCATTGTCCTTGGCTTTTCCTTGCCGAGGTGTCTGGCGAGCCATTCGTCTCGGACGTTATGTTTGAAGGCTGCTAAGGCTTCGGCGTCCGGACAGTCGACTATTTGGTTCTTTTTGGTGAGGAACATGTTCCAGAATTTGCGGCCTGACTCTCTGGGTTGTTGAGTTATGTGACTTAAATCGTCTGCATCCGGAGGGCGGACATAAGTCCCCTGAAAATTTTCCCGAAACGCATCCTCGAGCTCTTCCCAACTTCCAATGGTATTTTCTGGGAGGCCTTTGAGCCAATGCCGGGCTGGCCCTTTGAGCTTGAGGGGTAGGTATTTTATGGCGTGGAGGTCGTCTCCTCTGGCCATATGTATGTGCAGGATGTAATCCTCAAACCAGACTCCAGGGTCTGTTGTTCCGTCGTATGCCTCTATGTTTACGGGTTTGAATCCCGCTGGAAATTCATGATCCAGCACCTCATAGGTGAAACATAAGGGATGTGCGGCGCCCCTGTATTTAGGTGTGCCGTGATTTTCGAATACTCGACGTGTTGTTTTGCTTTCTGAAGCTTGCTTTTTGGACCCATAAATGGACCTGACCGGGCCGTCCTCTTTACGAGGATCCTTATATGGATCACGTGCTGGCTTGTGTGCGGTGCCGCTTGCCGCTCTTTGTTTGCCATGTGGTCGTCCATCCGACCGGGCGGCCTCTTTGTTTTTTGATTGTGGGGGCTCTACGGCCTCCTCGTCAAATTCGGGCAGTAGTTTACGCTTCGGTTAGCTTTTTTCTTGGTGACTATCGCCATATTTGTCTGCGGTCTTGAGTACTTTGCTCCATCTCATTCTGAGTACGTCTTCCGCTGTTTTGAGATTCCGCTTCTGCTTCTTCAGGCTTCGTGCAGTGGCGACGAGCCTTTTGTGGAGGTTCTTCTGCTCCAACGATGTGTCCGGTGTGAGATCATCCGGACTGTTGTTTTCGCTGGGGGTGGATTGCTTATTTAATTCATCCTGTTCCGATAGTTGCTCGGGGGCATGTTTGTCGTCCACCGGTTCGCCCTGCTCTATGGCTGGGTCTACATGGGTGCTGTCGTTGTCGAGGCGGGACTTTTGGCGGCGCTTGCGTCGCCGTTTCGGCTGTTTTTCGGGGGAATTATACTTTGGCGTCCCATTGTTCCTCGTTATCGCTTCCTTTAGGTGTATCCACCATATATACATCGTGAGCTGAGGTGGCCTTTGAAAGTGCTAGTATCGACTGGAGGGGGTGAATAGGCGATTTTTATGAAAGTCTTCAATACTTGGAAGTTTCGAAGACAAACGATAGAAATGACCTAGTTGATACGCAGCGGAAGATAAACTACCATAAGCAAGCCATAGTCAAGTATGCAATGATGTGGAAGTACAAGACTAATAGCAGCTGAGTAGTAAGGATCAGGATGGAAGATAGTATGAAGCCAATCAACAGTAGTAGTCAAGCAATGAAGTCAAACAGATGCGACAGATAGGCAATGACTTCACGAAGACAAACTTAAGTAAAGGAGGGGATAGGATAGAACCAGTCACTTGTTGAAGACACAGGATTTGTTGGACCAGTTCCAGTTGCTGTGACAACTGTACGTCTGGTTAGGGAGGCTGAGATTCAACTCAGAAAACCGCGTCTTCACCTTATTCCCCTTGAGCTAAGGACACCCAGTCCTCGCCCAATCACTCTGGTAAGTCTTCAAGGTAGACTTCCAAACCTTCACAGACTTCGTTCACCGGCAATCCACAATGACTCTTGGATGCTCAGAACGCGACGCCTAACCGGCTGGAGGATTCACAGTCCTCAAGTGTAATAAGTCTTCAGGTCACATAGACAGAAAGACTTCAGTGATGCCTAATACTATTTGGCTCTGGGTGTTTGGGCTTTGTCCTCGCAAGGATTTCTCTCTCTCAAAGACTTCGAGGTGGGTTGCTCTCAAACGACAAAAGCCGTGCGCAAACTCTGAGCAGCCACCAATTTATGGTGTAGGGGGTGGGCTATTTATAGCCACTGGGCAACCCGACCTGATATGTCCGAAATGACCCTGGGTCACTAAGGAACTGACACGTGTTCCAACGGTCAGATTTCAAACACACACGGCAACATTACTTGGGCTACAAGCAAAGCTGACTCATCCAGCTCTGGATAAGATTTGCTCTCATTGTCTTCGCTCAAAGACATAGGATTTGGGTTGAGCATCACTTCAGTCACTCTGACTTAGTTCACTTGGACCCCACTTAACAGTACGGTGGTTCCTATGACTCAACAAAGAAGAAAAGGAAACAACGAAATCACACAATCTTCGCGCTCCATAATCTTCACTCAGTGTCTTCTCATGTCATAGTCTTCAATATGAATATCTTCACATACCACCATTGTCTTCAATGTCTTCTTACATTTTTAGGGGTCATCTCCGGTAGGTAAACCGAATCAATGAGGGACACTACCTGCGTTATCCTGCAATTCTCACAAACGCATTAGTCCCTCAACCAACTTTGTCGTCAATACTCCAAAACCAACTAGGGGTGGCACTAGATGCACTTACAATCTCCCCCTTTTTGGTGATTGATGACAAACTGGTTGAAGTTTTCAACGGGGATAAAGTATGTGAAATAGTAAATGATAGGGTATTGTCTTCATAAGTAGCAAGGGCTCCCCCTGAAGATGTGCATATAAGTAATTTGCTTTTGGAATGCAAATGCACATGGAAGGTTGTACTTGTGGAGATCCTCTTCAACTTGTGAAGATAGTTCATCACGCATGAAATGATATAGTAAGTAGAATGACATGCATAATGAAAAATGGACGTCTGCAGAATGATCTAAGTGCGGAAGTTATCATCGCACATGCGGAATTTATCATCGCATCACAGTAAAGCAAATAAGTAGCAGACGACCATCGAGTTTAGGTGTTACAACTCAAAGAACCAAATGTTTCAAAAGCAAGAGTTGTAAGCACGAGGCAAAATATAATGCAACCGCCCATATGAACCCACTTGAAGACTATCAACTCATATGCTTCTCCCCCTTTTGTCAGTAAGGACCAAAAAGGTTTGAAGACATAGAGCATCTACTCGTCCTCATGAGTAGGTGAAGCAGCAGGGTTGTCATTGTTGGTTGGCGGTGCAGACGTACTTGGTGCAGTGTCGATGCGTGCAGTAGTAGGAGGCGGTGAAGTAGCATCATCTTCATCATCAATCACTCTGGCATTCATAGTTGCCGCTGAGGAAGAATAGTCAGAGTCTTCAAGAGATGGAGTTCGACGTAGGACTGCAGTCCGTGGAGGAGTGGAGTCAAACTTGAATCTTTTAGTGAAGCCATCGTCTTGAAGATCTGCTTCAACACTGAGCAGTGTCAAACTCTTCCATGATCTTCGGCAAGTCTCGTGAGCAACAAAGGCATTCTTGGTGGCAAGATTTCGAATGCGATTAACGTCCACCAAGAGGCTTTGCATCTGTCTCTTGAGCCAATAGTGATGCTTATCTTGTTTCTGATGAAGGGCCACAAGAAGTTCTTGGTCATTGAGAACGCGAGAGCGCTTCCGAGGCCTTTGGGCAATGGTGCTTTCAGTGGCTTCAGTAGGTGCACGATGAGGCAGACAAGTATTTCTAGCCATTGGGTAGATTCGTGTTGCTGCTTGGATGCCTTCAATGGGTTGAGTGAAGCTTTGGTGCTCGACATTCTGAAGACAAAGAGGCTTCTTGGCAGGGTCAGAGTATATGGCTTCAACTGACATATCAACCTCTGGTAAAAAGATCAGATGATTGCGAGCAGAGGGTTGATAGTTGACAGATGAGTGTCGCTTGATGAGGCACATGACCCATGGAGCATAGAACTTCAGACCAAATAGGTCAGATCCAGAAGCAGCAAGTTGCCTGATGAAGAATTCTTGAGTATTGAATCTGATGCCATTGAGAATGTAAAAGACCAAAGTCTTCATGGCTCCTTCAAGCTTGGCCGCTGATGAATGCCCTTTGATAGGCCATAGAGTTTGCCTGATAATATGATATATTGTTCGTGGCAGATACTCAAGGTCGTCAACAAAGAACTTTGTTGGATATTCAACGTCAGATGGCAAAGGCTTCATCATGCTCAACATCTGGCTCATGTTGGGTTCTGGCTTATGGAAGATGCTCTCCAAAGCATTGCGGTGTAGTTGACAATCAGGTTCATATAGCTCTCCGGGAGTGGCTAGGCCTGTAAGCTCAATGATATCCAGAGCTTTGGCTTCATGATGAACATTTCCGGTCATCCACTCAAGAACCCATGTCTTGGTATCTCTGTTGTAACCGCGAATGTGTAGGGTAGCATAGAATTGAAGCAATAGTTCTTCATTCCAGTGTTCTTTGTCAATCACAAAGCTGAGCACACCAGCATCACGAAAGCAGTCAAGTGCTTTTTCTAAGCACGACAGTCCAGCAATGGCTTCAGTGTCGAGGCGCATATGAGGGAAAATGCGCCCTTGATCATATAGAACACAGGAGTAATAGCTTCTCTGCTGATAGCTCCAGAACCGATCAGATGATATTCTCAGCTTTGAGTAGGGGTTCTTGGCGCTGTCAAAGAAGGTATTGTGGCTTTTGAAGCCATTGGCATTGAAGGACCCTGTAGAATTAGCAGTGCCTGGGAACCTTGGCAGTCTTGGCTTTGGCTTCTGGACCTGAGGCCTATGCTCAACATGATAATCAAATTGGGGACCAGAGGCAGTAGGCGGAGGTACCAGAATGGGCCATCGGGCAGTGGTTAGCTGACCATGACTGTATGCTTGCTCAATTGTATGAGGCCTTGGTGGCGGAACAGGAGCAGTGGCAACAGCTGAGGCTTCAGGCTGCACAACAGGTGCTTCAGGAGCATTAGCTTCAGGCACACTGGTTGGTTCAAGCTCCACATTAGCTTCAGTCATGACTACGTCATTGGCTTCATTGGCGTTGGTGGTGGCAGCTTCAACATTTTCAATCTCCACTTGACGGGCTGGAGGGTCGGGCACTGGCACGTTCACATCAGGAACAACTTCTTCATTAATGGGGGGAGTAGGGACACATACGTCTTCTTGATTTTCATCAGCTGATGCAGCCGGAATGTCTTCAACAGCTTGGGCTTCAGACACGGAGACATTCTCAGTTGGAGTGGGTTCAGAAAATACTTGACGTGCAACAGGTTGGCGTTGCACTTCTCCTTCTGGAACGCTCAACTGAGGGACTTGAGGCCTTTGTCCTTTGCGAAGCCTGCAAAATGCTGGCAACACCTTTGGATATGGAGTTGGCTGGGCCTCAAAGTCTTCATCTTCTTCTTGCACGGGTGGTGTAGCTTGTTGTTGTTGTTGGGGAGTACTTGGGGAGTCTTGTTGCTGTGGGTGATCAGCCCATGATGCATCCTGAACAGTTGGCGTCAGAGGACGACCAATGCTGATGAGTTCGCTGTTCGTTAGAACAAGCGATGATACCACATTGTGTTTGATCTGAGGAAGAACTTCATCATCTTCAACATTGTCATCATGACCAATGTCTTCAGCAGCGGTGGGTTCAGCTGCTGGAATGTCTTCAGCTTCATGAGCCTCTGTGGGAGCAGGCTCATGAACTATCATCCGTCTTTCTTGATGTTCAGACGCAGGGCGAATAACTGAGATGGGTTCAACAACCAAGGGCTCTGTGGGAGCAGCCCTATTCTTCTTGGTCTTGTGCTTCTTCTTGGAGGGAGCGGCATCAGAGGCTTCAGTATTCTTCCTCTTTCTGGCTTCAGCCTCAGCAGCCCTTGTCTTCTTCTGTTCTGAAGCGGTTGACAGGACTTTTGGCTTTGAGCCAGTCATGCTGCTGGGGAAGATAATACGAGGTGCTTCTTGACTTGAAGGCGCAGGTTGGGCAGTAGAGAGCTTCTTCTTTTTCTTTGCAGCCATCCTGGGGTCAATGCCAGGACGGCCAAGAGACTTGCGCTTCTGAGCCTCATTGTAGGCAAGCACACACTTGTCAGCCAAACTCTTCATGTGCTCACGAGAGCCTTGAGCTTCTTCACGCTTCTTAAGAAAAGCTTCTTTAAGCTCATGCAGCATGACCTTGAAATTTCTGACATCTTGCACACTAAGCTTCGCCACATGCTTCTTGAACCGAGCCTTTTCATAGTCAATCTTGTTCTTCAGCTCAACGATGCGCTGAGCGAGAGCTAGCTCAGAAGCAATGGCCCCATTGAAGGAGACGCTGAGGCCAATGGGAAGCTGCAGATCTTCAAAGCTGAGATTTGGTGTGTCAAACCACTCATCAATGAAGTTATGGATGATTGCCACATCGAAGAGAGGCAAGTTGTTGAAGATTTCTGCTTCTTCCTTGCTTTTGATCAGTTGCTCAAGGGCATAATCAGCAAGATCTTCATCGTTGGACAGATCAATGGGTTCTTCACGCAGAATGGCAGCATGAGTCAAGGTTTGATCAGTATGCCTGACAATTTGCTTTTTCTTCTCCGTTCTCTTGGAGATACGTAATTGATCTTCAGACTGCACACTGTCTTCAGGAGGTGCAGTGGCCAGTGGCTTCGCACGAGAAGCTTTTGGAGGTGCAGCTGATCTTGAAGCCTTTAGCTTCTTTTGCTTCTGCGGCTTCGGAGGAGGAGCTGGAGCTTCATCAGTGTCAGCATCATTATCAGAATGATCTACTCTGGCACCCTGGACCAAGATGTAGGTGATGAGGCCATCGAGGTTGGAGAAGGGGCCGATGACATT
Source organism: Triticum dicoccoides (assembly GCF_002162155.2). NCBI lineage: Eukaryota > Viridiplantae > Streptophyta > Magnoliopsida > Poales > Poaceae > Triticum > Triticum dicoccoides. Next base: position 532,159,184 of record NC_041385.1, on the reverse strand, counting down.
AGGTTCTGCATCACGGGATCCATCAGCACGGGGAGCAGAGGGACCAGGGTTGAAGTCTAATCCCAATGACTTCCTGTTTTTCTTGGCCGAAGCCTGGGCGTACTGAAAGTTGCGCTTGAAGAGAGCATCGTCACGACACTAGAGTAATGATGTGGGATCAGCGTTCTCAGGCTGAGGTCCACAGACCATGCAAGGATAGAAGCCTTGCGCAATAGCTTCAGCTCTGTTCTTGGGTTGAAGGCCTCGATAGAGAATATCACCCCAAGGTCTCTTGATAGCATTCTTCTCTGCATACTCCTTGGTCACAAACTTGTACTTGAACCATTCTTCAGCCCAATAGCGTCGAATCCATTGGATTCGTGTCTTGCGCCGATGATAAGTCTCTTCAGGATCTGTCTTGTAGAGCTCTGCTAGGTCATCAGGCAGATCTTTGGACGTTCCTTCTCGGCGCTGTCTACCACCCTTCCTTGCTGATTTTTCTGCAGCCATGAACTTCAAACTGAATGGCTTCAGTGTGTTCAAAAGCTTCAGAGACTTACGCTTGCTGGTCAAGCAGGAACTGGCTTCAGGAGAATTAATGTGATGCTGTAAGTATTCTGCAAACGAATGCAGACTATGAGAACCAAGGGATTCTCCCACGGACATGTACCTGTGACAGCATTAGAGATGCGAGGGAAGGGGAAGAGGTCATATGCATTCTCAGAAGATTTTGAAGATAAATCAGTTTGAAGACATTGACCTCATCATGCGAAGACATTCACTTATATGAGGTGAGTTGGTTCCAGATTTGTACCAATCCATGAATAAGTACAAGTGAGGAATCAAACTAGATAGGAAATCTAAGTGAATAGACTAGGCAGTATGAGATGCAGACAGAATAGATCTAACATTGAGTAGGTAGAAACCACTTTCGGTAAATAGGATGAAATCTTGAAGATCGAAAAAGGTGGTAAAAATAGAGTTATAATTACCGCACGAAGAACTGCTAGATGGGATGAATAGGAGACCGAGCAGTTCAGCCCACCGTGCCCTAACTTGGCGACGGAGGACACCTACGGCGACGGCGGAGAGGACGATGTCCGCGGCCGGCGTGAGGACGGCGTCGGAGAAGTCGCGGCAGCTAAGCGCTTCGTCACCGGCGTCGTCGAGAGCTAGCGGTGGCGCTAGGGTTTTGACGAGGTGGAGAGGTGGATGAAGGATTTCTTTACCGCAGGGGACAAGTATTTATAAGTACGTGTGCAGCACAGCGCAATTACGCTGGTGCCCCTGGCAGTTCACATCTGAGGGGCACGTGGCAAGCATGCAACATACTCAGAGTTGTCCCATGTTCCCACGCCCGCCAGGCATGTCGGATGGTTGTTCCGGCTTCTCCGGATTTCAACAATAAAGATGAGATATTTAAAACAGACTTAATGTTAGTATCTTTGCCTTCTGCTGACTAGGACGTAGAGAAGACATTCGACAGTTTCAATGGAATGCATATGATTTGGACAGATAGAGTCTGAGATAGAAAGCATAGAGAGATTAGGGTCCGATCACATTCACTTAGTTCAAAAGATTCAAATTGAAGACATAGCTATAAGTGAATGTTGTAGAGGACAGAACACTAGTATATGTATATATCAGAAAGCAATCAAATCATCATAGTGCAGAAAATCATGAGGATAAATTGAAACTGAAGACAAACCAAATGCGAAGTCATTGCAAAAATAACGCCATGAGTGAAACACTTCAAACAGAGAAATTTGGTGGTGGCGTTACCCATCGTATAGGAAGTATTAGACCCAGACATGGCGCACAATTATCGTGGCGCTCCGAAGTCAAATTCCATGTTAATGTATTCACACTCAGAGTGTAAGTCTTCATTGACTGAAGATATACATTACTTTGTGTGTTGCACATCTAAGTCATCAACATGCATAAGTGTTAGGATGTGTGCTTGTTCACAGGACATTAGAGGATTCCAAGATATTTAGCTCACACCGTAACTTGCAAAACCTTTTCTCATCCAAGGGCTTTGTGAAGATATCTGCCAGTTGCTCTTCAGTGTTGACATGAATGATGTCGATATCTTTCTTCATGACATGACCTCTGAGAAAGTGATGACGAATTTCAATGTGCTTTGTCTTCGAGTGCTGGACTGGATTGTTGGCTATCTTGATGGCACTTTCATTGTCGCAGAAGAGAGGTACTTGTTTCAGGTTGATGCCGTAGTCCTTGAGAGTTTGCTTCATCCATAGAAGCTGAGCACAACAAGATCCAGCAGCAATGTATTCAGATTCAGCAGTTGAGAGTGATACACAGTTCTGCTTCTTTGAAGACCAACAGACAAGTGATCGACCAAGAAAGTGACATGTGCCTGATGTAGACTTGCGATCCACCTTGTCACCAGCATAATCAGCATCCGAGAATCCAACCAAATCAAATTTTGAGCCCTTAGGATACCATAACCCAAGTGTTGGGGTGTAAGCCAAATATCGAAGAATTCGCTTCACAGCTAAGTGATGTGATTCCTTTGGTGCCGCTTGGAATCGAGCACACATGCAAACACTAAGCATAATATCTGGCCTAGATGCACATAGATAAAGTAAAGAACCAATCATGGAGCGGTATACCTTTTGATTGAACTCTTTACCATTGTCGTCGGGACCAAGATGGTGTTTGGCTGGCATTGGCGTCGTGTAGCCTTTGCAGTCTTCCATTCCAAACTTCTTCAGACAATCTTTGAGGTATTTTTCTTGAGATATGAAGACGCCATTCCTTTGCTGACGAATTTGAAGACCAAGGAAGAACTTCAGCTCACCCATCATGGACATCTGATATTGCTCTTGCATCATGTATCCAAACTCATCAGTATACTTCTGGTTGGTGCAGCCGAAGATTATGTCATCCACATATATTTGGCACACAAACAGTTCACCATCATATGTGCTCGTGAAGAGTGTGGGATCGAGGGATCCTGGTTTGAAGCCTTTGCTCTTCAGGAAGTCTTTGATCGTATCATACCATGCACGAGGAGCTTGTTTGAGGCCATACAGTGCTTTGTTTAACTTGTACACCATATCAGGATGTTTTGGATCTTCAAAGCCAGGTGGTTGAGCGACATACACTTCTTCTTCAATCTTGCCATTGAGAAATGCACTCTTCACATCCATTTGATATATCAAGATGTTGTGATGATTAACATAGGCTAGCAGTATGCGAATAGCTTCAAGCCTAGCAACAGGAGCAAATGTTTCATCGAAGTCAATTCCTTCAACTTGAGTATATCCTTGAGCCACAAGACGTGCTTTGTTTGTGACGACTTGACCATGCTCATCTTGCTTGTTTCGATATATCCATTTTGTTCCAATAATGTTATGCGTGCGAGGGTAAGGTCGCTTGACAAGTTCCCAAACATTGTTCAGCTTGAACTGTTGAAGTTCTTCTTGCATAGCTTGAATCCATTCAGGTTCCATAAAAGCTTCAGCAACTTTCTTGGGTTCTGATATTGACACAAATGAAAAGTGCCCACAAAAGTTTGCTAACTGTGTTGCTCTTGAGCGAGTAAGTGGACCAGGCGCATTGATGCTGTCAATTATCTTCTCAATTTGTACTTCATTTGCAACACGAGGATGAACAGGACGAAGACTTTGCTCTTGCTGATCATTGTCATCATTGGGAGGATTGTCTTCGGTCTGAGCATTGTCTTCAGGTTGATTTGGAGCTGAGATGATAAGTTCCTCTTCAGGCTGTGCTTCAGAAGGCCTGATTTCACCAGTTCCCATCAGCTTGATAGATTCGCTGGGAGGAGCTTCATCTAGTGTACTTGGCAGGAGTTCTCTTTGTGAACCATTGGTTTCATCAAATCTCACATCCACAGTTTCGACGATTTTGTAGAGATAGAGGTTGAAGACTCTGTAGGAGTGTGAGTCCTTTCCATAGCCAAGCATGAAGCCTTTGTGAGCTTTAGGTGCAAATTTTGACTTGTGATGGGGGTCCTTGATCCAGCACCTTGCTCCAAATACTCTGAAGTAACTGACATTTGGCTTCTTGCCAGTAAGGAGCTCATAGGATGTTTTGTTCAAAAGCTTATGGATGTACACACGGTTGATGATGTGACATGCTGTATCAATAGCTTCAGGCCAGAACTTTCGTGGTGTCTTGTATTCATCTAGCATTGTTTGAGCCATCTCAATGAGAGTTCTGTTCTTGCGCTCAACGATGCCATTTTGCTAAGGTGTGTATGGAGCAGAAAACTCATGGGTGATTCCCATTGTATCCAGATAAAGATTAAGTCCGGTGTTCTTGAATTCAGTGCCATTATCACTTCTGATATGCTTGATCTTCACACCATAGTTGTTCATTGCTCGATTGGCGAAGCGTCTGAAGACATCTTGCACTTCAGTCTTGTAGAGAATTATGTGCACCCATGTGTATCTTGAGTAGTCATCAACAATTACGAAGCCATAGAGACACGCGGTTGTTGTGAGGGTGGAGTAGTGAGTAGGTCCAAATAAGTCCATGTGTAACAGCTCGAAGGGTTGAGATGTTGTCATGATTGTCTTCAAGGGGTGCTTTGCCCTAGTCATCATTCCAGCTTCGCAGGCACCGCACAAATGATCCTTCTTGAACTTGACATCCTCGATGCCTATGACATGCTTTTTCTTGACAAGTGAGTGTAAGTTCCTCATGCCAGCATGCCCCAGCCTTCGATGCCAGAGCCAGCATTCTGAAGCTTTTGTGAGAAGACATACGGCAAGCTGTGGACCTGCTCAGAAATCTACCATGTATAGATCATCTTTTCGATACCCTTCAAAGACTAGAGACTTGTCAGATTCCATTAGTACAAGGCAGCGATATTATCCGAATAGCACAATCATGTTCAAGTCACAAAGCATTGAGACAGACATTAAGTTGAAACCAAGGGATTCAACAAGCATCACTTTATCCATGTGTTGATCCTTTGAGATTGCAACTCTACCTAGACCCAATACCTTGCTTTTACCAGTGTCAGCCAACGTGATGTGACTCTTGTCGGATGGACGTAAGGTTGAGTCCATGAGAAGACTTCGATCACCAGTCATATGATTTGTGCATCCACTGGCCAGAAGCTTTTGGTGATGTACCCTACAGTGCAGTTAGGAGGATAGGCTTCACAAGAGTGTTGTGAAGCATAAGCATTTGGCACATATAGGGATTGTCACAGCTTATATCAAGATTAGGATACATAGTATGACAGGTAAGCGATTCAGATGTGAAGTATATAGAATGACATTTTATCATGCATCCTTAATGTGTTTTAGGTCCCCAGCAATAGTATCGGACGCCATTGATTTCAGGCTGGAGACCCTTCTCTGCAAAAGAAAGTTAAGTTTTCTTCGCCACCCACATTTTCAGGGGTGGCTTAGAAGCAATGAGTCTAAGTGCAGCATCTGAGAATTTTGGCTTTGGAGCCCTAGCAAATAGCCTTGCAGGAGATGAATGATGCTCATATGAATAAGCAGAAAAGTTCTTAGTTCTATGAATATAGTGGTTTGAGGACACACGCTCATATTCATGAGTCTGAGTATGATTTCCCTGCAAAACATTGGCGTTAGGGTGACTCATGTGAGTCCTGTATCTGTATGAAGCCTTTGGGCCATATGAAGCTATAGGTCTGGGGTTTGTCTTCTTCCTTGGTGGTGTCATGACGACATTCACAGGAAGACTCTCAATGTACTGCTTAGGTACCCAGATCTTCTTCATAGGTGGTCCATTCCTGCAGTTAGTACCAATGTACCTGGCAAACACTTCACCATTCTGATTCTTGAACAACTTATAGTTTGCATCAAAGGATTCATCAATGATAATAGGGTTAGCACAGGTAAAGCCAGACAAAGTGGATGGATCCACTGAAGGTTCCTTTGCAGAAACCCATGTGGTTTTGGGGTACTGCTCAGGCTTCCAGTACGAGCCATCAACATTCATTTTCCTCTCAAACCCAACACCCTCTTTCCTAGGGTTTCGGTTCAGAATCTGCTTTTTGAGGACATCGCAGAGTGTCTGATGCCCTTTCAGACTCTTGTACATCCCTGTTTCAAGTAATGTCTTCAACATAGCATTTTCATCAGCAATAGCAGTGGTATCCTCCGCAGAGGGGTTAGTAACCACATCAGTAGGTGAAGACAATGAAACAGTAGCAGCAGTGGAACATTCAGCAACAGATGTAGCGTTATCACGCTCAATGCATTTTAGACATGGTGGTTCAAATCCATCCTGAGCGGAACCGATCTGTTGAGCGCGAAGTGACTCATTCTCTTTTTGAATATCTTCATGAGCCGCTCTCAATTTCTCAAGCTCTTGTTTCCTTTGAAGATAATCATAGGAGAGCCTTTCATAAGTAGTTGAGAGCGTTTCATGACGACCTTCAAGTTCTTGGTACTTAGCATGAAGATTTTTTATGTCTTCAACTAAGGACTGTGAACGTGTCATTTCCACGTCCAACAGGTCATCGCTTTTGTCTAACAGTTTTTGAGTATGTTCCATAGCCTTTTGTTGTTCAGTTGCAATTTTAGGAAGTGTTTTGTAGCTAGGTTTGGATTCACAATCAGAGTCATCTTCACTTGATGTTTGAAAGTAAGCATCACGTGATTTTACCTTGGCACCACGTGCCATGAAGCAGTAGGTGGGAGTAGGATCATCTTTGTTATCAGCTTCAGCATTGGTGTGGAAGTCATTGTCTTCAGTGTTGAAGATGGACTTGGCAACATAGGCTGTGGCTAGAGCCAGACTTGCAACGCCAGGGTCGGACTCCTCTCTAGACTCCACCTCCGCCTCCTCAGAAGCAGACTCCTCCTTTGAATCCATTTCCCTGCCAACAAGGGCACAAGCCTTGCCAGATGAGCTCTTCTTGTATGACGAAGACTTGGAAGAAGACTTAGAAGAAGACTTTGAGGATTTCTTCTTCTTCTTATGATCAGAATCATATTCCTTGCTCTTCTTCTTCTTCTCATTGTCCCACTGTGGACACTCATATATGTAGTGACCAGGTTTCTTGCACTTGTGGCAGGTTCTCTTCTTGTGGTCATGGGTGGAAGCTTCATCATTCCTTGAGCTGGATCATGAAGACTTTCTGAAGCCTTTCTTCTTAGTGAACTTCTGGAACTTCTTCACAAGCATAGCAAGTTCCTTTCCAATGTCTTCAGGATCATCAGAACTGCAGTCAGATTCTTCTTCAGATGAGGAAACAACTTTTGCCTTCAAAGCGCGAGTTCGGCCATAGTTTGGGCCATAGATATCTCTTTTCTCAGAAAGCTGGAAGTCATGTGTGTTGAGCCTCTCAAGTATATCAGACGGATCGAGTGTCTTGAAGTCAGGACGTTCTTGTATCATGAGGGCAAGGGTGTCAAAGGAGCTGTCGAGTGATCTCAGTAGTGTCTTGATGATTTCATGCTTGGTAGTCTCAGTTGCGCCAAGAGCTTGAAGTTCATTTGTGATGTCAGTGAGGCGATCAAACGTGAGCTGGACATTTTCATTGTCGTTTCTCTTGAAGCGGTTGAAGAGGTTGCGAAGAACACTGATTCTTTGATCTCTCTGGGTTGATACGCCTTCGTTGACTTTGGATAGCCAGTCCCAGACTAGCTTTGATGTTTCCAGAGCACTCACATGACCATACTATCCTTTGGTCAGATGACCACAGATGATGTTCTTTGCACTAGAATCCAGTTGAATGAACTTCTTGACATCAGTAGGGTGACACCTTCACCAGTTTTGGGAACGCCATTCTTGACGACATACCCGAGGTCGACATCAATGGCTTCAAGATGCATACTGAGGGAGTCCTGGACTAGGGGGTGTCCGGATAGCCGGACTATCATCGTCTGCCGGAATCCAAGACTATGAAGATACAAGATTGAAGACTTCGTCCCATGTCCGGATGGGACTTTCCTTGGCGTGGAAGGCAAGCTTGGCGATACAGATATGTAGATCTCCTACCATTGTAACCGACTCTGTGTAACCCTAGCCCTCTCCGGTGTCTATATAAACCGGAGGGTTTTAGTCCGTAGGACGGACAACCATTACAACAATCATACCATAGGCTAGCTTCTAGGGTTTAGCCTCCTTGATCTCGTGGTAGATCCACTCTTGTACTACCCATATCATCAATATCAATCAAGCAGGAGTAGGGTTTTACCTCCATCGAGAGGGCCTGAACCTGGGTAAAAACATCGTGTCCCTTGTCTCCTGTTACCATCCGCCTAGACGCACAGTTCGGGACCCTCTACCCGAGATCCACCGGTTTTGACACCGACATTGGTGCTTTCATTGAGAGTTCCTCTGTGTCGTCACCGATAGGCTCGATGGCCTCTTCGATCAACGACGCAGTCCTGGGTGAGACTTTTCTCCCCGGACAGATCTTCGTATTCGGCGGCGTCGCACTGCGGGCTAATTCACTTGGCCATCTGGAGCAGATCGAAAGCTACGCCCCTGGCCATTAGGTCAGATTTGGAAGCCTAAATATCCGCGGGGACTTGATCTTCGATGGATCCAAGCCGCAAACAAGCGTGCCGCACTGTCACGATGGGCATGATCTAACTCTGCCGCCGGACAATGCCTTGGAGGCCGCACACGAATCCGCTCCGACCCATAGTTTGGAGCCGGTCACGCAGATCGAGGACGGGTGGTTGGACACCGCCTTGGGAGCTGCAACTTTCACGGCGATGGAGCCGAACTCTGACCTCGTCCATTATAAAGCTCGTGACTCCGAGGTGCCGGACTCCTTGCCAGACTCTGAACCTCCTGCGCCCCTGCCAATCGAATCCGATTGGGCACCAATCATGGAGTTCACCGCGGCGGACATCTTTCAGCACTCACCCTTTGGCGACATCCTAAATTCGCTAAAGCATCTCTCGCTATCCGGAGAGCCCTGGCCGGACTACGGCCAGGATGGTTGGGATGCGGACGACGAAGAAATTCAAAGCCCACCCACCGCCCACTTTGTAGCCACTGTCGACAATCTCACCGACATGCTAGACTACGACTCCGAAGACATCGACGGTATGGACGACGATGCCGGAGACGATCAAGAACCAGTGCTCACCGAGCACTGGAACGCCACCCCAACCCATGATGTATATACGGTGGACACCCCAAAAGGAAGCGATAACGAGGAACAACGGGGCGCGGCAAAGGATAATCCCGCCGACAAACAACCAAAACGGCGACGCAGACGCCGCCCTAAGTCCCGCCTCGACAAAAACAGCACTCCTAATGACCCAGCAGTATAGCAGGGCAAACCAGTGGACGATGAACATGCAACCAAGCAACCGTCCGAACAGGACGAATCGGATAATCAATCCATGCCCGGCGAAGCTAACAGTCCAGACGACCTCACGCCGGACACACCACCGGAGCATAAGAACCTTCACAAAAGACTCGTCGCCACTGCAAGAAGTCTGAAGAAGGAAAAACGGAAGCTCAAAACAGCAGAAGGCATACTCAGAATGAGATGGAGCAAAGTTCTGAAGACCGCAGACAAATACGGCAATGGCCATCAATCAAAGAGCTACCCGAAGCGCAAGCTGCTGCCAGAATTTGACGAGGAAGCCATAGAGCCACCACAGTCAAAAAATAAAGAAGCCACCTGGCCGGATAGACGACCAGATGACAGGCCAAAACGACAAGCGGCGCTGCGCACAAGCCGACTCATGATACTCGGGAAACAATTGGCCCGGTCAGGTCCATTTACGGGCCCAAAAAGAGGGCCCCAGGAAGCAACACAACACGCCAAGTGTTCGAAGACAGCGGCACACCGAAATACAGGGGCGCTGCACACCCACTATGTTTCACCAATGAGGTGCTGGATCATGAATTTCCAGCAGGGTTTAAACCCATAAACATAGAGGCTTACGATGGAACAACAGACCCTGGAGTCTGGATAGAGGATTACATACTACACATACACATGGCTAGAGGAGATGATCTCCACGCCATAAAATATCTACCCCTCAAGCTCAAAGGGCTAGCTCGGCATTGGCTCAAAAGCCTCCCAGAAAACACTGTTGGAAGTTGGGAAGAGCTCGAGGACGCGTTTAGAGCAAATTTTCAAGGGACTTATGTCCGCCCTCCGGATGCAGACGATCTAAGTCATATAACTCAACAGCCCGGAGAGTCAGCGCGCAAATTCTGGAACAGGTTCCTTACCAAAAAGAACCAAATAGTCGACTGTCCGGACGCGGAAGCCTTAGCAGCTTTTAAACACAACGTCCGAGACGAATGGCTCGCCAGACACCTCGGCCAAGAGAAGCCAAGGACAATGGCCGCGCTAACAAGCCTCATGACCCGCTTTTGCGCGGGGGAAGACAGCTGGCTAGCAAGATGCAGCACCAGCGACCCGAGTACATCTGAGATCAGAGATGGAAAGGGAAAATCACGGCACAGAAAGGATCAGCGCCGGAATAAAGAATAAAGCCCAAAGAACACGGCGGTCAATGCCGGATTCAAAAGCTCGCGGCCAAATAATAAAACACTGCTTCTTAAGGATAACAGTGACGAGCTCTCCAATTTAAACAAAATATTGGATCGGATATGCCAAATCCACAGTACCTCCGGAAGGCCTGCAAACCACACCCACCGAGATTGTTGGGTTTTCAAACAGTCCAACCGACTCAACACCGAACACAAGGGGCTCGACGCACCAAGTGAGGATGATGATGAACCCCACCAGCAGAGCACCGGAAAACAAAAGACTTTCCCACAAGAAGTCAAAACAGTAAACTCACTTCATGTGATATTACGGAAAAACAATGCGGCACCCGCTAAAATAAGTGCCGCACAGTCCACCCCAGCGGAACCTCGGAGTTGGATGTCAAAACCAATCACCTTCGACCACCTGGATTATTCCAGAAGCATTCGAAACACAGGATGGACTACTCTGATATTGGATCCTATAATCGACGGACTACAATTTACACAAGTCCTGATGGATGGCGGCAGCGATTTAAACCTGCTATATCCGAACACAATCCGCAAGATGGGGATAGACCTTACTAAAATTCGACATAGCCGCACTTCCTTTAAAGTAGTGACGCCAGGCCCTTACGCCAAGTGCACAGGCTCCTTATCACTAGAAGTTGTGTTCGGGACATCTGACAACTTCCGACGCGAAAGGCTAATCTTTCATGTCGCCCCATTCAAAAGTAGCTATCAAGCACTATTGGGACGTGAAGCTTTCGTCCGCTTCAACGCAATACCACATTACGTGTCTCTTACACTTAAAATGCCCGGTCCACGTGGCATCATTTCATTAAAAGGTCGTTCAAAGACCCCGGACACGGCTAGACGAGTCCGGCATAAATAAGCTAGGGGCTCCCTAGCCGCACACCCCTTCACAAGGGGCTGTGCGTATAAGCAATAATGAGCTAATATAGGCTCAGCCTTATTCATTCATTAATATTTCAATTTTTTATGCACTTTCCGCACGATTTCCGTTCAAACTAAGTTCCTCTCTTTTTACAGATGAACAACGTGCACACCCGTCCAGGATACGGCACAACAGAGACACAGGCGCAGACGTGCAGTAGGGACCCGTTGCAAGGATTCTCTTCAGATTAAGACCCTGCGTAAACCTTTTTTACTGTCTCTTGTTTCTATAATCCCCTGGTTTCTCATTATAACCAGAGTGGAGACTGATGTTTTGGCATCGGCCGCGTCAGAGGACCTTGCCTATACCTGGACACTAGGGGCTCAGGGCATTGTTCTGCCCATTATTATAAAGACCGAACACCTTAGGGAGTGTTCGGCGTCTCGAGTTGGGCCTTATATGCATCAGCTCCAAATCATGTCTTTGGTCAAATGTTGGGTTTGCCCGGCTCCTGTGTTTTGCTGCCCTACGTTCCGTATCATCGGCTAACGCGGCACCAGGAGAACTACTGCGATTGTGCCCCAGTTCGGCTGGGCGAGCACCTCAGTAGAGAAAGCCGAAAACTGACTGTCATGATACAGCGAGAGACTGGTCAACCACTCGATCGACCACCGGAATGTTTAGTATTCCTCCGCTTTGACGAAGGACCATTTCCCGGTCAGGCACATACGCGCCCCGAATTCGGAGAACGCGGTGCCCCCAGGGGCTATATCGTAGTCCCACCCTCGAACTCCAATGGCTAAGTGAAAGTGATAAAGCATTATAGTCCGGTTGCCTCGTTTGCTACGCTACCACCTCCTTAACAGGACCGAGACGTCGGATTAAGTGTGAAAATGCGCTATTTTTGCGAACACCCCCGCACCTTGTGCGTGGGGGCTGAAGCCGACGACTGCCATCTTTCAGATTATACATACATATACATAAACGGACGCACAGGAGATATTTCAATACTTGAACGCACAAGTACAAAAAGCGCCTACATCATAAACATTGTTTTATAAAATTGAACGTTCATTTGAACGTGACATTTTTTGAGCACTGCGACTCTATTACACGAGCACCACGCAAAACTTCCCCAAAATAGTGCTCGGCGGGTAACCGGCTCTCGTCCGAACCCTGGGTCGCAACAGCGGTGGCATCCATCTCCGTCCAATGTGTCTTCAAACGGGCGAGTGCCATCCGTGCACCCTCTATGCAGGCCGACCGCTTCATCGCCTTGATATGCGGCACCGCCCCAAGAAATTGCTACAATAAGCCAAAATAGCTCTTCGGCTTGGGCCTATCCGGCCAGACATGAGTCACGATATCCGTCATGGCAAGTCCGGACAACCTATTCAGCTCAGCCCATTCGGCCAACCGATCGGTCAGCGGAAGTGAACGATCCGGACTATGGAATTGAGACCAAAACAGCTCTTCCGTCTTGTGATCCTTCTGACTTCGGAAGTGCACAACGGCATCCGCCGCACTCGCCGCTAAGTCCATATAAGGATCCTCTGGACCCCACAGCTGGCCAAGCTGGGCATACTTTGGATCCATAAACCTGTGGCGCAGCAGAAAAGGCTTGCCAGCCACAATGTCTCCGGCCTGGCGCAGCTCCTCCTTTATAGCCCGCATTGCAGAACGGGCATCCTTGGCTTCGGCGGTGGCCTTCCCCAGGTCTTCTCGCTTCGATAGGCGCTCCTTTTCAAGAGCCTCATTGCGGTCGGTAGCATCCTTCAACTTAACGGCCATTTCGGCCATCTCTTCCCTGCTTCGGCAGTGTGCAGCCCTTTCGGCTTCTAACTCCTTGGCCGCCCTCGAGGCAGCCGCATCACTCCTTCTGGCTTGCTCCTTGGCTTGAGCAAGTTCTGCCCGAAGGCTCTCCACAGAAGCGGCACCATCTGCGTCAAGCACAAATATTGTAAGAGGCGGGCTTTGGCTCCCTTAATAGGTGACTGCGGAGAAACAACTTACCTTGCGACTCGTCAAGTCGCTTGTTGACTAGCGCGATGTCCGCATCCGCAACATCGAGTTGCCACTTTAATTCAGCAACTCCATCAGTCTGGCTGGCCCCCGGACTATCCGCCACCTGCATAGGAAAGGCGACACTCAATACCTGCGATTTTGATCCTCGGCACGCTGTCGCTTTCAACAACCTAGCGAGTCTCAGGGGCTACTATCTATACAGGGCACACTTTATGTGCAAAACTGTCAAAAAGGGGTGTCATTTTTACATACCTCAAACCCCGCCAGCAAACTCCTGACGGCATTATGCAATCCGCTTTTGGCGGACGAAATCCTTCCAATCACCATACTCATCAATGCACGGTGATCTTCTGAGATGGACGCCCTCTCAAGCAGATCCTTCAACTCCCCCGGCCGAACACTAGTCGGCGCCGAACTCTTCAGCTCTGCCGGGCTCGGGGATACCCTCCGTGATGACACTTCAGGCTCGTCTGCCCTATCTGACGGCGCAGCGGACGAAGGCGTCTCGCTCTCCACCATCTCCGGACAAAGATCCCCCGAAGACGAGCTCATCTGAGAAGGTCGGAGATCCGAACAACAAGGTAAAAATTCGGTTATCCTCAGAAGCACAAATAGGGATGTCTCTTATTACCGAGCTCCCTTTTTTCTACTTACGGCTCGCTGGAGGGTTGATGCTTTAGGGGAGACTGTGCGGCCGGGGCCTCCCCGGACGCAGGACCCTCTGGTGAAGACTTCTTCCCCCGCTTAGGGGCTTTGGCCTCTAGGTCTCCAGAGGCGGTCCTCTTCTCCCCTTGGAGGGAGGGATTCTCGATCTCCCCTTTTTCAAGAGCCTCCTTGGGCGAGGCGGTAGCTCCCTTATTTTCCCCTCTGCCTTCTTCTGAAGGCACAACCTCCAGCATCTTGACCAGCACGGGATCCGGCGCGGTCTCTGGGAGGGGGGCCGGACACCGTATCAGCTTTGCTTGCGCTATCCACTCCTGTTGAAGGATAATGGGTTAAAAGGCGAATTGTAGAAAGGCAAACAAACGGTACGTCCGAACACTGAGCTACTTACTTGAGTATCCGGGCGATTGCAGCTTAGGCCGGCGTCCTCGGTCAATTCCGGACACACCGCCCGTGATCCGAAGAACAACTCGTACATCTCCATGGGTGTCGTACCCATAAAGTGTTGGAGAATCCGTGGTCCCTCCGGATTGAACTCCCATAGCCGGAGAGGACGACGTTTGCAGGGCAGGAGACGCCTAATCAGCATAACCTGCATCACCACGACCAGATCGATCTCCCTCGCTTGGAGGTCTCGAATCCGGCCCTGCAATAGGGGCACGTCGTTTGACGGCCCCCAGTTGAGCCCTTGGTTAACCCACGACATCAACCGTCGAGGAGGTCCCGAGCAGAATATGGGCGGCGGCTTCTGCCTGCTGCCCTTCGGAGCGGTGATATAGAACCACTCCTGTTGCCATAAGCCAAGCTCCTCTTGGAAGGAGCCCTTGGGCCACGGGGCATCGGCCCTCCTGCTCACGGCCGCCCCGCCGCACTCTGCTTGACGCCCCTCGATCATCTTCGGCTCCACATTGAAGGTCTTCAGCCACAGGCCGAAGTGGGGGGTGACGCGGAGGAAGGCTTCGCAGACGACGATAAATGCCGAAATATGGAGGATGGACTCCGGAGCCAAGTCATGGAATTCCAACCCATAGTAGAACATGAGCCCTCTCACAAAAGGATCCATCGGGAAGCCTAAACCCCGACGGAGGTGGGATACAAAGACGACGTACTCGCCGGGCTCGGGGGTGGGGATGGCCTGCCCTTCGGCGGGCAACCTGTGCGAAATCTCGTAAGACAGGTACTTGGCCTCTCGCAGCTTTAGCACATCCTCCTCCGTGACGGAGGAGGGCATCCACCGGCCCTGAAGGTCGGAGCCGGACATTGTTGAAGGTCCGAGGCGCTCGAATCTGGGGCTCTGGGTGTTGGAACTTGGGGCAAGGAAAAGATTCGATGGAGGATTGAAGAAAAGAAACGAGCCTTGGTCCCGTTATAAAGAGGAAGAATACCAAGAGCCGTCTCCGTGACCGTTCGGGACACGCCTTCGATGGAGGGGGCGTGGCGACGGGCGCGGTTGGGTTACCCACGTCCGTATTGATGAGAATCCCGAAATAAGGGGAACACGATCTCTACTTCGACAAGACGTGCCAAGGCCACCGCTTCGCTAAACACGCTGAGGTGGTATAATAAAAAACGATTCAAGTAAAGGCTTGGTAGTGGCGTGATGTCATGCTACATGATACGTCAGCAGATTGAACCTGTGTACATAATATTCTCTCTACGAGGAAATGTGGAAATTATTTTGCAGAGCCGGACACTATCCTGGTGCTCGCAATCTTCTGAGAATTATTCGGAGGAGGAACCCGCCTTGCAATGCCGAACAATATGCGCGCCGGACTCATCGTCATTGAAGCCTGGTTCAGGGGTTACTGAGGGAGTCCTGGACTAGGGGGTGTCCGGATAGCCGGACTATCGGTGTACTAAAGTAGGGGTACCTTAGTATCCCGAACTTGTGCACGGGCAGTCGCAGCGCCCCACGGCAAGGCTTGCCGGGTGCCCGCCAAGATCCTCCACAGTTCCTATTGGAGCCATTCAAGAACAAAGTGTTTTAACTGAGAAGACAAGGCCCCGGAAAGAGGAGCTTGCGGGGAAGGACAAGGCCCCGGCAAGAGGAGCTTGCCGGGAAGGCCAACCAAGGCATTTCAAGGAACTTGTCGCGACGCGCCGCGCGTCCCGGCAAGACCCGGCGGGCGACAAGCTTCCGGGCGCGACAAGACAACGACCGCGGCAAGACACTTGCCGCGACGAAGCCACCACTCTGTGCCCACGCTCCAGCGCATTCGTCGACGTGTCTCCACAAGACCGTTCCAGGCGCACATGGCGAGAAGCTGTGCAGCCAAGCGGTGCGAGGTGGCAAGTGGAGATGACGAGATGGCCATCGTGGCGAACGGTGGCGCCCCTAACGGTCGCTTTTCTGCAGTGTTTGGGTGACGCGGACGGGCATTAAATGCTCTTGTCCCCTGCCGTCAGTGTTAGTTAGGGTGCACTATAGAGGCAGTTGTACCAACCACACCTTTTACACTTTTACCCCTGCATGCGTTGCCACCTGTTGGTGACCCCTTGAGCCTATAAAAGGAGGCCCATGCGCAACGTAGAAGGGGTTCGACTCATTCGAAACCAGAACACTCCCACGCTCTAGAGAAAGAACATAATACAACCACAAAGCAGCAGTAGGAGTATTATCTCTCCGGAGAGCTCCGAAGCTGGGTAAAATCGCTCGTGTGCTTCGCCTCGATCCGCTCTTCGTGCGGCCTCCGCTCCCTGCCGGACCGAAAGGGGCCCTGCCCCATAGGTGTTCGTTTCCCACGACACGGACTATCATCGTCGGCCGGACTCCAAGACTATGAAGATACAAGATTGAAGACTTCATCCCGTGTCCGGATGGGACTTTCCTTAGCGTGGAAGGCAAGCTTGGCGATACAGATATGTAGATCTCCTACCATTGTAACCGACTCTGTGTAACCCTAGCCCTCTCCGGTGTCTATATAAACCGGAGGGTTTTAGTCCGTAGGACGGACAACCATTACAACAATCATACCATAGGCTAGCTTCTAGGGTTTAGCCTCCTTGATCTCGTGGTAGATCCACTCTTGTACTACCCATATGATCAATATCAATCAAGCAGGAGTAGGGTTTTACCTCCATCGAGAGGGCCCGAACCTGGGTAAAAACATCGTGTCCCATGTCTCCTGTTACCATCCGCCTAGACGCACAGTTCGGGACCCCCTACCCGAGATCCGCCGGTTTTGACACCGACACATACGCATCTTATTCTTCCAGTAGGGATATTCAGTTCCATCAAACATGGGGCAAGCAGCGGAGACCTTGATTATCCCTGCAGTCGACATAGCTAAAACTCCAGGTGGTTAAACCGAATCACATAGAACAAGGGAGTACCTTGCTCTGATACCAATAGAAAGTGCTAGTATCGACTAGAGGGGGGTGAATAGGCAATTTTTATGAAAGTCTTCAATACTTGGAAGTTTCGAAGACAAATGATAGAAATGACCTAGTTGATATTCAGCGGAAGATAAACTACCATAAGCAAGCCATAGTCAAGTATGCAATGATGTGAAAGTACAGGACTAATAGCAGCTGAGTAGTAAGGATCAGGATGGAAGATAGTATGAAGCCAATCAACAGTAGTAGTCAAGCAATGAAGTCAAACAGATGCGACAGATAGGCAATGACTTCACGAAGACAAACTTAAGTAAAGGAGGGGATAGGATAGAACCAGTCACTTGTTGAAGACACAGGATTTGTTGGACCAGTTCCAGTTGCTGTGACAACTGTACGTCTGGTTAGGGAGGCTGAGATTCAACTCAGAAGACCGCGTCTTCACCTTATTCCCCTTGAGCTAAGGACACCCAGTCCTCGTCCAATCACTCTGGTAAGTCTTCAAGGTAGACTTACAAACCTTCACAGACTTCGTTCACCGGCAATCCACAATGACTCTTGGATGCTCAGAACGCGACGCCTAACCGGCTGGAGGATTCACAGTCCTCAAGTGTAATAAGTCTTCAGGTCCACAGACAGAAAGACTTCAGTGATGCCTAACACTCTTTGGCTCTGGGTGTTTGGGCTTTGTCCTCGCAAGGATTTCTCTCTCTCAAAGACTTCGAGGTGGGTTGCTCTCAAATGACAAAAGCCGTGCACAAACTCTGAGCAGCCACCAATTTATGGTGTAGGGGGTGGGCTATTTATAGCCACTGGGCAACCCGACCTGATATGTCCGAAATGACCCTGGGTCACTAAGGAACTGACACGTGTTCCAACGGTCAGATTTTAAACACACACGACAACTTTACTTGGGTGTCAGGACCCCGACTCGATGTCACATCGATCTAGCCTGTAGCACCTCATATCACTTTGCGGCCTCACGCACGGTATCCCCACGGGTGTCGCCTTACCTTTGCCCGGGACCGTTTGCGCCTTTTGGCTCACGTATATGATAGTGTCGCTAGCATCCATATGATAAGGAGCCCGGGCTGACATGACTAGTCGTAAACCCAAAGTGGCACAGACTTACAGGGACAGGCATCCATGACCCAGCATCGAACGTGTCGGTCATCAGCGAGTGAATCCAGGCTGTAGCACTGGGCTAGCAGGACTCCGGTGAGCCGGGCTGTAGCGGGCTAACAGGACTCCGGTATTCATCGCGTGACATTTCCCCGAAGGGACAGACACAGGAACGAAGAAGGACACATGCCGGCCAGCCTAAGTGTTCCGGAGCAGTAGCAAGCTACCATGGCTCGGTGGAAACACTAGGAGACATTTCCCGGTAAGAGAGGCTACTAAAGATAAACAACTAGATGGTCAGATCCCACACATACCAAGCATTTCAATAACATACACACAATATGCTCGATATGTGCAATACAACATGGCATCACAAAATGACTCTACGACTCAAGTAGTCTATTCAATAGGCTCCGAGGAGCGAGATATTACAACAGGGGTCTCATGACCCAACACTCAGAGCATACAAGTCAAAGCACAAGCGGAAGCTATCATGTCTGGGTACAGACATCTATAAATGAAAAAGGCTGAGAAGCCTGACTATCTATCAGATCCTGCCGAGGGCACAAGATCGTAGCTGAGGTAACAAGCTAAACGTCGAAGTCCACGCGAAACTACTAGTGAGACCGAAGTCTCTCTGCAAAAACATAAAATAGGCAAACGTGAGTACAAATGTACCCAGCAAGACTTACATCAGAACTAACTACATATGCATCATTATCAACAAAGGGATGGTGGGGTTTAACTGCAGCAAGCCAGCTTTGACTCGGTGGCTATCCTGAACTACGACTGCAAGTAACTCTTTTGAGGTGGCGCACACGAGTCCACATATTCACCATATCGATACACCACTATGGATCCGCTCCCGTCTCCCTACGAGAATGCCATCCATAGCACTCACGCTCATCTTGCGTATTTTAGAGTATCCACTTTCACTTGTCTATGAACTGATATAAGCAACCCAGAAGTCCTTTACCGCGGACACGGCTATTCGAATAGATGATGTTAACCCTGCAGGGGTGTACTTCTTCATACATGTTTCCACCACTTAGCGTCTGCACACGACATGTGCTCGGCAGACTTCAAGCGAAAGCCGACGTGGGTGTAGACCACGACCTACCTAAACACTCAAGTCTCTAGTCCAGGTTTATCGCCTATTCGGGTTCCATCCATGAGGAGATCCGGCCGGAGTTTCGCTCACAGCCCCAAACGATGTGAACAGGGTTCCGTGACACCAAACGGGCACCCGGTATACCCGGCCACGTGCCTACCGCATCACAGCCCACCCCTACGGTCAGCGCTGTCCACGGCCTCCAGCATACTACAAACACCAGAAACTACTTGCAACTCCTGGACAGAGGACAAGGGTGAATAAGAAGTCGAGCGGGGTCATATTTCAGGGCCCAATGTATGGTAGTAGCTGAATCATGGATCACAAACACAGAACTCAGTTCCTGAGGACGGCTTCAATGAGACAACCCACCATGTACTCCTACATGGCCTCTCACCGACACCTTTACCAAATCGTGTTCACACACTTAGCTCACACACAGTAGGACATGTTCACACGCCTCTGATTCATCCCCGATGAATCAGACCTGACTCAACTCTAAGCAGTAGCAGGCATGACAAACAAGCATGAATGAGTAGGCACAACAGGGCTCAAACAATTCCTACTCATACTAGTGGGTTTCATCTATTTACTGTGGAATGACAGGTCATGCAAAGGATAAAGGGGTTCAGCTACCGCAGCAAGTAACAGTTGAATCGTTGTTGTCCTAATGCAGTAAAAGAGAGCAGGAGCGAGAGAGTGGGATTGTATCGGAATGAACAAGGGGGTTTTGCTTGCCTGGCACTTCTGAAGATAACATTGAGTCTTCATCAGTGTCAACGATCACATCATCGGTATCACGTCTATCGAGAGGGGACAAATACCGGCAACACAGAAAGGAACACAATCAATGCAATGCACAATATGATGCATGCTATGACATGGCAATATGAATGTGTTTTGGGCTAATGCAATTAGCAACAGATTAAATGAAGTTGGTTTGAATATAAAATTCAAATTCAAACTCCATATGTGATTATTCAAATGCCATTCACTTCATTTGCCCTAAACAGTAGTGATAAGTTGTTCTAACATGCATGAAAATGGTACAGATGGATTCCTTGAATTTTTCTGATAATTTTTCATATATAATTTATTTAATTTGGAGTTACGGTTAATTTTCTATGATTTTTAGAAGTTTTAGGCATTTTCTGAAATTAATAAATCATTTTAGATTTATTTAAATTCCAGAAAGGAATTATTGCGTAAGCACTAGGTCATGCTGACCTCAGCATAGTCAACAGGGGCTGGTCCGGGTCAAACCTGACCAGTGGGGCCCACTGGTCAGTGACACACCACTGGCATGAGTCACTAACGTGTGGGGCCAGTCAAAAGCCACGTCAGCAAGTCAAACTGACATCGAGGCCCACATGTCAGTGAGATAGAGAGCTAACAGGGGGTTATTTAACTTAACCCATGTTTTTAACAGCAGCGGTCCCACATGTCATGCACAAGGGTTTAATTAACTGAGTGATTAGCACCTAACCTAATGCTCCACGTCAGCTAGTGACGCCGGCAACCACGGCGACGGCGAGACCTCGCCGGAGTTGCTCGGGACGGCGCTACAGGCTGCGGTTGGGCACCCTGAGGGCACCAGGAGGGAGCCCGTGCTCCTGCGCATCCAGCGGAGGCAGCGGAAGGTCGCGGGGCGGCCGGGGCTGACGGCGGCGAGCTCGGCAGCGGCGGCCGGAGCTCGGGTTGGTTTGGGCTTGGCGTTAGGGTGCTCGGGAGGAGGAGCTGGTGGGATCTGCGTGCTCCTGGGAGGGCACCGAACGCGTTGACACACTCAGGCACGGGCTGTGGTGGCTAAAACGACGGAGGCATCATGGCCGGCGGCGATGAGCTCTCGGCTCCGGCGGAATCGAGCTAGCGGAGAGAAACAGAGGGGGGGCGAGCATAAGGGAAGATGCAGGAGCTCACATGGGGTCGGAAGAGAAGCTCAGCGGGCTCGGGGAGGCTTCTGCGCCGGCGAATTGGCGGCGGCGATCTCCGGGCACCAGAGATAAGGACGACGACGCTCCGGTCGTTTTCGGCCTCCTCTGATCGCGTGCGTCGGTGGGTAGCTCAGCGGGGTCAGGGCGGAGCTCAGGCATGCGGAGAGGG
>NC_041385.1:532109850-532137191 GCF_002162155.2 Triticum dicoccoides | reverse complement strand
AGGCTTCGGCCATGAGGGGAAAAAGAGCAGGGGAGTGAGAGGGAGAGAGCAGGGAGGCAAGGGAGCGGACGAGGGGGTTCCAGGGGGGTGTCGTGGCATCCTCAGCCGATCCGGGGCGGGGCGGCAAGCAGGAGGTGGCTCGGGCGCGTGCGTGCGCGCCACGGCCACACGCTCGTCCTTCTGTCCGAGGACGAAGACGACAGGAGAAGGGAGTGGAGATGGGCTGGGCCGGCTGGGGGGGGGAAACTGGGCCGGCTGGTGGGCTGCACGGGTGGGCACCAGGTAAGTCCTTCTCTGTCTCTCTTTTATTTCTATTTCAGTTCTGTTTTCTATTATTCTGTAAATTTAGGGCTTTATTAAAAAATACTCAGACACTTTCAAAAATCATGAAACTAATCATGGCTACTGTTTAGAATATATCCAACAGTAAACATTTTAGTTTATGATTATTTGAGCATTTGAAATATTTAATAGCATTTAAATGCCCAAATGCAAATACTATATAATTTAATTCAAAAATCCAGGAATAGCCTATAAATATGTTCATCATTCTTGGAAGAGGTTTTCACCTTTAACAGAAATTATGAACATTTCCAAAGGGCATTCTGGGTTATTGAAAATATTTTTTATTGAACCTAGTTAAATTTCATTTGGTGCTAGGGTTTCAACAATCCCCATTTCAAATTTCTTTGGAATTTAAACATGATGGCATGATGAACAAGCAAAGTCAAGCAAGGGCTGAACTGGGGCTGTGACAACTCACCCCCACTAAACAAAAATCTCGTCCCGAGATTCAAGCGTAGGGTAAGGTGAGGGGGGAACGCAAACTAGTATAATCTTCACGCTCCAGGGTGCCCTTCAAATGAACGTTGATTTGAACACCATCTTTGTCTTGTCGTCTTGCTCTGAGAACTTCAGCTAATCATGACAAGAAGAGGAAAGGAAAACTCTAGAACAATCGATCTTCGAGAAGACCGAACAACTTAGGATCAACTCATGGGATGAGACATAGCAACATCTCTTGAGCTGAGAGACGAAGCACAGATCCAAAGAAATGGAGTAAGACAGATGACGAGGGTTCACTAGGTAGACAACAATTTCACGCTTAAGAAGGTGGTAAACAATTGTCAACGTAGCGAGGAGTTGAATTGCCATGATACCACGACGAAACATCCTGGAGGGGGTGATTCGTAGATTATTATCTTAAGTGGCAAAAAGAATTACCTTTGATATAGAGATCGTTAAGACTCTCTATATCAGCCTAAGACAATTCTCGAGCGATCGTTTGGAGGGGTCGGTAGAATGGCATACTTGGACTTGGATGATGTGGATTACCTTGTTGAAGACAACGTAATGGATGAATTTTGCTTATCACCGAAGATGGAAGAGACCCATGGTAGAATGGCACATTGACGGTGCAAGCTGGGAACAAAATGCAAATGTTGGGAATGATTCTGGTAACTGGGGAAGAACCCAACAACAGAGAGTGAATTCACTGTTTGAATAGGTCATAGCATTGCCGAGGGGACTGAGAGCAAACCCAGCTAGTGTCGATGATAACACCTAGCGCTTGTGCGTGCTCTCAAGAACTTGAGCAATTCCATAATCATCAAGGTTCTACCAATATCCGTGTCAAGGATTCTGGCAACACAACTTGCTACCATGATGAATGGTGATGGAGGATGCAGATGCAAAGGAAGATAACACCTTCTCAGATTTCACCCTTGACGGGGCCAAGGAAATAAAATCTGGATGATCGACCGAGAGACATTTAGCACTCCGCTTCTAATGTTCTCCTTGATGTGCTAACGTATCCCATTCATTGAAATGGTTTGGTATCTAGAACATCAAGTAAAAGTCGGACTTCGGGAACACAAAAATCCATAGGGCAACTAGGGAGTAAATCCTACGAAATCCCTATGGGGGGGGGGGGTGGCCAACTTCCTCAAACAAGATACTATAATAATAGGTCTACCGGATGGGTGTGTTGGCCACGACATCCACCTTACCGGTTATCGAGAGACCAATATTATAGTTCTTAGGGAAATGTTCCAACCATCATATCTGCCTGAGATTCAGCTCTGGTTGGTGTTAGGATATTCCAGGCTCATCGAGTCTAGGAAGAAAAACGAAAGTTTGCAACACAAATCGACGAGATGACGTTGCGAGATTCTCGGGGAATGAACTACGATAGTAAGCCCCAAAACATGAGCTGTTTCTGCTACAGACAGGTGAACACGTTGACCCAGACAAGCATGACCACATAGTAGTCTTATAATAAAACACTACCGAGTTCAGGAGGGGGAACCATCAACAAGGGTATCGAAGTTCTTTCATAAGTCCGGATTAGCTCTTATGAAGGAACTTCTTCCCCTTGAACAAATCAATCAGTGGCTTGGTGTGCTCGGGACACATATGGAATGAAGGTTGCAAGTCTCCAGACCACAGAATACTTCGCACGTGTGCATGACTAATTTGGAATGATTCCAGGGAAACAAAACAATCTTCCTCAAATTCATGGCGGCAACTTGCATCATATGCACATGAATTAGGGAAAACCACTACTTTCATTCAAACATATGCTTCATGAACGAAACACGAAGAAATGCTTACACAAGTTTCCAACACTAGGTTGATGTTCAACATGATTCATGGGGGAGACAAAATGCTACTGATGGGCTCAACAGCAACTCATCGGAATTTCCATATCACTGGACTTCCACCATCATGTGAACACGGTGATAGCATTGGTCAGACCAAAGATGTAATGGTGTATGCTCGAGGGATCAACCACGAGTAGGACAACATTACGAACATCGTTGGTACTGATTTGATTTGACGATAGCCCACACTCAAATCAAGGGATTGATAAGACAATAGGTCCAGCAACTGATCACAGGGACCAATCGATGAAGATATCATCTTTCTTCAACACACACTACACAAGAATATCCCTTTGGAACGAACTAAGTCAGACAAGTTTTTATCTTCCAACTCTCCAAGTTGTTGTCTAGCTTAACCAACTAGCTCAGGGATATCTTACACCGATTCTTGGAGAGAAGGTGGTTCACAAGAAACCAACTTGATCACGAACTCAACATAGCGGTCAGGTGACAACCCGGTAACACCTCCAAGAAGATATTTGGAAAGTCACGAACCACCGGTATGTTACTAAGCTCGAGAATAATCTTGCTTTTGAGGGCAAGACGATATGATCAAATGAGTGAGGACTTGACAAGATCCTAACTCATCAATCGAAGGGTGCACCGAAATAAGAACTAGGTAGCACGATAAGTCGTAGAAGGATGATTCAAAAACCAACATGCTAAGAATGAAATTATTATCCTTTAACTACCAAGCAACGAGGTTGCTGGGAGTATTGATTTCACACATCACAATTCATTTGTCGGTATTCCGGTTGCATCAACACGAGGGCCGAGGAATGAACAGTGATGGCAAGAAGTATCACTGTACCAAGAGTTCATGGGATGGTGTGCAATTCCTATAACAATCCCGATATAAAGATGGTAATACTCCAAGGTAGAACAGAACAAAAGCTGGATTAGCAATTTGATCTGCGGAGCACAACTTCTTTGACCCAATCCTGGATATGGAAGAGGTACTGGAGTTTGTTTCTCCTAGTCATTCTGCGATAGAATGGCTTGACGGACCACAAGAGTAATAGGCATCGATAAACGAACGCACGCATACTCTTGACTATCAATTGATAGACGAAGGTCAGTAGACAACTAAAGAGGGACAACTCAAAGGAACATATAACTTTCTGAGTTGTGGATACATGGGTTGGTATGCCGAACAAAGTTCAACATAATTCTTCCGGATAACCCATGCAGAGAGGTTGAGCTGGCAGAGTCACAACATATAATGGAGAACTCATCAAGAGCACTCTGGTTGTGATCGTTCAGTTCAACGAGGAACTTCTGCCATAAGTAGTTCATGGTATTTGGAAGAAGAAGATACCACGGACTTCAAGGACTATCGCAAAGGTTACTAATATCCTAAAGGCACTAGCAATTACTATCAACATGAAGTAGGTAGAGTGAATCTCGGGTTCAGAACCCAGGAGTAGAATACCTACTACTAAGTAGCATCACGGAATGCTTTCGAGAATGATGGCCAGAATTATCACACTGGGAACACAAATCATGGCTAAATTACTAGATGATCCCCTAAGACACCTAGGGTCATAATAATATCTCCAACATATATGTCAAGGTAACGGAGTACCTCAACTCACTGATTAGTGTGGTTAAACTGGCCCATGGGAACATTGAAACGGGAAGAAAGGATTTGCAAATGCATCAGACTACTTAGAAACCTGGGATGACTCGGACAGCATAACGGCTATAATTGCTCAAAAAGATTTGAGACAATCACAAAAATGGTGGCATAACCACTCAGAAGCACAATATCAAGGTTCCGAGATCAACAATTAACATACGGAAGTAGTAGAAACTGAACTGAGACTTAAATCCAACAATCTTATAAGTCTACTGATTAGTAACACGTGATCCTAATAGAAAGAAGAGATAGCCTAGTTCTTAATCCCCGTAGAAGAGAAGATGATGACTCAGATCAGAAGGGCATGAGGTAAAGGAGTAAAAAGAGCCTTACGTTCCATCCCACAATCAATTCCCTTATATAACTAAAGAATTTCTAGACTCAACTTCGACCAGTTTGGCTTGGTAATCCTACAGGCAGTCAAGCTCTGATACCAATGCTGTCAGGACCCCGACTCGATGTCACATCGATCTAGCCTGTAGCACCTCATATCACTTTGCGGCCTCACGCACGGTATCCCCACGGGTGTCGCCTTACCTTTGCCCGGGACCGTTTGCGCCTTTTGGCTCACGTATATGATAGTGTCGCTAGCATCCATATGATAAGGAGCCCGGGCTGACATGACTAGTCGTAAACCCAAAGTGGCACAGACTTACAGGGACAGGCATCCATGACCCAGCATCGAACGTGTCGGTCATCAGCGAGTGAATCCAGGTTGTAGCACTGGGCTAGCAGGACTCCGGTGAGCCGGGCTGTAGCGGGCTAACAGGACTCCGGTATTTATCGCGTGACATTTCCCCGAAGGGACAGACACAGGAACGAAGAAGGACACATGCCGGCCAGCCTAAGTGTTCCGGAGCAGTAGCAAGCTACCATGGCTCGGTGGAAACACTAGGAGACATTTCCCGGTAAGAGAGGCTACTAAAGATAAACAACTAGATGGTCAGATCCCACACATACCATGCATTTCAATAACATACACACAATATGCTCGATATGTGCAATACAACATGGCATCACAAAATGACTCTACGACTCAAGTAGTCTATTCAATAGGCTCCGAGGAGCGAGATATTACAACAGGGGTCTCATGACCCAACACTCAGAGCATACAAGTCAAAGCACAAGCGGAAGCTATCATGTCTGGGTACAGACATCTATAAATGAAAAAGGCTGAGAAGCCTGACTATCTATCAGATCCTGCCGAGGGCACAAGATCGTAGCTGAGGTAACAAGCTAAACATCGAAGTCCACGCGAAACTACTAGTGAGACCGAAGTCTCTCTGCAAAAACATAAAATAGGCAAACGTGAGTACAAATGTACCCAGCAAGACTTACATCAGAACTAACTACATATGCATCATTATCAACAAAGGGATGGTGGGGTTTAACTGCAGCAAGCCAGCTTTGACTCGGTGGCTATCCTGAACTACGACTGCAAGTAACTCTTTTGAGGTGGCGCACACGAGTCCACATATTCACCATATCGATACACCACTATGGATCCGCTCCCGTCTCCCTACGAGAACGCCATCCATAGCACTCACGCTTATCTTGCGTATTTTAGAGTATCCACTTTCACTTGTCTATGAACTGATATAAGCAACCCAGAAGTCCTTTACCGCGGACACGGCTATTCGAATAGATGATGTTAACCCTGCAGGGGTGTACTTCTTCATACATGTTTCCACCACTTAGCGTCTGCACACGACATGTGCTCGGCAGACTTCAAGCGAAAGCCGACGTGGGTGTAGACCACGACCTACCTAAACACTCAAGTCTCTAGTCCAGGTTTATCGCCTATTCGGGTTCCATCCATGAGGAGATCCGGCCGGAGTTTCGCTCACAGCCCCAAACGATGTGAACAGGGTTCCCGAGATACCAAACGGGCATCCGGTACACCGTGCCACGTACCTACCGCATCACAGCCCACCCATACGGTCAGCGCTGTCCACGGCCTCCAGTAAGCTACAAACACCAGAAACTACTTGCAACTCCTGGACAGAGGACTAGGGTGAATAAGAAGTCGAGCGGGGTCATATTTCAGGGCCCAATGTATGGTAGTAGCTGAATCATGGATCACAAACACAGAACTCAGTTCCTGAGGACGGCTGCAATGAGACAACCCACCATGTACTCCTACATGGCCTCTCACCGCTACCTTTACCAAATCGTGTTCACACACTTAGCTCACACACAGTAGGACATGTTCACACGCCTCTGATTCATCCCCGATGAATCAGACCTGACTCAACTCTAAGCAGTAGCAGGCATGACAAACAAGCATGAATGAGTAGGCACAACAGGGCTCAAACAATTCCTACTCATACTAGTGGGTTTCATCTAGTTACTGTGGAACGACAGGTCATGCAAAGGATAAAGGGGTTCAGCTACCGCAGCAAGTAACAGATGAATCGTTGTTGTCCTAATGCAGTAAAAGAGAGCAGGAGCGAGAGAGTAGGATTGTATCGGAATGAACAAGGGGGTTTTGCTTGCCTGGCACTTCTGAAGATAACATTGAGTCTTCATCAGTGTCAACGATCACATCATCGGTATCACGTCTATCGAGAGGGGACAAATACCGGCAACACAGAAAGGAACACAATCAATGCAATGCACAATATGATGCATGCTATGACATGGCAATATGAATGTGTTTTGGGCTAATGCAATTAGCAACAGATTAAATGAAGTTGGTTTGAATATAAAATTCAAATTCAAACTCCATATGTGATTATTCAAATGCCATTCACTTCATTTGCCCTAAACAGTAGTGATAAGTTGTTCTAACATGCATGAAAATGGTACAGATGGATTCCTTGAATTTTTCTGATAATTTTTCATATATAATTTATTTAATTTGGAGTTACGGTTAATTTTCTATGATTTTTAGAAGTTTTAGGCATTTTCTGAAATTAATAAATCATTTTAGATTTATTTAAATTCCAGAAAGGAATTATTGCGTCAGCACTAGGTCATGCTGACCTCAGCATAGTCAACAGGGGCTGGTCCGGGTCAAACCTGACCAGTGGGGCCCACTGGTCAGTGACACACCACTGGCATGAGTCACTGACGTGTGGGGCCAGTCAAAAGCCACGTCAGCAAGTCAAACTGACATCGAGGCCCACATGTCAGTGAGATAGAGAGCTAACAGGGGGTTATTTAACTTAACCCGTGTTTTTAACAGCAGCGGTCCCACATGTCATGCACAAGGGTTTAATTAACTGAGTGATTAGCACCTAACCTAATGCTCCACGTCAGCTAGTGACGCCGGCGACCACGGCGACGGCGAGACCTCGCCGGAGTTGCTCGGGACGGCGCTACAGGCTGCGGTTGGGCACCCTGAGGGCACCAGGAGGGAGCCCGTGCTCCTGCGCATCCAGCGGAAGGTCGCGGGGCGGCCGGGGCTGACGGCGGCGAGCTCGGCAGCGGCGGCCGGAGCTCGGGTTGGTTTGGGCTCGGTGTTAGGGTGCTCGGGAGGAGGAGCTGGTGGGATCTGCGTGCTCCTGGGAGGGCACCGAACGCGTTGACACACTCAGGCACGGGCTGTGGTGGCTAAAACGATGGAGGCATCATGGCCGGCGGCGATGAGCTCTCGGCTCCGGCGGAATCGAGCTAGCGGAGAGAAACAGAGGGGGGGCGAGCATAAGGGAAGATGCAGGAGCTCACATGGGGTCGGAAGAGAAGCTCGGCGGGCTCGGGGAGGCTTCTGCGCCGGCGAATTGGCGGCGGCGATCTCCGGGCACCAGAGATAAGGACGACGACGCTCCGGTCGTTTTCGGCCTCCTCTGATCGCGTGCGTCGGTGGGTAGCTCCGCGGGGTCAGGGCGGAGCTCAGGCATGCGGAGAGGGGGCGAGGGGGGGTGGATGTGGCCGTGGTGTAGCTCATCGGAGTGGCCATGGCGGCTTCGGCCATGAGGGGAAAAAGAGCAGGGGAGTGAGAGGGAGAGAGCAGGGAGGCAAGGGAGCGGACGAGGGGGTTCCAGGGGGGTGTCGTGGCATCCTCAGCCGATCCGGGGCGGGGCGGCAAGCAGGAGGTGGCTCGGGCGCGTGCGTGCGCGCCGCGGCCACACGCTCGTCCTTCTGTCCGAGGACGAAGACGACAGGAGAAGGGAGTGGAGATGGGCTGGGCCGGCTGGGGGGGAAACTGGGCCGGCTGGTGGGCTGCACGGGTGGGCACCAGGTAAGTCCTTCTCTGTCTCTCTTTTATTTCTATTTCAGTTCTGTTTTCTATTATTCTGTAAATTTAGGGCTTTATTAAAAAATACTCAGACACTTTCAAAAATCATGAAACTAATCATGGCTACTGTTTAGAATATATCCAACAGTAAACATTTTAGTTTATGATTATTTGAGCATTTGAAATATTTAATAGCATTTAAATGCCCAAATGCAAATACTATATAATTTAATTCAAAAATCCAGGAATAGCCTATAAATATGTTCATCATTCTTGGAAGAGGTTTTCACCTTTAACAGAAATTATGAACATTTCCAAAGGGCATTCTGGGTTATTGAAAATATTTTTTATTGAACCTAGTTAAATTTCATTTGGTGCTAGGGTTTCAACAATCCCCATTTCAAATTTCTTTGGAATTTAAACATGATGGCATGATGAACAAGCAAAGTCAAGCAAGGGCTGAACTGGGGCTGTGACATTGGGCTACAAGCAAAGCTGACTCATCCAGCTCTGGATAAGATTTGCTCTGATTGTATTCGCTCGAAGACATAGGATTTTGGTTGAGCATCACTTCAATCACTCTGACTTAGTTCACTTGGACCCCACTTAACAGTACGGTGGTTCCTATGACTCAACAAACAAGAAAAGGAAACAACGAAATCACACAGTCTTCGCGCTCCATAATCTTCACTCAGTGTCTTCTCATGTCATAGTCTTCAATATGAATATCTTCACATACCACCATTGTCTTCAATGTCTTCATACATTTTTAGGGGTCATCTCCGGTAGGTAAACCGAATCAATGAGGGACACTACCTGCGTTATCCTGCAATTCTCACAAACGCATTAGTCCCTCAACCAACTTTGTCGTCAATACTCCAAAACCAACTAGGGGTGGCACTAGATGCACTTATAGCCTTCCAGTACCCTGTGGGTGTTGGTTCTTGGTCGTCTCCAGCATCGTCGTCCATACCGTCGATGTCTTCGGAGTCAAAGTCTAGCATATCGGTTAAGTCATCGACAGTGGCTATAAAGTGGGTGGTGGGTGGGCTTGGAATTTCTTCGTCGTCCACATCCCAACCATCCTGGCCATAATCCGGCCAAGCCTCTCCTGATAAAGAGAGACACTTTAGCGAATTCAGGATGTCACCGAAAGGCGAGTGCTGAAAGATGTCCGTAGCGGTGAACTCCATGATCGGCGCCCAATCGGATTCGATTCGCAGGGGCGCGGAAGGTTCGGGGTCCGGAGAGGAGTCCGGCACCTTGGAGTCACGAGCTTCATGAGGGACAGGGTCGGTATTCGGCTCTATCGCCGTAGAGGTAGCAGCCCCCGAGGCGGTGTCCAACCACCCATCCTCGATTGGCGCCGTCGGCTCCGAACTAAGGGTCGGAGCGGACTCTTGTGCGGCCTCCAGGGCACTGTCCGGCAGCAGAGCTAAATCATGCCCATCGTGACAGTTCGGCACGCCTGGCCGTGGCTCAAATCCGTCGAAGATCAAGTCTCCGTGGATGTCGGCCGTGTAGTTCAAACTTCCGAATCTGACCTGATGGCCAGGGGCGTAGCTTTCGATCTGCTCCAGATGGCCAAGTGAATTGGTCCGCAGTGCGAATCTGCCGAATACGAAGATCTGTCCGGGGAGAAAAGTCTCACCCTGGACTGCGTTGTTGTTGATGATCGGAGGAGCCATCGGGCCTATAGGCGACGACACAGAGGAACTCTCAATGAAAGCACCAATGTCGGTGTCAAAACCGGCGGATCTCGGGTAGGGGGTCCCGAACTGTGCGTCTAGGCGGATGGTAATAGGAGACAAGGAACATGTTGTTTTTACTCAGGTTCGGGCCCTCACGGTGGAGGTAAAACCCTACTCCTGCTTGATTAATATTGATGATATGGGTAGTACAAGAGTAGATCTACCACGAGATCAAGGAGGCTAAACCCTAGAAGCTATCCTATGGTATGATTGTTGTGTGTCCTACGGACTAAAACCCTTCGGTTTATATAGACACCGGAGAGGGCTAGGGTTACACAGAGTCGATTACAATGGTAGGAAATCTACATATCCGTATCACCAAGCTTGCCTTCCACGCCAAGGAAAGTCCCATCCGGACACGGGACGAAGTCTTCAATCTTGTATCTTCATAGTTTTGGAGTCCGGCCAATGATGATAGTTCAGCTATCCGGACACCCCCTAGTCTAGTTCTCCCTCAGCCTCCCTGTTCCTCTAAAAAAATAACGCATTATCAAGTTAAATGTTGATCATTAGTCTTTGCTCAATGTAATCCGCTGTCTAAGCATGTGGAGACTTCCATGCAGGATCTTGCTCTATTGGAGTATCACGCATGAATAAAAGTGTATCCGTTTATGGTTTAGTCTAGAATCTTCCATGTATGAATTTTTACTACAGTACTGGTGAAAGACTTATGATGAACCATTTCTTACATCTCCTCTGCCCCCTTGCAAGTCATCGTGATTTAATCCCTCCGTCTAGGTGTATAAGGGCATGGTTAATATTACTTAATAGTATAGCCAACTGTTGACTATAAGAAAGTGCCATGTCATCTGTAGCCAACATGTATAACAATCGATACTCAAAAACTAATTCTTAAAGATCATTTCTTGCAAAGCACAATAAGTGTTATTTCTTCACAAGTTTTGGATGCAGGTTGAACAGTTGAATGCTTTTGTTTGCAAAAGATACCTTTTTATCTATTTCACCCAGATGTTTGTGAGCTCTAGAGATGAGATAATATCCAAAGAAACCTATCGATACCTATTACACATGAGATGACCCCCACATCCTTTGTCAAAATAAACTCCCCGATCAATGCATTTCATTCTTCGGTGCAACGCACGGGCACCTTACTACTATAGATTAGTACGACCAAAAATTGAACTAACATTATATATAGTACGATAAATACTGATGCATGTCACCAAAAATTATATCATTCAAAACTATGTTCAAATACGAATCCAACGATATAGTTTTTGTTGACATGCACTAACATTTTGTCAGTTAAATCTTCAGTCAAATTCAATGGGGCACTAATAAACCACGACCGATGTAGTACAAGTGTAGAGGGTGGCGCTGCATGGGAGTCTCACCTCTCACCCTGCTCGTGGCGTGGCAGTAAAGCCGTCATATCACAAAACCCAACCACTCCCAGTAATAAGTGGCCTGGTAAAATAAACGGACAAGCAACCATCACATCCCTCCGTCTTTTTTGCATTTCATCTCTCTGCATTTACTTTCTCCGATTCATCTCCCACACTCGATCCCTAGCTACTACTCCTGGGGCCAGTTCTTTTGGCGGCTTCCCCAGCTTTTCCCACAATACTAGTCACAGTGGAGAGTAACAATAAGGCGCCTCACTCATTTATTTGGGCTTCTAAACTACTACTACGTCTTGGTTTATTCCTCACCATTGTAATTTGTGCTAAATTTTGACCAAAGATTTAACTGATAAAATGTTACTCAAAACACTTAAGCGCGGTGCATCTAGGTGTGTAAGTCATCTTACGAAAACCAAATGATCCCAAAACACTTAGTCGCGGTGCATTAACTTCTACCTCGTTTCTTGTTTCTTGACATATCAACCAATAAGAGATAAAGAGTGTGCATGCTTTTAATGACTTGAGATATCAAACACGACATGCAGTGGTTAGTTCATTGCATGCAATACTATTAATTAGCAAATAAAAATTAACGTTTCTCGTTTTCTCCTCCTCCTTGGTCACGGTGCACAGCCTAAGATGAGTTACTCACCTGGACGGATGGAGTAGTGCATGTGACATGCACTAACATTTCATTAGTTAAATTTATGATCAAAATTTGACACAGATTACAATGGGGACCAATAAACCAGGACAGAGGTAGTAGTTATGGGATTACTAATCTAGAAGCCTAAAAGAACTGGCCCCTGGTACTCCTACTAGTAGTAGTACTCAAGTTGGAATTCCAATTGCATGGCACAACTTGTTAGGCAAAACATTCGATACAGGGTGTAGGAAGCGGTTTGGGAATTTGCATGCCTTTCCAACCAGTGAGATACTCCGTACAAAGTACGACAGAGAAATAACCACAGAGAAGGAAGCTAAAAGTAAACAATCAAACAAGCATTTTTGCATTTGTTTTGAATTGAATCGTTTCACAAGCTTGACTAGTGCTATTTTTTTACTTTTACAAAAACCGCATCATATTGTTAAAACGTGTATTTGCACGTACATAAGTAATAGTAGTACTCCCTCCGTCTATGTGTACAAGTCTTCCCTCCTTCTTGGTCACCGTGCACAACCAAAGATGACTTATTGACTTGGACGGAGGGAGTAGCACAGTCAGCAAGCATATATCGAGAGAGACGTGTAGTCCGATAGTATATAGTAAAGTTTGTGCTATATGCACGTACTTGCAAAATGCGTAATAATACACAACGTTAAAACTTTCCCTTTTACATACTTAATTAAGGACGTTAAAACGTTCGGGATTTATCATTTGCATCCCAAAACTAATGAGATCGCCTTACAAAACAAAAATTATACTCCTCCTAAAAGCCACGGCGCTCGCAGGAGCGCTTGCGGCCCGCCACGAGTGCCCTGGTGCGCGGCTGTTTCCCAGCGCGCTGACACAACGCCTCTTCCTCAGCCTTGCAACTCGCGAGGTGCTGATTGGCGGCTTGCCGGCGGGCGAGCGCGATCTCACCGGTGTGGTGATCCGGCGCCAACAGGTACTCCTCCTGGCTGGAAGCATGCACCCGGTCCATGTACCGCCAAGCGTAGATGAGGCACTTGGGCCCGACTGTACTCAGGACGTCGGCACGGGCGTCCTCCGCCACCCTCACGGCCCTCGCACGAGCCTTCTGCCAAATAACCAATTGCTTGACTCTCTCGAACGCGACATAGATCTCCCAGAAAGCTTGTTGCGCGGTGCGCTTCTCTTCCTCGGCCTTCTTCTCCGCCTCTATTTTGGCGCGCTCTGCTGGAGGCAAAGCCTCCCACAAGGCGACATCCATTTCTTTCCAAAGCTCCTTAAGGCTGGGGGGCTCGGCGGGCGGCACGGCGTTCTCCTCGTAGCGGCCGGGGAGCCGATGCGTCCTCCGATGCGCGTGCTGGCGAGATTGGGAACACCGACGCGTCCACCTCAACGCGTCGCAGCGAGGAGCGGAACGCCGACGCGTCCTCCTCGACTAGTGGCAGCGAGGAACGGAACGGCGACGCGTCGCGTCGCGGCGAGGAGCGGAACACCGACGCGTCCTCCTCGACTAGTGGTGGCGAGGAACGGAACGGCGACGTGTGACCGTCCGTGCGGTGCAGCGAGGGGCTCCTAGGGCTTGGGAGGGGCGATGCCATGGTGGTCGACGTGAGAGGGAGGGGGAGGAGATAGCGATGAATCTGGACGTGAGGGGGAGGAGATAGCGATGTCGTGGGAGGCGCAGTATTTATGGCGAGCAATGGCACACCTATGTAAGATATGGACTAAGCTACACTGACTTAACTGCGGGTCCAGTTGCGTCACTGACTTGTGGGCCAGTACACTGCTGGGCCCGTATGTCAGTGACCCAATGCACCTGAAGTTAAGTAAAAGCTACGTGGGCATATTTGTTGGAGTAAATTATGGGGGAGCAAAGGGGTGGAAATATTGCTGGTCACAACGGATTGGATGAGCGTGGGGGGAGGACAGTCATGCATGCAGATTTTTTCACACGGGGTGGAGTGGTGGGACCGCCGGAGGGAGAACGAGAGTTTGGAAAGCATATTGTTTCCACACATGGAGAGGAAAAGATTTGGAGACGAACGGGCTTCCTGCAGGTATGGGGGACGGTGCATAATAAGCCATCTTGCATGCCGGGCTAGGAATAGTCTCAAATCATTAAAAACATACACGCCCCACACATGTTCATATTTCAAGGTGCACTAAATTATTGCATGTGATGATTAAGGCTGGCCATAATGGTGGTATCTTAGCTGGTATCATGCACAAGGGAATAGCAAACATGCTGAGAGTAACTAGTGTTCATGCATGTATTGGTAAACACATTTTTTTGTGAAGAACGACAGCATTAGTTGAGTACTTTTGCGGACTTCAAAAACTATTCCACCGCCTCTACTATCTTGCTAAGAGTAGGTGAAAATTTTGAGTCGAGCCCTTTAAACTAGAAGGGAGGTAGTAGTACTCTAATAGCTAGGTGTGTAAGTCATCTTAAGAAAACCAAATAATACCAAAACACGTAGGCGCGGTGCATTAACTTCTACCTCGTTTCTTGTTTCTTGACATATCAACCAATAAGAGATGAGGATGTGCATGCTTTTAATGACCCGAGACTATCAAACATGACATGCAGTGGTTAGTTCATTGCATGCGATACTATTTAATTAGCAAATAAACATTAATGTCTCTCGTTTTCCCCTCCTCCTTGGTCACGGTGCACAGCCTAAGATGACTTACTCACCTAGACGGAGGGAGTATCAACATTCACAATGTCAAATCAATATTTTTACACTCTAAAACGTAGTTCTTATACTCATTATAATCAGTATTGTAGATATTGATATTTTTAGTATAAATTTGGTCGTGGGATTTCATTGATGCCGGTAAAAGCGTGGAGGAAGCGGAGCTTAGGGCTTGCATTGCCGGTCTCTACATAGGTATTTCTCTTCATAATCCTGTAATTTTAGAGACTGATTGCGCTTTTGTGGTAGCGTCTCTTGCATCGGGGGACTATGACAGATCTGCTATGCGTGACCTGAAGATGAAAGCGTTGAGCATCTCGAAGTTGATCAACAATCTTCAATTGTTAAAGATTAGCCGTTCGGCCAATAAGGTGGCACACTTAATCGCTAAGTATAGCTTTGACAATAGATTAGATGGTATTCTTGTAAATAATGTACGCCTTGTGTGGTGAATATTGTATCGAATGAGTGTACTGGTGTGGCTGGTTAATTAATATAAGGTGGTGTTCAAAAAAAAGTATATACTTGGTCAAACACTTTGCAAATGGTTGACGGGAGTAAAAAGGACCAAAGGGAGTATCATGCATGCGGAGTAGGCAAAAAAATTGCTCATTTATAGCCGGTCGAAGTCTCAAAGGGCGCGACCACGCGAGGGAGGCGAAGGTCGTGGGAGGCGCGACAGTTGACGGAATTAAGTGAAGTTACATCCATGCATCGGCATGGCGTGCGAACAGGCAGAAGCTATACCGTCAGGCCTACGATATGGGTCTAGTAGACATGACATCTAGTGGGTCCCGCATAGTTCTCGAGAACTCTTTGGGGCCTTACAGCCGTTTATCCATCGGGCAACCCAGCAACCCCACGCCGTTTGCACGCCCTACTCATCCCCGTCTTCTACTGAGGGAGTCCTGGATTCGGGGGTATCCGGACGGCCGGACTATATGCATCGTCCGGACTATTGAAGCATGAAGATACAAGACTTAAGACTCCGTGCCGTGTCCGGATGGGACTCTCCTTTGCGTGGAAGACAAGCTTGGCGATCCGGATATTGTGCTTCCTTCCTTGTAACCGACTCCATGTAAACCCTAGCCCTCTCTGGTGTCTATATAAACCGGAGAGGTTGGTCCTTAGAAGGTCGATCACAATTACAATCATAATCATCATAGGCTAGCTCCTAGGGTTTAGCCTCTACGATCTCGTGGTAGATCTACTCTTGTACTACTCATATTGTCAATATTAATCAAGCAGGAAGTAGGGTTTTACCTCCATCGAGAGGGCCCGAACCTGGGTAAACATTGTGTCCCTTGCTTCATGTTACCATCAGCCTAAGACGCATAGATCGGGACCCCCTACCTGAGATCCACCGGTTTTGACACTGACATTCTGCTTTCATTGAGAGTTCCTCTGTGTCGTCGCTGCAAGGCTTGATGGCGCCTTCAATCGTCAACAACACGGTCCAGGGCGAGACTTTTCTCCCTGGACAAATCTTCGTGTTCGGAGGCTTCACACTGCGGGCCAATTCACTTGGCCATCTAGAGCAGATCGACAGCTATGCCCCTGGCCACCAGGTCAGGTTCGGAAACTTGAACTACATGACGGACATTCGCGGAGACTTGATCTTCGACGGATTCGGGCATGTGCCAGGAGCACCGGACAGTCACGATGAGCACGGCTTAGACCTGCTATCGGACAATGCTCAGGATATCACCCTGGTAGTAGCCCCGGACCTAAATCTGGAGCAGGCTACGTTGCCTGAGGACGGAGGGATGGACCCCGCCCCGCAGGCCGCATACTCATAGGCGGCAGAGCCGAACACAGGTCTCACTTCTGTGGAAGCCTGTGACTCCCGACCCCCGGACTCGTATCCGGTTGTTGGTTCCAGTCCGCGCACTCTTGAGCCAGCCGAGCCAGGTTGGGCTCCGGAGATGGAGTTTACCGGCGCGGATATCTTCCAGCACTCGCCCTTTGGCGACATGCTGAACTCATTAAAGTCTCTCTCTCTGTTAGGAGGCTCTCGGCCGAACTATGTCCGGCTCGAGTGGGAAGCAGACGACGAAGGAATTCGTTGCCCACCCACCACCCACTTCATTGGGACGGTTGATGATTAAACCGATGTGCTTGACTTCGACTCCGAAGGCATCGACGGTATGGATGACGATGCAGGAGAAGATTCAGAATCTCTGGGGTGCTGGACTACTACCTCGTCACACGATATATATACATGGTGGATACGCCCAAGGAGGACGACGGCGACAATCCGGAAGATAAAACCCCCGGGCAAAAGCCAAAACGACGGCGCGGACGCCGTTCAAAGTCCAGCAACAGTAAAAATAGCGACAAGAACGCAAGAAAGATCGACATACCAGTAAACTCCGAAGGCAACAACGACCACATGGACCCAGCGATGGAGCAGGACGAGCTAGGTCACGCCGAACCGAGTTCGGAGCAGACGCCCGATCACATTGATCCCGAGGGACGAGTTCATCATTCCGGAAGAACGCGTGGAATGAGATAACCTCCACAGAAAGCTTATGGCCACAGTGAGAAGCCTAAAGAAGCAGAAGCAACAGCTAAAAGCCGCACAGGAAACGCTCAATCGCAGATGGAATAAAGTGCTAGACACTGAAGAAAGATACGACGACGATCGCCATACAAAGAGCTATCCAAAACGCAAGCTACTGCCAGAATTCGAGGACGAGGCCATTCCACCAAAGAATAACATGACCAGGAGGCCAGACGTACCACTTCGTAACCGCAACAGGGCGGCTATCAATGACACGCACGATCTACGAGAGCACCTAGATAAGAAAGCCGGCGCGGCCAGGTCCATATACGAATCTAAGGGACACACCCCGGCGAGGGACTATGGTCACCAAAACGATCATACCAACCAAATACCAGTTCGGAATAAGCACCGGACACAACAACAGACGACGGCATGCCACATCACGACCAGATACAGGGGGGCTGCTCACCCCCTGTGCTTCACCGAAGAAGTACTGGACCATGAATTTCCACAGGGTTTTAAACCTGTGAATATAGAGGCATACGACAGAACGACAGACCCAGTTGTCTATATCGAGGATTTTATCCTGCATATTCAGATGGCTCATGGGGATGACCTCCACGCCATCAAATACCTTCCCCTCAAGTTGAAGGGACCAGATCGACACTGGTTGAAAAGCCTCCCCGAAAATTGAATTGGGAGTTGGGAGGAACTCGAGGACGCTTTCAGGGCCAATTTTCAAGGGGCTTATGTCCGGCCTCCGGATGCTGACGATCTAAGTCACATAATACAACAGCGCGGAGAGTCCGCCTGCAAGATTTGGAACAGATTCCTCACTAAGAAGAATCAAATTGTCGATTGTCCGGACGCCGAAGCCTTAGCGGCATTCAAGCACATCATCGTGACGAGTGGCTCGCTAGACACCTTGGCCAAGAAAAGCCAAGGACTATGGCGGCCTTAACAAGCCTCATGACCCGCTTTTGCACGGGTGAAGATAGCTGGTTGGCCTGTAAAGGCACCAGCGATCCTAGCACATCCGAAATAAGGGATGGCAACGGAAAGCCACGGTGTAATAAAAACAAACGCCAAAACAAGGAAGAGAGCCCGGACAACACAACGGTCAATGCCGGATTCAGGGGCTCTCGACCCGATCAGCAGAAGAAGCCATCTAAAGGCAGTAAAGAGGGACCGTCCAGTCTGAACAGAGTCCTGGACAGACTATGAAAAATTCATGGCACCCCCGACAAACCTGCGAACCACACGCACAAAGAGTGCTGGGTCTTCAAGCAGACCGGCAAATTAAATGCCGAACACAAGGGGAGGGAAACACCAAGTGAAGACGAGGACGAACCTTGATGACCCACAAGTATAGGGATCTATTGTAGTCCTTTCGATAAGTAAGAGTGTCGAACCCAATGAGGAGCAGAAGGAAATGATAAGCGGTTTTCAATAAGGTTTTCTCTGCAAGCACTGGAATAGTAGGTGATAGATAGTTTTGTGATAAGATAAATAGTAATGAGCAAAAAGTAAATAAAGTAAATAAAGTGCAGCAAGGTGGCCCAATCCTTTATGTAGCAAAGGATAAGCCTGGACAAATTATAATAATGAAGAAGGAGCTCCTGAGGACACATTGGGAATTATCGTCAAGCTAGTTTTCATCACGTTCATAAGATTCGCATTCGGTACTTTGATAATTTGATATGTGGGTGGACCGGTACTTGGGTACTACCCTAACTTGGACAAGCATCCCACTTATGATTAACCCCTATTGCAAGCGTCCGCAACTACAAAAGAAGGTATTAAGGTAAACCTAACCACATCATTAAGCATATGGATCCATATCAACCCCTAACGAAGCAACGCATAAACTAGGGTTTAAGCTTCTGTCACTCTAGCAACCCATCATCTACCTATTACTTCCCCATGCCTTCCTCTAGGCCCAAATAATGGTG
Organism: Triticum dicoccoides; assembly: GCF_002162155.2. Lineage (NCBI taxonomy): Eukaryota > Viridiplantae > Streptophyta > Magnoliopsida > Poales > Poaceae > Triticum > Triticum dicoccoides. The sequence continues at coordinate 532,117,803 of NC_041385.1, read as the reverse complement.
AAGTGTCATGTAGTCGACGTTCACATAACACCACTAGAGGAAAAGACAACATACATCTCATCAAAATATCGAACAAATACCAAATTCACATGACTACTAATAGCAAGACTTTACCCATGTCCTCAGGAACAAACGTAACTACTCACAAAGCATATTCATGTTCATAATCAGAGGAGTAATAATTTGCATAAAGGATCTGAACATATGATCTTCCACCAAGTAAACCAAATAGCATCAAGTACAAGGAGTAATCAACACTACTAGCAACCCACAGATACCAATTTGTGGTTTTGATACAAGATGGATACAAGAGATGAACTAGGGTTTTGAGAGGAGATGGTGTTGGTGAAGATGTTGATGGAGATTGACCCCCTCCCGATGAGAGGATCGTTGGTGATGATGTTGGTGATGATTTCCCCCTCCCGGAGGGAAGTGTCCCCGGTAGAACAGCTCCGCCAGAGCCCTAGATTGATTCCGCCAAGGTTCCGCCTCGTGGCAGCGGAGTTTCGTCCCGTAAGCTTGCCCACGATTTTTTCCAGGGTAAAAGTGATGATATAGCAGAAGATGGACGCCGGAGGCCCACCAGGGGGCCCAGGAGATAGGAGGCCGCGCCCTACAGGGGGGCGCGCCCCCTGTCTCCTGGACAGGGTGTGGGCCCCCCTGGCCTATTTCTTTCGCTCATAAATTCTTATTAAATCCAAAAGGTTGTTTCGTTAAGTTTCAGGACTTTTGGAGTTGTGCAGAATAGGTTTCCAACGTTTGCTCCTTTTCCAGCCAGAATCCCAGCTGCCGGCATTCCCCCTCTTCATGGTAAACCTTGTAAAATAAGAGAGAATATCCATAAGTATTGAGATATAATGTGTAATAACAGCCCATAATGCAATAAATATTGATATAAAAGCATGATGCAAAATGGACGTATCAACTCCCCCAAGCTTAGACCTCGCTTGTCCTCAAGCGGAAGCCGAAATCGAAAAATATGTCCACATGTTTAGAGATAGAGGTGTCGATAAAAATAAGATACGGACATGATGGCATCATGATCATTCTAATAACAGCAACATATATAGATTTTGTCATATGATTTCCTATGCTCAAGTAATAAGCAATTCACAATGTCAAGTATGGTTCAAAAACTTCATTGGGAACTAACAAACTATAATCTCAGTCATTGAAGCAATTGCAATTTATCGTAACATTAGAAAGAGTCAATAATAGAGTTTTTCAACAAGCTCACATACTCAACTATCTCGTAGTCTCCCATAATTGCTAACACTCACGCAATACTTGTGGTTATAGAGTTTTAGCCGGACACTGAGAAAGATAGGGGCTTATTGTGCTGCCTCCCAACGTATTCACCTTTAGGTGATGTCAACAATAATAGCCTATGCCAACTTACATCCAATTGGATATATGTATCATGATCTTTCAAACACGAAGAGCTTGCCAAAGGATAAAGTGAAAAAGGGAAAGGTGAGCATCACCTTGACTCAAGCATAAAGTAAAACATAAAGTAAAAGATAGGCCCTTCACAGAGGGAAGCAGAGGTTTTCATGCGCATTTAGGGTTGATGCATAAAGTCTTAGTGCAAAAGAACGTCACTTTATATTGCCCCTTGTATGTGGACCTTTATTATGCAGTCCGTCGCTTTTATTACTTCCACAAGAAGTTCGTCCAAAGTTTATTTTCTCTGCACTAATAAGTCATACATATTTAGAGAGCAATTTTTATTGCTTGCACCGATGAGAACTTACTTGAAGGATCTTACACAATCCATAGGTAGATATGGTGGACTCTCATGGCAAAACCGAGTTTAAGGATATTTGGAAGCACAAGTAGTATCTCTACTTGGTGCAAGGAATTTGGCTAGCATGAGGGGGAAAGGCAAGCTTAACATGTTTGGAAGGTCAATGACAATATACTTTAACTGAGGTGTCGGAAAACATAAACCATTATGTTGTCTTCCTTGTCCAACGTCAACTCTTTTAGCATGTCATACTTAATGAGTGCCTCACAATCATAAAAGATGTCTAAGATAATGTATTTATATGTGAACTCCTCTTTCCTTATCACTTCCTATTAATTGCAACGATGACCAAGGCTACGTTCATCAACTCTCAACAATTTTTATGCCTCATAATTTCTATGTGTGAAGTTATCACTATCCATAAGATCAATATGAACTCTTTTGTTCTTTCTACTTTCTCAAGATCATAGCAAAATAGCAAAGCCCTTGACTCAACACTAATCTTTATTATAGATAGCACACGGGCTCGATTACATAAAGAGATCACAATGCAAAACTCAAAACTACTTGATATCAAAAACTTCGAACTACTAGATCAAGATACTACTAAAAGGATTGAACTAAATAAAGCGGTAAAAATAGGAGTGTGATGGTGATACGATACCGGGGCACCTCCCCCAAGCTTGGCAGTTGCCAAGGGGACTGCCCATACCCATATGATTATTTCTTCGGAGGTGGTGAAGTAGGAGTTGTTGATGATGTAGGCTTGTCGTCCGTCTTCCAAGGCATAGGCTCTCCATCATAAAAGGATGATCGAGTCTCCGGGATCCTTAAATCTGCAGCCAAACTCATTCGCTTGAATCTATATTCATACTCACAGTTCTGGTTTTGCAGGTCATAAATCTGGGCTTGGAGGTGCTCGATTTTCTCTTGAAGCTTGAAGATGGTCTCCCCAATGACTTTGGCATCCAGCTTGTGGTTGTTGGTGAACTCCGTGATCATCATCTGGTTGGCGTTGAGTCCACGCTCCACCATCCCTTGACACTTGAAAACTTCTTGCTCCATGGCTTCGAGCTTTGTCTCCATGCTCCCAGTACGCCTTGGTCCCTCCACATCGCGGATGTGCAGCACCCCCTCACGCATCTCAATGGTTTGAGGGTGATGCAGTACCTCCGCGAGATAGGGGTTGATAACCCTCTCGAAAAACTTGTCCTTGGGAGCGCTTGGAGACGACATGATGCTCTAGATCTGAAACAGTAATAGCTCGAAACGAAAACAGAGGATATTTGCATGATACGTTGGTCAAAACCTTCGGGAGTATATATAATGAATTTTTACCGACCAAAATACGTAACACACAAGAAAACGGAGTCCGGGAGGCACACGAGGTGCCCACGAGACAGGGGCGCGCCCTACAGGGGGCGGGGGCGGCCTCCTCTCTCGTGGGAGCCTCGTGTCCCTTTCAAACTACTTCTTTCTTCCTAAAATTCTTAAATAATCCAAAACTGATAAAAATTGCCATTAGAATTGTTTTGGAGTCGGTTTACTTACCGTACCACGTACCTATGCCTTTTCGGAGTCTGGAATGTTCTGGAAAGTGTCTCTTATGTATTCCTCGGGGGTTTTGGTTTCAATAATATTAGTTTCAACATTGATAGGATACCTGAAATATAATGTTTAATTCTTTGACCGTTTACCACCCTCAGATTTGTACCTTCGAAGTTGTCGATTTTTATAGCACCAGAACGATAGACCTCCTCGATAACATAGAGACCTTCCCATTTTGAGAGAAGTTTTCCTGCAAAAAATCTTAAATGAGAGTTGAATAATAACACATAATCTCCTACGTTAAACTCACGCTTTTGTATCCTCTTATCATGCCAGCGTTTGACTTTTTCTTTGAAAAGCTTGGCATTCTCATATGCATGGGTTCTCCATTCATCAAGTGAGATAATATCAAACAACCTCTTCTCACCAGCAAGTTTGAAGTCATAATTGAGCTCTTTGATAGCCCAATATGCCTTATGTTCAAGTTCAAGAGGTAAATGACATGCTTTTCCATAGACCATCTTATATGGAGACATACCCATAGGATTTTTGTATGCAGTTCTATAGGCCCATAATGCATCATCAAGTTTTTTGGACCAATTCTTTCTAGATCTATTCACAGTCTTTTGCAAAATTTATTTGAGCTCTCTATTGCTCAACTCTACTTGACCACTAGACTGCGGGTGATAAGGAGATGCGATTCTATGATTGACATCATACTTAGCGAGCATCTTACAGAAAGCACCATGAATAAAGTGTGAACCACCATCAGTCATAAGATATCTAGGGACTCCAAACCTCGGAAAAATAACTTCTTTAAGCATTATAATAGAAGTGTTATGATCAGCACTACTAGTTGGAATAGCTTCTACCCACTTAGTAACATAATCAACATCAACTAAAATATGTGTATAACCATTGGAGGCGGGAAAAGGTCCCATGTAATCAAAGCCCCAAACATCAAACGGTTCAATAACAAGAGAATAATTCATAGGCATTTCTTGACGTCTACTAATGTTACCTATTCTTTGACATTCATCACAAGATAAGACAAACTTACAAGCATCTTTGAAGAGAGTAGGCCAATAAAAACCAGATTGTAGTACCTTGTGAGCAGTTCTATCTCCAGTGTGGTGTCCTCCGTAGGATTCAGAGTGACACTTGCGCAGGATTTGTTCCTATTCATGCTCAGGCACACAACGTCTAATAATACCATCTACTCCTTCTTTATAAAGGTGTGGATCATCCTAGAAGTAATGTCTTAAATCATAAAATAACCTTTTCTTTTGCTGGTATGTGAAACTAGGCGGTATATATTTAGCAACAATGTAATTAGCATAATCAGCATACCAAGGAGCAGTACGAGAAGCATTGACAACCGCTAATTGTTCATCAAGAAAACTATCATTAATAGGCAGTGGGTCATCAAGAACATTCTCTAACCTAGATAAGTTGTCTGCAACGGGGTTCTCAACTCCCTTTCTATCAATAATATGCAAGTCAAATTCTTGGAGCAAGAGAACCCATCTAATGAGTCTAGGCTTAGCATCTTTCTTTTCCATAAGATATTTAATAGCAGCATGATCGGTGTGAATAGTAACTTTAGAATCAACAATATAAGGTCTAAACTTATCACATGCAAACACAACTGCTAAGAACTCTTTTTCAGTAGTAGCATAATTTCTCTAAGCAGTATCAAGAGTCTTACTAGCATACTGGATAACATTCAATTTCTTATCGACTCGTTGCCCTAAAACAGAACCTACATCATAATCACTAGCATCGCACATAATTTCAAAAGGTAAAATCCAATCAGGTGGCTGAACAATAGGTGCAGTGATCAAGGCTTTCTTAAGTGTTTCAAATGCTTCTACACAATCATCATCAAAGACAAAAGGAATATCTTTTTGCAATAAATTAGTCAGAGGCCTAGAGATTTTAGAAAAGTCCTTAATGAACCTCCTACAAAAGCCGGCATGACCAAGGAAACTTCTTATACCTTTTATGTCCTTGGGACATGGCATCTTTTCAATAGCATCAACTTTGGCTTTATCAACTTCAATACCTCTCTCGGAGATCTTGTGGCCCAAGACAATGCCTTCATTAACCATAAAGTGACACTTTTCCCAATTCAGGACGAGACTAGTGTCTTCGCATCTCTGCAAAACTCGATCAAGGTTGCTCAAACAATCATGAAAAGAGGATCCATAGACAGAGAAGTCATCCATGAATACCTCACAAATCTTTTCACAAAAATCAGAAAATATAGCCATCATGCATCTTTGAAAGGTAGCAGGTGCATTACATAAACCAAAAGGCATACGTCTATAAGCAAAAGTACCAAAAGGGCAAGTAAAGGTAGTTTTAGATTGATCCTTTGCTGACACAGGTATTTGAGAGAAGCCAAAATAACCATCTAGAAAGCAAAAATGTGTGTGTTTGGACAGCCTTTCTAGCATTTGATCAATAAAAGGTAAAGGGTAATGATCTTTCTTAGTGGCTTTATTTAACTTACAGAAATCAATTACCATCCTATAACCTGTAATAATTCTTTGCGGGATCAATTCATCTTTATCATTAGGAACAACGGTAATACCTCCCTTTTTAGGGACACAATGGACATGGCTTACCCATTCACTATTAGCAACGGGATAAATGATACCTGCCTCAAGGAGCTTTAATATCTCCTTTCTTACCACTTCCTTCATCTTGGGATTTAATCGTCTTTGAGGATCTCTAACTGGTTTGGCATCTTTCTCCACTGAAGTTTTGTGTTGACATAATGTGGGACTAATGCCCTTAAGATCATCCAGAGTATATCCAATAGCAGCTCGGTGCTTCTTCAGAGTTTTCAATAATCTTTCTTCTTCTTTCTCTGAAAGGTTAGCACTGATAATAACAGGATATATTTCTTTTTCATCAAGATAATCATACTTAAGATTATCAGGTAAGGGTTTGAGTTCAAACACGGGATCACCGTTGGGTGGAGGAGGATCCCCAAGAATTTCAACGGGAAGGTTATGTTTCAGCATAGGTTCTTGTTTAAGGAACACTTCATCTATTTCTTCCCTTTCCTTCATAAACATATTGTTTTCATGGTCTAGCAAATATTGTTCTAACGGATCAGTTGGAGGAATAGCAATGGAAGCAAGACCAATAATCTCATATTTACTAGGTGGTTCCCTTTCACGAGGTTGTCTACTAAACTTAGCAAAATTGAACTCATGAGACAGACCATCTATGCCAACAGTGACGACCTTCCTTTCACAATTAATCTTAGCACTAGCAGTATTCAGGAAGGGTCTACCAAAAATAATGGGACAAAAATCATCTTGTGGGGAAGCAAGAACAAGAAAATCAGCAGGGTATTTAATCTTCCCACACGAGACTTCAACATCTCTAACAATCCTAATAGGTTTAATGGTGTCCCTATTAGCAAGCTTAATAGTAACATCAATGTCTTCTAATTCAACAGGTGCAATATCGTGCATAATTTCTTTATAAAGATCATAAGGTATCACACTAGCACTAGCAACCATATCACATAAGCCATGATAACAGTGATCTCCTATTTTAACAGAAATAACAGGCGTGCCTACAACAGGTCTACGTGTCTTAGTATCGGGTCTAGCAATATTAGCAGTTTCACCCAAGAAAGAGATAGCACGCCCATCTAAGTCCTCATCCAAGAGATCTTTAACCATAGCAATACTAGGTTCAACATTAATTTGCTCAGGAGGTGTATAAGTCCTAGTATTACTCTTACGAACAACAGCCGAAGCTTTAGCATGATCTTTTATCCTAACATGAAAAGGAGGCTTTTCAACATAAGCAGTAGGACTAATAGGATCATTATATGTAATAGTCTCACTACTAGGAAAAGGGCTATAGATAGGATTGATTCTAATGGCGCACCGTGGAAGCAGTGCACCACTACTATATACTAATGGCGCACCTGCTTGTGATACGCCATTAGTGTGGAAGACACTAATGGCGCACCGTAAACAGGGTGCGCCACTAGTATGAATTATTATTATTTTCCATTTTCCCATACATACTAATGGCGCATCTGGTCCATCATGCGCCATTACTATCTATAACTACTAATGGCGCACCGAGCAGGCAGTGCGCCATTACTGTAAATTTTGTTTTATTCTTTTTTTTGCAAAACTACTAATGGCGCATCGCCGCGCAGTGCGCCATTACTAGTTTAAACTAGTAATGGCGCACTCTTAGGAGATGCGCCATTAGTATATATACTTATTATTTTTACTTTTTTGCAAAACTACTAATGGGCACTTTAAATCGTAGTCTTCATTTCTCGATTGTATTTCATGGGCACTTTTTGATATCATGAATATTTTTAAATTTCATGGGCACTTTTTGAATTCATGAGGACACTTGATCTCGATTCCCCCTCCATCTCGATCTCGATCCCCCTCCATCTCGATCTCGATCCCCCTCCATCTCAATCGCACCCGCACCCTCCCCCGCTAGCTCCACCCATCGCAACCCTCCCCCGCTCCACCGCCGGAGCACCCGGCCCCCCGCACCCGCACTTTTTGAACATATTTTTTAATTTTTTTTTACTATTTTTATAAAAAATATTACTGTTATAATTTAAACAAGTTTGAACATATTTAAACACAAATAAATAT
>NC_041385.1:532105758-532108787 GCF_002162155.2 Triticum dicoccoides | reverse complement strand
CCCCCCGAACGGGATCGGCCGAGCGCGCGCCGCCCGCTCCTCTCCTCTCCTCCTCCCTCCGACGAGCGAGGGCCTCCTCCGTCCCCTGCAGCAGACGGCGAGCACGGCCCCGACGTGCCCACCCGGCCTGCCCCTGCCATCCTCCGCCACCGGCCCCTGCTCTCCTTCGACCGCGGTGAGCGAGGACCCGGACGAGCTCGGACCCCGACCCCGACCCCTTCGCCGACCCTGACTCCGACCCCTCTGGCGACCAGGTACCTCTCCTCCTTCCTCCTTCCTCCCTCTCTCCACCATTCCCCATTCCTTCCAACCGATGCTCCAAAAGGAATTTCAAGACAGAAAGCACATGCTCCAAAAGTTAGGGTTCACGATTCAAATTGCACTGCATTTTTGTACTACATTTTTTGTAACTATATAGGAGAATCAGAGTTCCTGCTACTTTTGTTTGTTTTCTTTTTGAAACTGTGCTATCTTTTCATTAGAGATGGGATGTTTCTACTTTCTAGCGGTGAACATGAGAAGGTTGTGTTAGTTGCTCAGCCTGGGATAGGAAAATAGACCGTGAACTTTCTGAGATGGTAAAATAGATGAGGGCATTGTTCTCCAGGGAAGGTGCAATGGATGTGATTGAAGATTCAGTTCAGTTGTTCCATTAATGATGTCTAGGCAGAATGCTTAATAAGTTTCATCTTGCGGCAAACAACAAGAACTGCAGGACTGCCCTGTTGCTAGGTAGTAGTAGAGTACATGCGCTTGAAAGTTCCAACTAGTTGCTTCAGGGATTGAGTTAATTCATAGATGTTGACCTTCATCCAGTGGCATATAGATTGGAACAACTGAGTTCTGTTTCTTGTTATTTTAGATTGTACTGTGGATTTGATTTATTATCTGCAAAGTGATAAATTTTGAATTTGAACTAATTCAGATTCTCCTATGAAGAAGGCCAGGCCTCGGAAATTGGTTAGTTTGAAGGCCAGGCCCCTTATAATGATGCTTTTCTCTAGAAAAAATGATCCTGGATTTTTTTATGTAATTCTTTGTGGTATTAAGATGGAAACCTGGGATACTATTTCTGTTAGGAGATGGTGTTATATTAAGATGCATATATTGTTATGTTACGCAAATTGTATCATCTTGCCACTTAAGTCAGCCTTCCCTTTAAGCAGAAAATTCAGTTAGGAGCTACTGTTAGGAGATACTGTCAAAAACTTGAGCTACTGTCAAAAAATTCAGTTATGGCATCTAGAATTATGTCAGTTTTGTTTTGTAACTAGAAGACCAAAGTGTTAGGAATTCTGTCCAAACTGTAGTTTTCAGTATTCTGTCCAAACTGAAAACTGTTAAAATGTTTCTTGGATTTCTGTAATGATGATGATGATGGAACACATGGTCTTGGATTTCTGTAATGATGATGGAACATTATAAAGCATTGTACTCCAGTGTGTATGAAGGATACAAAAAATTTAGCAACTTCTTTGATTTTATAAAGTTGTTCTTATATGGGTGAAACTTCACTTGTTTTTAGGCTAGTGCAGGGTGTTGCTTTATTGTGATGCCTCTGAATTACTTGTGATCACATTGAGAAAGACTTGCTAGTTTGTTGGGTTTTGTCTCCGACCATTGTGTCGTGATGAATTTGCAGGTACCCCGAGAGGCCCTTGAGTTTGCCGGAATGTCGATTAACTTCCGTTCCGGCAAATTCGGGCACTCCATATGTCCTATTTTCAGCAAAGGTCATGCTGAAATTTTCCGTGAATTTTAGCATGACTTTGCTAAAAATAGGACATATGGGGTACTTGCGACTAATGCCTGTTATCATGCATGGGTACTAATTGGTCTCTTCTGCTGCTTATCAGAGATGGCGGGAAGCAGCCACCGCCGATCTGCGACACCGCAGTACGAGTTGGATGCTTCCGAGTTCTTCACTATCATACTTGAGGCTTCAGTATCATCCATGACGCTGGTATATAAAACGAGAGATCTCCCCTTCACCCATCTCATTATGATATCTGTTGTTTGCTACATCACTCATTTTCCCAAACTGCAGAGGCTGCCTGACAGTTTTATGAACATGCTGATGGGTGAAGATCCGCCAAATAATGTGAAGCTGCGACAGGCCGGCAGCGGGTTTTGCAGGCAGTGGGATGTGAAGTTGGCGATCAAGAAGGGCCACATGTACTTGTCTCGTGGGTGGGAGAAGTTCTACCATGCCTACGACCTGCAGCTGGGGTACTTCCTTGTCTTCAGGTACGACGACGACGCCAACATGCTCATCGTGAAGGTGTAGAACAAGACTATGTGTCGCATGCGCTACGCTGCGGATGATGATGCCGGTATGTACGTTCTGCCTCTTCTTATTCCTCTACATTTGGCTTTGTCTCACATCGATTGTTAACGGTCATTGTTGCATTTTGGACAGGTAGGAGCAGCAGCAGCGACACTGGCTACAGCCAAAGCAGCAGCGACTATGGCTGTAGCGAAAGCAACAGCGATTCTGGCTGTAGCGAAAGCAGCAGCGATTCTGGCACCAGCATAGACAACAAGAAGGATGATCCGGACTGGAGTGCGGGAGAAGAGGAGCAGAGTGAGGATGAGGAGCTGCATGATGACGATGGGCATCAGGCTAAGGATGACCTAGCGCTGGTGGTGGCTGACCAAGGGCAAGAGATGGTGGTGGCTGACCATGGGCAAGAGATGGAGGTGGCTGAGGATGACCTAGCGATGGTCGTGCCTGAAGGTGGCCTCGCGATGGTGGTGGTGCCTGACAATGACCACGCACCGGTGGTAGCGCCGGCGATCCCACAGCTGGGCGACATGACCACGCCAATTGTGGTAGAAGACTACATCCCACTACCTCCACTGCCTCCACCGCCTCGCCGCTCTAGGCGCATCAGGGAGATGAAGGAGAAGAAGGAGAAGAACTTCCTACTTTGTCAGGTATGTCAGATCTCCTATAGGTTAGCTATCCAAAATGATATATATATATATATATATATATATATATATATATATATATATATATATATATA
>NC_041385.1:532067204-532105529 GCF_002162155.2 Triticum dicoccoides | reverse complement strand
CTTATATGCTTAGTTTCCTATAGGTTAGCTCCAAAATAACTTATGTTAGCACAAAATGATCAAGTTTACATAATAAGCTTATAGTCTTTTTCTTATTCTTATTCTTCTTCTTTTCCAAAATGACATAGGTTAGCTTCATTTTACCTAAGTTGGCTCTAATATACTAACTTAGACCTTATATGCTTAGTTTCCTATAGGTTAGCTCCAAAATAACTTATGTTAGCACAAAATGATCAAGTTTACATAATAAGCTTATAGTCTTCTTCTTATTCTTCTTCTTTTCCAAAACTCTTCTTATTCTTCTTCTAGTGTTCTTCCTCTTCTAGTATTCTTCTAGTCTTCTTCTTTTTCTTCTTCTAACTTCTTGTTTATCATTTTGCAGATTTGATTTAATTGACGGAAGCTTGCGTGGATGGAGTGCTTCTTTTCCATTTGTGTTTTTATTTTGTATCAATGTGAAACTTTTGTGAATTGATGGATAACGGTGTTGGATGAACAATGTGAAACTTTTGTAATGACGGAACTATGTGTTGGCTATGTATGTATATATGATGAAACTTGTGTGTTGGATATGATTGCTATATGGATGCTTGTTGTATATATATATATGTGCTGAATATCTCATATGTGAAATAGTGACCTGAGATTAAGAAGAAAAGAATTAAAAAAGTTGTTACTAATGGCGCACTACCATGTGCTGCGCTATAAGTATAGCAGATAATAGTGGCGCACTGTGGGCTATACTAAGGGCGCACTACGTGGTGCGCCATTAGAACACCAGATACTAATGGCGCACATGTGGTGCGCCATTAGAATTTAATTCTAATGGCGTGATGCCAGTGGCGCACCAGTAGTGCGCCATTAGAAGGCAAATTCGGTGCGCCACTAGCATGCCTTTTCCTAGTAGTGTCTTTTCTTCGACTGTAATAGGTGCAACTACTTTCACTTCAATAGGAGGATTATATTTAAGCCACTTCTCTTTAGGGAGATCAATGTGAGCAGCAAAAGTTTCACAAAAAGTAGCTACTATCTCAGAGTCAAGTCCATACTTAGAGCTAAATCCACGGAAAGCATCGGTATCCATAAAACATTTAGCACAATCGAACTTAGGTGTCATACCTGACTCCTTACCATCGTCGGAACCCCAATCTTCAGAGTTGCGTTTAATTCTTTCCAATAAGTCCCATTTGAAATCAATAGTCTTCAGCATATAGGAACTAGCACAGGAAGTATCGAGCAGGTTGCGATTATCAAGAGAAAGCCGAGCATAAAAATTCCGAATAATCATTTCCCGAGATAGCTCATGATTGGGGCATGAATACAACATTGACTTTAGCCTCCCCCAAGCTTGAGCGATGCTTTCTCCTTCGCGAGGCCAGAAATTATATATGTAATTACGATCACGATGAACAAGATGCATAGGATAGAACTTCTGGTGAAATTCCAACTTCAATCGCTTATAATTCCAAGATCTCGTGTCATCACATAGCCTATACCATGTCATTGCATCTCCCTTCAAAGATAAAGGGAAGACCTTCCTTTTGACAACATCATCGGGAATACCTGCAAGCTTAAATAATCCACAAACTTCATCCACAAAGATACGGTGTAAGTCGGGATGCAATGTTCTGTCTCCTGCAAAAGGATTAGCTAGTAGTTTTTCTATCATACCCGAAGGAATGTCAAAGTGAATATTTTCATATAAAGTTCAGTAGGTTGAGGACCATCTTTTGCTCTTCTGGTTGGGGTGAAGATACCCCAAACAAGCCCCTCAAAGGATTAGTTTCCATAGTGACAAGTAACAGAAAATTTCAGCACACTATATAAATGTTTCCTTACCAAGTTCCACTCACCAAAAGCGCTACACTCCCCGGCAATGGCTCCAGAAAAGAGTCTTGATGACCCACAAGTATAGGGGATATATCGTAGTCCTTTCGATAGGTAAGAGTTGTTGGCACGCGAAATCGCCGCGCAACACCAGGATAACCGTCGTGCTTTCGTGACGACGAATGATTGCTGTACGAGCAAAGCAACAAAGATTTCCTCGCTTTCGTGGAGGAGAACCGGCCGCTTTCCAGCGCAAAACGGCAAAGATCGCCAAACCCTAGGGCTCGGTAAGAAGTAGCGACAGAAAATAGACGTACGTGAAAAAGTAATGTTTGTATTAATGGATCGATTGCTTGGGGCTTTTCCAATCGGCCGTGGCCTTATAAATAAGGTACGCTGGACTTTGCGTATACAAGGCAGGACTTGGTTCCATAGCATGCCTTGCCGTACAGAAATACAACTCCAAAACTAAAACCGAACAGGACTTGATTCAGTTACCATGTAACATGCGTACAAAAATATACTTGCCAATCTAAGTATGTGACAAATCTAGGCCATATCCACGTACATGCAGCCTTGCGTATATAAATAAAGTATTCCGGCCACGTCGCCATCACACTAAATATAGTGGCTAAGCATATGTATAAATACCTTGAGCCCACCAAGAAAATATTAAATATTCCGGCAACGTCGCAAATCAAACTGGATAATGGCCATCAGGACTAAGCATACTTCTTCATATACATAGATATATATCACTTGCATGCATCACGCCCATGGACCAGTATAGCATATGCTTCTTCTTAAGACTTGTATCTTCACCTTTCATGAAATTTCCTGTGGCAATACTTCAACAATGCATTAACTGATCAGCTTGATAAATCATTGATTTAATTCGGCTCATCACATACTAAGTAGCCAAATTATACCATCAACACATGCCCCCCTGTTTTTGGTACAATTGCATTGACCAAAAATATATAGGAATTACCGTAGGATAAAGTCGATCATTGATCACATCATTACTTAGGGCGATGTCCAACGATACATAGGCCAAATTTTCTTAGGGCGATATTTCAAATAATATATATCGGTCAAATTTGCTCAGGGCGAAACTTGAAATAACGTATCAGCCACAACATGTTCAAGCCTCCTGCCACATGCTAGGATAATACTTCTTCAAATATTTTCCATTAAGAGCTTTGGACAAGTTCTCTCCCTGCAAAGATTGTACAAAATATGAATTTCCAGGAACAATCTCCATAATTTTGTACGGGCCTTCCCAACTCGGCGACCATTTGCCAAATTTTCTATCTTTAGTTCCAATAGGTAAAATCGTTTTCCACACTAAATTCCCTATTTGAAACGATTTCTCTCTCACCTTTTTATTATAAGCCTTGGCTACTCTTAATTTCTCCTTCTCAATTTCTCGCAAAGCTCTTAATCTCTCTTATGAAATGTCATCTATATTATCCATCATCAAATCATTATAATCTACAGCCGACAAATCATTTTGTCTGGCCACTCTAAGAGCTTGTAAATTAACCTCTACAGGTAACACCGCCTCCTGACCATATACCAGATCATACGGTGCCACTTGAGTCGCCCCATGCTTAGATATCCGATGAGCCCATAAAGCTTCCGAAAGTACCTCATGCCACCTTTTCGGATGTTCCTCAATTTTCTTCTTTATAAGTTTAATTAAAGTTTTATTGCTAGATTCGGCCTGTCCATTAGCTTGAGCATAATAAGGCGACGAATTTAACAACTTAATTCCTAAAGATTCGGCAAATTCACGAAATTGATGAGACATAAAAGAAGCACCTTGATCAGTAGTTAAAGTTTGAGGAATACCGAATCTGTGAATAATATGCTCTAAAACCAAACTAATAACCTCTTTATGAGTCATATTTTTCAAGGGAACTGCTTCAGTCCATTTAGTAAAATAATTTGTAGCAACTAGGACGAAGCGATGTCTTTTAGAAGATGAAGGATGTATCTCACTAATAAAATCTAAACCCCATCCTCTAAATGGCCATGGCCTAATTATGGGATTTAACATAGACGCGGGCGCTAACTATACATTACCAAATTTTTGACATGCCTCACAACCTTTATAATACCGAAAACAATCCTCTAACAAAGTCGGCCAATAAAACCCTGCTCGTTTTAATAACCATCGCATTTTGTGAGCCGACTGATGTGTTCCACATATTCCTTCATGCACTTCACCCATAGCTATTCTAGACTGATCAGAATCCAAGCATTTTAAAAATAACCCATCTATTGTTCGGCGATACAACTCGTCATTAAACAAAGTATATTTTAAGGCTTATCGCCGAATTTTCCTATCTCTTGTTTGACTTGGATCCTTTAAATGATTAACTAGAGGAACTCTCCAATCACTTAATTCTAATTTATTTGCTAATTCGGTCGTTTGTGACCTATGCACCGAATCTGCAGTACATTGTACAGCTAGTGGTTCAACTGTACTAGGCCCAAGTGCACCCCGTGGCAAAGTATCCATCATTATAGACTCAACATGCATCGGCTTGTCTATTATAAAAAACATTCCTTTACTAATGTGATAACCGGATGCTTGTTGTGCTAAACAATTAGCTCTAGAATTCTCTTCTCTAGGTATATGATGGATGGTGAACGTATCTAGAGACTTAATTATGTCTAAACATCGGTCCAAATAACTATTTAATAATCCATCAAAACATTGAAATTCGCCCTTAATTTGTTGTACTACCAGGAGCGAATCCCCAAAAGCATCTACATCCTTTACACCCATATCAACTAAAGTTTGTAAACCAAACAGTAAAGCTTCATACTCAGCTTGGTTATTAGTGCAAGGATATTCCAAACGGACCGATGTATCGTAAAAAACATTATTAGGCGAAACTAAAACATTACCGACACCTTGCCCTTCCCTACAAACCGATCCATCAAAATAAAGCTTCCATGGGTATACACTAACATAATTAATGTTTTCATCGTCTTTAATCCTATGATCAACAATGAAATCGGCAATAACTTGACCCTTCATAGCATGCAACGATTCATATGTCAAATCATATTCTATTAGTGCGTAAGCCCACTTTCCAATCCTACCACTAAGAATCGGTCGTTGCAACATATACTTAACGACGTCGGCCTCGCAAGCTACTACACACGTACTAGAAAGAAGATAAGGCCAAAACTTGGTACATGCATAGTATAAAGATAAGCATAACTTTTCAATAAACACGTACCGACTTTCGGCGTCGAGCAAACGACGGCTTAAGTATGCAATGATGTATTCTTTGCCGCTGACCTCTTGCGCCAACACCACACCGATCACCCTATCTTCTGCAGCAATGTACAGCCTGAACGGCACACCGGACATGGGCGCCCGCAATATTGGAGGATTTGACAAGCATTGCTTTATATTATTGAAAGCATATCGTTGCTCTGCCCCCCAAGTAAATTCGGCTTCATTCTTTAGCCGAAGTAGAGGAACAAACGATTCAATTTTCCCTGCAAGGTTAGATATGAATCATCTCAAGTAATTAATTTTTCCTAACAACTTTTGCACATCCCTTTTACACGTGGGTTCCTCCAAATTTCTAATTGCCTCCACTTTCTTAGGGTCAATCTCTATGCCATTTTCATGAATTATGAATCCTAAAAACTTACCAGCCGACACGCCAAAAGCACATTTGAGTGGGTTCATTTTTAATCCATACCGGCGCATCCTTTCAAAAGCTAATCTTAAATCGGCTAAATGATGATCAAACCCATCCGATTTAACAACTATGTAATCAATATATATTTCTAGTACAATGCCTAGAAGATCATGAAAAATTAAGTTCATAGCTCGTTGGTATGTAGCGCCGGCATTTTTCAACCCAAACGTCATAACGACCCACTCAAATAATCGAACAAAACCTGGGCAACGAAAAGCAGTCTTAGACATATCTTGTTCGGCCATAAATATTTGATTATAACCTGCATTACCATCTAAAAAGCTAATTACTTTATGTCCCGATGCATCATTAATAAGCATGTCGGCTATAGGCATAGGATATTCATCTTTCGGAGTAGCCTTATTCAAATATCTAAAATCAACACAGATTCTAATATTACCAGTATTTTTCTTTTCCACGGGCACAATATTATAAACCCAATCTGCATATCTACATGGCCGAATAAACTTAGCTTTTAACAACCGATCAACCTCTTCTTTGATGCGGTCATACAAATTAGGATTGAAACTTCTACGAGGTTGTTTATGCGGCCTAAAACCGGATTTAATAGGTAATCTATGTTCTACTAAATCTCTACTCAAACCAGGCATCTCAGTATAATTCCAAGCAAAGCAATCAACGAATTCTTTAAGTAATAAACATACCTTACTTTTCTGATTGGCTTTCAAGCTAGCTTTGATAAATGTAGGCCTCGGGATACTTCCATCACCAATATCAATTTCTTCAAGTGGATCAGCTGATGAGAATCCTTGTCCAAGCTTTTCCATGTCATCAAAATCTTCAATTGTTTCATGCATATCGCTCTTTCCGGAACGATACTCCTCCGTGCGTCTTTGTAGCCACTCAATACTATCGTATTTATTCATCATTTATATAGATAAATCATTAAGCCGAGTTATGTCAGCCGGCTGTGCATTTATAGGTACAAAATCATCTCTACCGATACTGATATAATCATAATTCGATAAATCCCTACCGGTCAAACATCGCATGTCACCGTGTTGCCAATCAACTGGCGCCTCAGTCAAAGCAATGCAAGAAGAATTGTCCGCCACAATCACCTCGACATCATCATTAACCCACTGAATTAAGCATTGGTGAAGAGTAGAAGGGATGCAACAATTTGCATGAATTCAGTCGTGTCCCAAAAGAATATTATACCGGCCTTTGACATCAACAACAAAAAATGCAGTCGGCAATGTTTTGCTTCCCACTGTGAGCTCCATAGAAATAACGCCCTTAGCCTCAGACAATTCTCCTGAGAACCCACTAAGTCCCATGTTGGTCTTCATTAACTCGCTCTCTTTTCGGTTTAGTTTAGAAAATACCGAAAAGGGCATAATATTAACACCTGCACCGCCATCAACGAGCATGCGACCAATAGGCTTACCATCAATGTGCCCTCTGATAAATAATGGCTTTAGGTGCTGCCCATGCTTCTCTGGTTTCTCAAATTTAGCATTCTTTGGGCCAAGAACAAGTTCAGCAATTTCTGCCTCGGGCGCGCGAAATTCAGCAGGCAATGCGAACACCATATTGACATCCATATCAGTTGGTGCATCTTTATTATTCTCTGAATTTTCTGCAATAATAATGTCATCTGCATTTTTATTTTCCACTGCTGCGATGCGCTTCTCCTTCCAAGTCTTTGTAGGCATCATTAGTTTATCCTGATTGAACCATCTATCGCGCTTCTTCTCAGCTATCTCTTCCTTTATTTCCAATGTCCGCAGTCGTTGTACACGTCGTTTCTGAGTGTGGGTAAGTCCATTCGGGCACCACTGCGGTGCTAGTTTAGTTCCTGACGCGATAGATTTAATTTGGCTGCCCCGGGGTCCTTCGGCCTATACTGACGTACTTCTATTTTTCTAGCAAACATTTCATCTCTGGCCAAAAAACTTCTCTGCTGATCATATACGGTACTGGAACTAAATCCCTGGCCGCGTACATTGCCTGAATCCCAACATGTAGATGTACTAGTATTAGACTTGAAACCCCTCGGAGGCAAACTCTTGGACGTTCCTGTGCAACAATTGTTTATGATCAAATCAGCTTGTGTGCTAGCCGATTTAGGCTTCTGAATAGTACGTGAGGATATAGCATCCGGCCGTGCATGCGGGTTATGCCCAGAATTAATTTGCTTTTCAAATTGATTAGACTGGCCAGCTTGCCGTAACTTCACGCTATTACTTTTCTCCTCTGTATCGAGAGCTTCTTTTGAGACACTGCTTGTTTCTGTACAATTGACAACACCTTCATCTGACTGGTGTTCCGCTATTTTTAGACCATGACCAGCATCCAAATCATCTGAATTTTTTGCTGCTTTAGTTTCAGCACGCTTCACCGGCATCCATACGCGCTTGTAGTTGCCCTTATAGTTGTTGCGCTCTGCACTCGTACCGGTGATCGACCCCCTCGAATCTCGATGGCGTTATGTGATCTAGCCTCCTCATTGAAACGAGCCCTTTTATCATGTACGTTTGGTCTGAACATAGGCCTCAGCGGGATCCATCCTGGCTGAAAATAACCTGCTGGCCCTATAGGATATGGCGCCCAAGGATTAAACCCCCATGGAGGACACTGCGGATACATAGGAGGTGCACAACCCCAATATGTCGGCTCCATTGCAAAATACGGCTGTTGGTCATATGCACTTCCTTGCCATTGCTCATGACTGTGAGGACCAGAAGGAGATCTAGGACGCTTATTACCTCCGAGCCGATTAAACACATTGTTGGTCTTGCGTGAGGTATATTTTTCCAACAACATGCTAACTGTCGGCTTTGGCCTTGGAACTTGTCTCCTTCCTCCTTTGAATTTCCACACTCCTATTTCTGGATTTTTTGGTTTGATCATCCTTGGAGGAGCACTGTTATCAACAACATTTTTCTCTCTTGCGGATTCGGTCTGATCCGAACGAATAAGCATTTTTTTACTCTCAAGCTCGACCATATTGATAGGAAAAGGGTCGCTGTCGAGCTTCATCTTAGGACCTTCTGTAAACGTCAATCGTCCTTCATTGATGGCCGATTGCACCTGTCGACGAAACACGTTACAATCATTAGTAGCATGAGAAAAAGAATTGTGCCACTTACAATAAGCTCTTCTACCCAATTCTTCTGGAGGTGGAATTACATGACCCTCTCTTACTCTAATTAATTTATTCTGCAATAACATATCAAAAATTCTATCACACTTGCTAACATCAAAAGTGTATTTAATTTCATCTCTTCTAGCAGGTGTAGGTTTCAAAGAAGAACATGCAAAAGGTTTTGACTTTGGCGCTTGAACCCATTCGGCTACACATATATTAACATCATCCTCACTAGCCGAATCACTATCATAATCTAAGGCATTAACCACATGATTATCTTTCTCTTTATTTCTGTTATCTTTAAACCGGCTATATTGTTTAATTTCCTTAGCCCGGTTTTCTTGCGCCAAAGCCTTCTGCTAAACTTGGTTAACATCTAAAAATTCTTGCCCTTCTAGTTTATCCTTAATATGAGCGAGTAAACCCGAAAAGGCAAGATCGGCTAAGTCCTTTTCGGCTATGGTCAAGCTGAAACATCGGTTTTTGACATCCCCAAACCTCCTAATATAATCATGAACATGCTCATTATATTTCTGCCTTACCATAGTTAAATCTGAAAGCCGAAGTTCTGTTTCACCGCTATAAAAATACCCATGAAATTTTTGCTCCAATTGTGCCCATGTTGAAATAGAATTAGGAGCAAGCGATGTAAACCAAGTAAATGCAGTACCAGATAGAGATAAAGGAAATAATTTTAATCATAAAACATCCGATGTGCCGACCTCGCTGCATTGTGCTAAAAATTGTCCCACATGTTCAAAAGTAGATCTACAATCTTCCCCCGTAAATTTAACAAAATCTGGAATTCCAAAACCATGAGGATATGGTGTCGAGTCAAAATAATCAGGGTATGGTTTTTGATATGCACGTGCTCTACCCTTAGGTTCTAAACCAAATTCTCTAAGTATATTAGCAAGCTGATCCTTAAAATTATTATTGGGCTGTAGAGAACTGGCTTGTGGAGCAGATGAAATACCAGCACGTGGTGGAAATTCCGGCAAAGAAATTGGAGCATGCAAAGTTTGCAATGGAGACCCACTAAAATATGAATCAGGTACCGGCCCATACGGAACCTCGGTACCGACAGGCGGCAGTGGTGGCGTACTATATGCTACTGTTTGATAACTAGGCTGCTGCAAATTAGAATTAAAACCAAAACTTCGGCTATTGTTATTGTGATTTTGTGGAACCGAAGTCGAAACAATAGGAGCAGTAGTACTAGGAACTAATTATTTGCCGAACTACCAACATAGTTCCGGCCATCCAGATTATTGTTTAAAGGAACGTGAGGCTGCATAGCATTAGCCGATGCACTAGGCGTATGTATATTACTTGGAAAATTGTTAAATCTGCTACTGTCTGGTGGCATCGGTCTTTTTCCAGAATACTCATCATTGACTTGCAGCACTAATGAGCGTACATGACCAGGTAGACATCTTTCAAGATCTTCATTAAACTGCTCCTTAAAGTCTTCAAGTCTATTAGCTACTGCTTGAGTAATTGTACGTGTCGTATTTTCCATATCAGAACCATATTTACTAGCTACGGACACATCAATTAGATGAGCAATTTCTTCATTTGAGTTTTTTACCTGAGCATCAGAAGGGCTTGGAACTACCTTTTTGACGACGCCGTTCCTCGTCTTCGCGTATCCAGCCAACTTGAGCTTCAACCTCTCAACCTTTTCTTTCTCAAGCTCCTCTTCAAGCTCGCGCCGAACATCTTCCGACAGATCGTCGAGTGTGACAGCGATGACATTCTCCGGGTCGATGTCGCTCCCGTTCTTGGACTCGATACTCATCGTGTAGCTCTTCTTCTTCTCGTCCCCAGTGGAGTCGCCAATTGTGTTGGCACGCGAAATCGCCGCGCAACACCAGGATAACCGTCGTGCTTTCATGACGACGAACGATTGCTTTACGAGCAAAGAAATAAAGATTTCCTCGCTTTCGTGGAGGAGAACCGGCCGCTTTCCAGCGCAAAACAGCAAAGATCGCCAAACCCTAGGGCTGCTAGGGCTCGGTAGGAAGTAGCGACAGAAAATAGACGTACGTGAGAAAGTAATGTTTGTATTGATAGATCGATTGCTTGGGGCTTTTCCAATCGGCCGTGGCCTTATAAATAAGGTACGCTGGACTTTGCGTATACAAGGCAGGAGTTGGTTCCATAGCATGCCTTGCCGTACAGGAATACAACTCCAAAACTAAAACCGAACAGGACTTGATTCGGTTACCATGTAACATGCGTACAAAAATATACTTGCCAATCTAAGTATGTGACAAATCTAGGCCATATCCACGTACATGCAGCCTTGCGTATATAAATAAAGTATTCCGGCCACGTAGCCATCACACTAAATATAGTGGCTAAGCATATGTATAAATACCTTGAGCCCACCAAGAAAATATTAAATATCCGGCAACGTCGCAAATCAAACTGGATAATGGCCATCAATACTAAGCATACTTCTTCATATACGTAGATATATATCACTTGCATGCATCACGCCCATGGACCAGTATAGCATATGCTTCTTCTTAAGACTTGTATCTTCACCTTCCATGAAATTTCCTATGGCAATACTTCAAAAGTGCATTAACCGATCAGCTTGATAAATCATTGATTTAATTTGGCTCATCACATACTAAGTAGCCAAATTATACCATCAACAAGAGTGTCGAACCCAACGAGGAGCAGAAGGAAATGATAAGCGGTTTTCGATAAGGTTTTCTCTACAAGCACTGAAATAGTAGGTGATAGATAGTTTTGTGATAAGATAAATAGTAACGAGAAAAAAGTAAATAAATTAAATAAAGTGCAGCAAGGTGGCCCAATCCTTTATGTAGCAAAGGATAAGCCTGGACAAATTCTAATAATGAAGAAGGAGCTCCCAAGGACACATTGGGAATTATCGTCAAGCTAGTTTTCATCACGTTTATAAGATTCGCGTTCGGTACTTTGATAATTTGATATGTGGGTGGACCGGTACTTGGGTACTGCCCTAACTTGGACAAGCATCCCACTTATGATTAACCCCTATTGCAAGCGTACGCAACTACAAAAGAAGGTATTAAGGTAAACCTAACCACAGCATTAAGCATATGGATCCATATCAACCCCTAACAAAGCAACGCATAAACTAGGGTTTAAGCTTCTATCACTCTAGCAACCCATCATCTACTTATTACTTCCCCATGCCTTCCTCTAGGCCCAAATAATGGTGAAGTGTCATGTAGTCGACGTTCACATAACACCACTAGAGGAAAAAACAACATACATCTCATCAAAATATCGAACGAATACCAAATTCAGATGACTACTAATAGCAAGACTTTACCCATGTCCTCAGGAACAAATGTAACTACTCACAAAGCATATTCATGTTCATAATGAGAGGAGTAATAATATGCATAAAGGATCTGAACATATGATCTTCCACCAAGTAAACCAAATAGCATCAAGTACAAGGAGTAATCAACACTACTAGCAACCCACAGATACCAATTTGTGGTTTTGATACAAGATGGATACAAGAGATGAACTAGGGTTTTGAGAGGAGATGGTGTTGGTGAAGATGTTGATGGAGATTGACCCCCTCCCGATGAGAGGATCGTTGGTGATGACATTGGTGATGATTTCCCCCTCCCGGAGGGAAGTGTCCCTGGCAGAACAGCTCCGCTAGAGCCCTAGATTGATTCCGCCAAGGTTCCGCCTCGTGGCGGCGGAGTTTCGTCCCGTAAGCTTGCCCACAATTTTTTCCAGGGTAAAAGTGATGATATAGCAGAAGATGGACGCCGGAGGCCCACCAGGGGGCCCAGGAGATAGGAGGCCGCGCCCTACAGGGGGGCGCCCCTGTCTCCTGGAAAGGGTGTGGGCCCCCTGGCATATTTCTTTCGCTCATAAATTCTTATTAAATCCAAAAGGTTGTTTTGTGGAGTTTCAGGACTTTTGGAGTTGTGCAGAATAGGTTTCCAACGTTTGCTCCTTTTCCAGCCAGAATCCCCGCTGCCGGCATTCCCCCTCTTCATGGTAAACCTTGTAAAATAAGAGAGAATAGCCATAAGTATTGAGATATAATGTGTAATAACAGCCCATAATGCAATAAATATTGATATAAAAGCATGATGCAAAATGGACGTATCAAACCTCGCCAGCCGAACACTGGGGGACAGAAAAGTTTCCCACCAGAGGTTAAAACAGTAAACATGATCCACATGAATCACACATCAACGAGAAGGCACGAACGCGCGCTCAGAGACGCGTACGGTACAGAGCCCATCGTACCCACACCTAACTACTGGACGGCTTGTCCGATCACCTACGATCACATGGACTGCCCAACTAGTATTCGGCACAGAGGATCAGAGGCCTTGGTGCTTGACCCAATAATTGACGGATACCATCTCACCCACGTCCTCATGGACGGCGGCAGCAGTCTCAGTTTAATATACGAGGACACTGTCTGTAGGATGGGGATAGACCCATCCAGAATCAGCCAAAGCAACACCACCTTTGAAGGGGTGATACCAGGCGTTGAAGCCTATGGCAGGGGCTCTGTCGTGCTAGGGGTAACATTCGGCTCCCCAGGCAACTCTAGAAGCAAAGAACTGCTCTTCACCATCGCACCCTTCCAAAGTGGCTATCATGCATTGCTTGGAAGAACGGCCTTCGCCCGCTTCAATGCAGTACCGCACTATGCCTACCTTACACTCAAGATGCCAGGTCCACGTGGCGTCAAAACCATTAATGGAAACACAGAGCGCTCTTCACGCACAGAGGAACACGCGATGGCCCTAGCGGCCGGACTATAAGCGGCCTCCAATATCAGAAAACATGACTGGTCATTAAGACCACAGACACGGTTAGACAAGTCCGGTAGCCCATACAAAATTGAACCAGGGCACCGTATATATAATCCCATAGAGGACACCAGGGGCTATGAATATTTAATACAGCCCCACACTTGGCTCTACCTTATTGGCAGGCCAACATCTTACACTTTTATTATCCATCGCATACTTACATTGTACTCTCCTACGAGTTTTCTTTTTTTACAAACAACGTTCGTGAGATACCCTTCCAGGATACGACACAATGGAGACAAAGGCGCAGACGTGCAGCAGGGCCCCGCTCAAAGGTTTCTCTTTAGATTAAGCACCTGTGTAAACCTTTTATATTGCCTCTTGTTGTTCACACATCCCATGGGTACTACACCCACAGAGGATACTGCCATTATTGGCATTTCACCACGACAGATTAACGCACGTACCTGGAAATTCAGGGTTTATAATAAAAGGGCGTTCTTCAGCCCATTTTCTGTTACAAAGTCCGAATACCTTCGGGAGTGTTCGGCGTCATGAGTTTGGCCTTATATGCATCAGCTTCGTATCATGTCTTTGGTCAAATGTTGGGTTTGCCCGGCTCCTGGGTTTGCCGTCTTACGTTCCGTTCTTATCGGCTAAGGCGGCCAAAGGAGAACTACTGCGATTGTGACTTGGTTATTCCGGATGAGCACCTCAGTAGAGAAAGCCGAAAACTGACTGTCATGATACATCAAGAGACTGTTCAACCACTCGAAGACTTATTGGAATCTTTAGGATCCCTCCGCATTAATGAAGGACCATTTCCCGGTCATGTACACATGCGCCAGTATTCGGATGCACATGAAGGTACCAGGGGCTACATAGTAGCCCCATCGTGAGACTCCCATGGCTAAGCGAAAGTGTTACAGCTATATAGTCCGGTTGCCTAGTTCGACGTGTGATCACCTCCTTAATGGACCAAGACGTTGGATCGAGTGTGATTACGCATATTTTTCGCGAACACCCCCGCATTGTATGCGTGGGGGCTGAAGCCAACGACTGCTAACTTTCGGATTACTTAACGGCCGCACAGGGGACACAATAATACTTTCACGAAAAAAGTATAAATATAGCCTCATAATCAAAATAACATTGTTTTTACAATGATTCAATTTTTCACCGAACAATATACTCTTTGAGCACTGCGCATCTATTAAGCGTGCACCTTTTGTCACCTGCTCCAAATAGTGCTCGGCCGAATACTGGCCTCCCGCCGGATTCTGGGTCGCTATAATGGTGGCCTCCATATCTGTCCAATAGGCCTTCACGCGGGCAAGGGCCATTCGTGCACTCTCTATGCACGCCAACCTTCTCATGGCATCGATCCGAGGCACGGCCCCAAGGAATTGTTGCACCAAACCAAAGTAACTGTCCAGCTTAGGCCCCTTTGGCCAAAGATGGTCTATTACAGACCGCATTGCAAGCCCGGACAGCCTTTGATGCTCCGCTACAGCAGCCATCTTGTCACTTAACGGCAGCGGGCGAGTGGGAGCATTGAATTGTGACCAGAAAAGCTTCTCCACTTCTTTATCACCTTGATCCTCGAAAACTTGGCGGCATCAGCTGTACTCTTTGTCAAATCCGCATACGCATCTGCGGGACTCCAGCGTCCATCCAGGGGAGCATACTTCAGATCTAAAAATTTCGTCCGCAGTAAGTAGGAGCCCCCAGCCATGTTTTACCGGTCTGTTGAAGCTCCTCCCGTACACTCCTGACCTCGGTCTGCATCTCCTTGGTTGCATTACGTGCCTTGTTCAGGTCGGCCGAACTAGAATTATGCTCCTTTTCAAGGAGCGCATACCGGTCGGCGGCATTTTTCAACTCCACAGCCATTTCGGCTATCTTTTCCTCGCTTCGGTGATGAGCAGCCTGTTCAGCTCTCAATTCTTCGGTCGCCTTTAGGGCAGCCGCACTGCTAACCCAAGCCTGTTCCCTGGCCTGGGCAAGTTTCGCCCTTCGGGGTTCCACGACAGCAGCACCATCCACAGTCCAAGCATATTGCATTAATATTATGCCCCTTTCATATTTTCCTATACAACATAATAAGGAAATCAGAGCACATACCTTGTGACTCGTCTAGCCGCTTGTTCACCAGCGTGATATCAGCATCAGTCGATCCGATCTGCCTCCTCAGCTCGGCAACTTCAACGGACTGGTTGGCTTCCGGACACTTAGATACCTGCGCATATGCACAAGTACAATCATTACTATATGATCCCCCGTTTGCTGCCTAGGGCGGGCAACTAGAGTCTCAGGGGCTACTATCCATACGGGGCACACCTAGCGCGTGCCTCACAGCCAAAAAATAGTGAATTTTTCACTACATACCTCAAAGCCTCTGAGCAGGCTCGTAAATGCTTCATTTAAGCCGCTTGTGGCAGAGGAAATCTTCTTGAGCACCGCGCTCATTAATGAGCAGTGCTCCTCCGACAGCGCAGCTCGCTCCAGAAGGCCCGTTAGTATATCCGGCCGGACATCAAACTGTGCCGAACCCTTCTCATTGCCCCCCGTGGGAGCCAAATGCCCCGGGCTCAGGGCGGCTGACGTATTAGCCTCCGGCTTCGGTAGGCCCGGACTCCTCCGTGACGACACCTCGGTGTCGCCCGCTTCATGAGGCAGAGAGGTGGGTGGAGTCTCGCTCTCCATCATCTCCAGAGGAAGATCCCCCGAAGACGAACTCTGTTGAGAAGAGCTGCTAGCCGGACTGCAAAAGATGAATCCTGGTTATTGGTCTCGGAGAAACGCAGTACCTTCGAATTAATGATTAACTTACCGCTCGGTGGAGGGCTGTCCCGTTGGTGGGCACGATGCGGTGAGGGTGCCCGTCGGGGCAGAGCCCCCTGGTGATACCTTTTTCCCTTGCTTGGGCATCT
Source organism: Triticum dicoccoides (assembly GCF_002162155.2). Classification (NCBI taxonomy): domain Eukaryota; kingdom Viridiplantae; phylum Streptophyta; class Magnoliopsida; order Poales; family Poaceae; genus Triticum; species Triticum dicoccoides. The sequence continues at coordinate 532,089,124 of NC_041385.1, read as the reverse complement.
CCGTCTCCAAGTCTTCGGAGGCGGCCCTCTTCTTCCTGCGCGGGGAGGAGGCAGTAGCCTCCCCTTCCCGACTATCCTCCTCAGGGGAGGTAACAATTCCCCCGGTTTGGATGCGCAGCGTGTGAAGTTCGGCTTCCCTGTTCTTCCCCTTGTCCTTCCCTGAGGGCATTCTGCTGAGCACCCGATCAAGCATCTTGGCAATGGTTGGACTAGGCGAGTGTCGGTGTCAAAACCGGCGGATCTCGGGTAGGGGGTCCCTATGCGTCTAGGCAGATGGTAACAGGAGACAAGGGACACGATGTTTTTACCCAGGTTCGGGCCCTCCTGATGGAGGTAAAACCCTATGTCCTGCTTGATTAATATTGATGATATGGGTAGTACAAGAGTGGATCTACCACGAGATCAAGGAGGCTAAACCCTAAAGCTAGCCTATGGTATGATTGTTGTAGTGTATGTTGTGTCCTACGGACTAAAGCCCTCCGGTTTATATAGACACCGGAGGAGGCTAGGGTTACACAGAGTCGGTTACAATGGTAGGAGATCTACATATCCGTATCGCCAAGCTTGCCTTCCACGCCAAGGAAAGTCCCATCCGGACATGGGACGAGTCTTCAATCTTATATCTTCGTAGTCTTGAAGTCCGGCGGACGATGATAGTCCGGCTGTCCGGACACCCCCTAGTCCGGGACTCCCTCAGTAGCCCCTGAACCAGGCTTCAATGACGATAAGTCCGGCGCGCATAATGTTCGGCATTGCAAGGCAGGTTCCTTCATTGAATAATCCAGAGAAGATCGTGAACACCAGGATAGTGTCCGGCTCTGCAAAATAAATTCCACATTCCACCGTAGAGAGAATAAAATATACACTAGTTCAATCTGCTGACGTATTATGCAGCGTGACATCACACCGCTACCAAGCCATTATTTGAATCGTTTTTTACTTCGTACCACCTCAGCACGTTTAGCGAAGCGGTTTCCTTGGCACGTCTTGTCGAAGCAGAGATCGTGTTCCCCTTATTCCGGGATTCTCATCAATACGTTCGTGGGTAACCCAACCGTTCCCGTCGCCACGCCTCCTCTATCGAAGGTGAATCCCGAACGGTCACGGAGACGGCTCTTGGTATTTTTCCCCCTTTATAAGAGGACCAAGGCCTGTCCTTGTTTCTTCAATCTCGCATTGAATCTTCTCCTCGCTCCCAGTTCCAACACCCAGAGCTTCAGATTCGAGCGCTTCGGATTCTCAGTCATGTCCGGCTCCGACCTCCAGGGCCAGTGGGTGCCCTCCTCCGTCATGGAGGAGGACATATTAAAGTTACGTGAGGCCAAGTACCTGGCCTACGAGATTTCGCACAGGTTGCCCACCCAAGGGCAGGCCGTGCCTGCCCCTGAGCCCGGTGAGTTCATTGTCTTCGTGTCCCACCTCCGTCGGGGCTTAGGCTTCCCGATGGACCCCTTCGTGAGAGGGCTCATGTTCTACTACGGGCTGGATTTTCACAACTTGGCTCCGGAGTCTATCCTCCATATCTCCGCATTCATTATCATCTGCGAAGCCTTCCTCCGCATCACTCCCCACTTCGGCCTGTGGCTGAAGACCTTCAATGTGGAGCCGAAGATGATCGGGGAGCGTCAAGCGGAGTGCGGTGGGGTGTCCATAAGCAAAAAGGCCGACGCCCCGTGGCCCGAGGGTTCCTTCCAAGAGGAGCTCGGGTTGTGGCAGCAGGAGTGGTTTTACATCACCGCTCCGAAGGGTAGCAAACAAAAGCCACCGCCTCCATTCCGCCCAGGACCTCCACGTCGACTGATGTCGTGGGTCAACCAAGGGCTCAACTGGGGGCCGTCCGAAGACGTGCCCCTATTGCAGGGCCGGATTAGAGATCTCCAGACGAGGGAGATCAATCTGATTGTAGTGATGCAGGTTATGCTAATCAGGCACCTTCCGCCCTACAAACGCCGTCCTCTCCGTCTATGGGAATTCAACCCGGAGGGACCTCGGATTCTCCAACACTTCATGGGTGCGACACCCGTGGAGATGTACAAGTTGTTCTTCGGGCCGCAGGTAGCGTGCCCGGAGTCGGCCGAGGACGCAGGCCTAAGCCGCGATCGCCCGGATACCCAGGTAAATAGCTCACAGTTCGGACGCTCTGTTTATCTTCTTTTCTAGAGTTCGCCTCCTGACCCATTGCTCTTCACAGGAGTGGGTAGCGCAATCGAGGCTGATAAGGTGTTCGGCCCCCCTCCCAGAGACCGCACTGGATCCCGTGCTGGTCAGAATGTTGGAGGTTGCGCCCACGGAAGGGGGCGATGGGGAAAATAAAGGAGCTATTATTTCGCCCCGAGGGGCGTCCGAAGAGAGGGGAAAGAACCCCTCCTTCCAGGGGATAAGAGGACTGCCTCCGAAGATCCGGAGGCCAAAGCCCCTAAGCGGGGGAAGAGATCTTCGCTGGGGGGTCCGGCGTCCGGGGAAGATCCGGACGCACAATCGTCGCCAAAGGATCAGCCCTCCAGCGAGCCGTAAGTATATAAAAAAAGGGGGAGACAATTAGTAAGGAAATACCTCCATTTGTGCTTCTGTGGGTAACCGAAACATTTATCTTGTAGTTCGGATCTGCGGCCTTCTCAGATGAGTTCATCTTCGGGGGACCTTCTTCCGGAGATGATGGAGAGCGAAACGCCTCCGTTTGCTGCGCCGTCAGATAAGGCGGGCGAGCCTGAAGTATCGTCGCGGAGGGTATCCCCGAGTCCGGAGGGGCCAGAGAGTTCGGCACCCACTAGTATTCGGCCGGGAGAACTGAAGTATCTGTTTGAGAGGGCGTCCATCTCAGAAGATCACCGTGCGTTGATGCGTGTGGTGATTGGAAGGATTTCGTCCGCCGAGAGCGGATTGCGCAATGCCGCTATGAGCTTGCTGGCGGGGTTTGAGGTACGCGAAAATAACGCATCTCTTTGTTTATTAACAGTTTTGCATATGAAAAATGCGCCCTGTATAGATAGTAGCCCCCGAGACTCGGTAGGTTGTCGAAGACGACAGCGTGCCGAGGATCGAAATCTTAGATAATTAATGTCGCCATTCCTATGCAGGTGGCGGATAGTCCGAGGGATAGCCGGACTAGTGGAGTTGCCGAGTTAATGCGGCAACTTGACGTGGCGGATGCGGACATAGCGCTCGTTAACCGGCGACTTGACGAGTCGCAAGGTAAATTAGTTCTCCACAGTCGCTTTATTAAGGAGGTCAAAGCCCACTTCTTGATAAATTATATACTGTTGTACATACGGTGTTGCTGCTGTGGAGAGCCTTCGGGCCGAACTTGCCCAAGCTAAGGAGCAAGCCCGAAGGAGTGACGCGGCTGCCTCGAGGGCGGCCGAGGAATTGAAAGCCGAAAAGGCTGCGCACTGCCTAAGCAGGGAAGAGGTTGCCGAATTGGCTGTGAAGGTGAAGGATGCTGCCGACCACAATGAGGCTCTTGAAAAGGAGCGTTTATCGAAGCGGGAAGACCTGAGGAAGGCCACCGCCGAAAACAAGGATGCCCGATCTGCAATGCGAGCCATGAAGGAGGAGCTGCGCCAGGCCGGAGATATCGTGGCTGGCAAGCCTTATCTGCTGCGTCGCCGGTTTATGGATCAAAAGTATGCTCAATTTGATCGGCTGTGGAGTCCGGAGGATCCGTATATGGACTTAGCGGCAAGTGCGGCGGATGCGGTTAAGCACTTCCGGAGCCAGAAGGATCACGAGACGGAAGAGCTATTTTGGTCTCAATTCCATAGTCCGGATCGCTCACTTCCGTTGACCGACCGGTTGGCCAAATGGGCCGAGCTAAATAGGTTGTCCGGACTTGCCATGACTGACGTCGTGGCTCATGTCTGGCCGGAAAGGCCCAAGGCGACGAGCTACTTCGGCTTACTGCAGCAATTCCTTGGGGCGGTGCCGCATATCAAGGAGATGAAGCGGTCAGCCTGCATCGAGGGCGCGCGAATGGCTCTTGCCCGCGTGAAGGCGCATTGGATGCCACCGCTATTGCCGCCCAGGGATCGGATGAAAACCGGCTCCCCGCTGAGCACTATTTCGGCGAAGTTATGCGTGGCGCTCGTGTTATAGAGTCGCAGTGCTCAAAAAATGTCACGTTCAAATGAACGTTTTTTAGCTTGTAAAAACAATGATTATACTATGGCTGCTTTTTATACTTGTGCGTCCCAAGTAATGAAACTTCTCCTATGCGGCCGTTTACGTATACATTTGTATAACCTGAAAGATTGCAGTCTTCGGCTTCAGCCCCCACGCACAAGGTGCGGGGGTGTTCGCAAAAATAGCGCGTTTTCACACTTAATCCGACGTCTCGGTCCTGTTAAGGAGGTGGTAGCATAGCAAACGAGGCAATCCGGACTATAATGCTTTATCACTTTCACTTAGCCTGTGGAGCTCGAGGGTGGGGCTACGATATAGCCCCTTAGGGCACCGCACTTCTCCGAATTCGGGGCGCGTGTGTGCCTGACCGGGAAACGGTCCTTCGTCAAAGCGGGGAATTCTAAACATTCTGGTGGTCGATCGAGTGGTTGACCAGACTCTCGCTATATCATGACAGTCAGTTTTCGGCTTTCTCTACTGAGGCGCTCGCCCAGCTGAACTGGGGCACAATCGCAGTAGTTCTCCTGGTGCCGCATTAGCCGATGATACGGAACGTAAGGCAGCAAAACACAGGAGCTGGGCAAACCCAACATTTGACCAAAGACATGATTCGGAGCTGATGCATATAATGCCTAACTCGAGACGCCGAACACTCCCAAAGGTGTCCGGTCTTTATTATAATGGGCAGAACGACGCCCTAAGCCCCTTGTGTCCAGGTACGGGCGTAGTCTTCTGACGCGGCCGATGCCAAAACGTCAGGCTCCGCATTGGCTATAGGAAGAAAGCCGAGGGAGAATAACAACAAGAGACAGTAAAAAAGGTTTACGCAGGGTCTTAATCTGAAAAGAATCCTCACAACGGGTCCCTACTGCACGTCTGCGCCTGTGTCTCCGTTGTGCCGTTATCCTGGACGGGTATGCACGTTGTTCATCTGTAAAAGGAGAGGAACGTTCAGTTTGAAAACAATTTGTGCGAAAAGCGTATGTGTGAAAGAAGAAATATAAATAAATAAAGCGGGGTTTATTTGAACCCGTGATTGTTTGTGTGCGCAGCCCCCTGCGAAGGGGTGTGCGGCTAGGGAACCCCTAGCCTGCTGAAGCCGGACTCGTTTATCCGAGTCCGGGGTCTTTGAGTAACCCTCGCACTAAAATGGTGCCACGCGGACCGGGCATCTTGAGCGTAAAAGACGCGTAATGCGGTATGGCGTTGAAACGGACAAAAGCCTTCCGTCCCAAGAGTGCTTGATATTCACTTTCAAATGGGACGATGTGAAAAATTAGTTTTTCGCGCCGAGAGTTATTCGGTGATCCGAACACGACATCTAATAATATGGAGCCTGTGCACTTGGCGTAGGGTCCTGGCGTCACTCCTTTGAAGGGAGTGCGGCTGTGTCGGATTTTTGTAGGGTCTATCCCCATCTGACGGGTTGTGTGTGAATACAGCAGGTTTAATTCGCTGCCTCCGTCCATTAGGACTTTAATAAATTGTAATCCGTCTATTATGGGATTCAATATCAGGGGAGTCCGTCCCGCGTTTCGAACGCTGTTGGAAAAGTCTAGATAGTCGAAAGTGATTGGTTTTGATATCCAATCTCTGTGGTCTGCTGGGTTTGTCCGTGCGAAGCTCTTTTTTAGGAAGTGCCGCACTATTTTTCCGTATTATCACATGAAGTGAATTCACTGCTTTGACCCTTTGTGGGAAAGTTTTGTTTTCCGGTGCTCTGCTGGCGGGGTTTATCATCTTCGCTTGACGCGTCGAGCCCCTTGTATTCGGCGTTTAATTGGCCGGACTGTTTAAAAACCCAACAATCCCGATGGGTGTGGTTTGCAGGCCTTCCGGGGGTGCTGTGGATTTGACATATCCGACCCAAAATCTTGTTTAAGTTGGACAGTTCGTCGCCGTCGTCTTTAAGAGGCGATGTTTTGCTGTTTGGCCGCGAGCTTTTGAATCCGGCGTTGACTGCCGTGCTCTTTGGTCTTTTCGCTTTATTCCGGCGCTGCTCTTTTCTGCGCCACGATTTTCCGTTTCCATCTCTTATCTCGGATGTACTTGGGTCGCTGGTGCTGCATTTCGCTAGCCAGCTGTCCTCTCCCGCACAGAAGCGGGTCATGAGACTTGTTAGTGCGGGCATTGTCCTTGGTTTTTCTTGGCCGAGGTGTCTGGCAAGCCATTCGTCCTGGACATTGTGTTTGAAAGCTGCTAAGGCTTCGGCGTCCGGACAGTCGACTATTTGGTTCTTTTTGGTGAAGAACCTGTTCCAGAATTTGCGCGCTGACTCTCCGGGCTGTTGAGTTATATGACTTAAATCATCTGCATTCGGGGGGCGGACATAGGTCCCTTGAAAATTTGCTCTAAACGCTTCCTCGAGCTCTTCCCAGCTTCCTACAGTGTTTTCTGGGAGGCTTTTAAGCCAATGACGGGCTGGCCCTTTGAGCTTGTGGGGTAGGTATTTTATGGCGTGGAGACCATCTCCTCTGGCCATGTGTATGTGTAGTATGTAATCTTCTATCCAGACTCCAGGGTCTGTTGTTCCATCGTAGGCTTCTATGTTTATGGGTTTGAATCCTGCTGGGAATTCATGATCCAGCACCTCATCGGTGAAACATAGTGGGTGTGCGGCACCCCTGTATTTGGGTGCGCCACTGTCTTCGGACACTTGACGTGTTGCCTTGCTTCCTGGGGCCTTCTTCTTTGGCCCGTAGATGGACCTGGGTGGGCTATCTGTCTTTCCAGGTTCCTTATGTGCGGTGCCGCTTTCAGAATGTGGCCTATCATCTGGCCGTCTATCCAACCAGGCAGCCTTTTTATTTCTTGACGGTGGAGGCTAGATGGCTTCTTCATCGAATTCTGGTAGCAGCTTGCGCTTCGGGTAGCTCTTTGATTGGTGACCATTGCCGTATTTGTCCGTGGTCTTGAGTACTTTGCTCCATCTCATTCTGAGTGTGTCTTCCGCTGTTTTGAGCTTCTGCTTTTCTTTCTTCAGGCTTCTTGCAGTGTTGACGAGTCTTTTCTGAATATTTTTTGCTCTCCGGCGGTGTGTCCGGCCTGAGATCGTCCGGACTGTTGTTTTCGCCGGGCCTGGACTGATTATCTGACTCGTCATGTTCGGACGGTTGCTTATCTGCATATTCGTTGTCCGCTTGTGAGCCCTGCTTTATTGCGGGCTCCTCAGGAGCGTTGTTATTGTCGAGGCGGGATTTAGGGCGGCGTCTGCGCCGCCGTTTTGGTTGTTTATCGGCGGGGTTATCCTCTGCCGTGGCCCGTTGGTCCTCGTTACCGCTCTCTTTTGGGGTATCCACCATGTATATGTCAGGTGACGAGGTGGTCCTCCTATGCCTTACAGGCTCTGTTTCTTGTTCGTCTCTGGCATCGTCGTCTAGTTCGTCGATGTCGTCGGAGTCGTAGTTTAGCATGTCGGTTAGATCGTCGACAGTGGCTACAAAGTGGGTGGTGGGTGGGCTCTGAATTTCTTCTCGTCCGTATCCCAACCGTCCTGGCCATAGTCCGGCCAGGACTCTCCCGATAACGAGAGATTTTTTAGCGAATTTAGGATGTCGCCAAAGGGCGAGTGTTGGAAGATGTCCGCGGCGATGAATTCCATAACCGGTGCCCAATCTGAATCGATTGGCAGGGGCGCGGGAGGTTCAGAGTCCGGCAAGGAGTCTGGCACCTCGGAATCGCGAGTTTTGCGGGGGACAAGATTAATGTTCGGCTCCATCGCCGTGGAAGTTGAAGCCCCTGAGGCGGCGTCTACCCACCGATCCTCGATCTGGGCGATCGGCTCCGGACTGACGGCCGAAGCGGATTCATGCGCGGCCACCAAGGCACTGTTCGGCGGCAGAGCTAGATCATGCCCATCGTAACAGTGCGGCGCGCTCGGCTGTGGCTCGAGTCCGTCGAAGATCAAGTCTCCGCGGACATTGGCCGTGAAGTTTAGGCTTCCGAATCTGACCTGACGGCCAGGGGCGTAGCTTTCGATCTGCTCCAGATGGCCAAGCGAATTAGCCTGCAGTGCGAAGCCGCCGAACACGAAGATCTGTCCGGGGAGAAAAGTCTCATCCAGGACAGCGCTACTGGTTGAAGATGCCATCAAGCCTATCGATGACGACACAGAGGAACTCTCAATGAAAGCACCAATGTCGGTGTCAAAACCGGCGGATCTCGGGTAGGGGGTCCCGAACTGTGCGTCTAGGCGGATGGTAACAGGAGACGAGGGACACGATGTTTTTACCCAGGTTCGGGCCCTCTTGATGGAGGTAAAACCCTATGTCCTGCTTGATTAATATTGATGATATGGGTAGTACAAGAGTGGATCTACCACGAGATCAAGGAGGCTAAACCCTAAAGCTAGCCTATGGTATGATTGTTGTAGTGTATGTTGTGTCCTACGGACTAAAGCCCTCCGGTTTATATAGACACCGGAGGAGGCTAGGGTTACACAGAGTCGGTTACAATGGTAGGAGATCTACATATCCGTATCGCCAAGCTTGCCTTCCACGCCAAGGAAAGTCCCATCCGGACACGGGACGAGTCTTCAATCTTGTATCTTCGTAGTCTTGGAGTCCGGTGGACGATGATAGTCCGGCTGTCCAGACACCCCCTAGTCCAGGACTCCCTCGGCGAGCCTTCTGGAAGTGGCGCCGAACACCTGATTCTCTCCGCCTTGCTGAGCCATTCCTGGCCACGGATGATTTTCAGAATAACAACTATGGCAAATATAAAACATAGTGTCCGGTATCAAGGCTACTTACTTGGGTATCTAGGCGATTGCAGCTTAGGCACGCATCCTCGGTGGTGTCCGGACATTCTACTTGTGGTCCGAAGAATAATTTGCACATCCCTTTGAGCTTCAAACCGAAGAAGTGCTTAACAGTCCGCGGACCCTCTGGATTGAACTCCCACATCCGGAGAGGCCGACGTTGGCATGGCAACATCCGTCGGATTAACATCACTTGAATTATGCTGACAAGATTAATGTCCCTCTCAAGAATCCCCGGGATGCGATTCTGTAGCACTGGTACATTGCCAGCGGGCCCCCAATTCCGTCCTACATCGGTCCAAGACGCTAGTTGTGACGGAGGGCCCGAGCGGAACTCGGGGGCGGCTACGCACTTTGTGCCTCTGGGAGCTGTGGCATAAAACCACCTCCGCTACCATACATCGGATACTTATGGGAAAGAACCCTCTGGCCATGGGGCATCGGCGTTCCTGCTTATTATGGCACCTCCGCACTCCACATGTCGCCCTTCGATCATCTTCGGCTTCACATTAAAGGTCTTGAGCCATAAGCCGAAGTGTGGAGTGACGTGGAGAAAGGCCTCGCATACAATGATGAATGACGAGATATGGAGGATAGCGTCTGGAGCTAGATCATGAAAATCCAACCCGTAATAGAACATGAGCCCCCTCACAAAGGGATCGAGGGTGGGGCCCAAGCCGTGGAGGAAGTGAGGAACAAACACGACGCTCTCATTGGGCTCCAGCGTAGGCATGACCTGCCCAGGAGCAGGAAGCCGGTGCTGGATGTCGGCGGTCAGATATCCGACCTCCCTAAGCCTCGCAATGTCCTCCTCTTGGATCGAGGAGGCCACCCACCAGCCTTGAGGGTTGGATCCGGACATATTAGAGGATCTGGGGTGCTGGAGCTTAGGTCTTGGGTGTTAGAACTCGAGGTGCGAGTAGGCGCAAAGGAGGTGGAAAGGAGGCATAGGCCTCGGCCCCCTTATAAAGGGGGTGAATATCAAGAGTCCTCAGCATGACCGCTTGAGCCTTATCTAAAAACACACGGAGTCATACCAACGGTCATCGTGGGGTTACGCACACCCATATTGATGGAAGATCCCGTAATAAGAGGAACACGATCCCTGCTTTGGCAGGACATGCCAATAAAACCGCCTCGCAACGCGAGTCGAGGTGAGGCGAGAAATGCCGGTTCATGTTGGACCATGCCATGATGCAAGGGCACGACGTACGAACATTGCCAGCAGATCAAATTTATGCTATGTTCCCTACAATGGAATGTGAAGATCATCTCGCAGATCCGGACACGGTCTAAGTGTTCGATAATCACCTTGGAGTATTCGGAGGAGGAACCCACCTTGCAATGCCGAAGACAAGACTGTGCGCCGGACTCATCGTCATTGAAGCCTGGTTCAGGGGCTACTGAGGGAGTCCTAGATTTGGGGGTATCCGGACGGCCGGACTATATACATCGGCTGGACTATTGAAGCGTGAAGGTACAAGACTCAAGACTTCGTCCCGTGTCCGGATGGGACTCTCCTTTGCGTGGAAGACAAGCTTGGCGATTCGGATATTGTGCTTCCTTCCTTGTAACCAACTCCATGTAAACCCTAGCCCTCTCTGGTGTCTATATAAACCGGAGAGGTTGGTCCTTAGAAGGCCGATCACAATTACAATCATAATCATCATAGGGTAGCTCCTAGGGTTTACCCTCTACGATCTCGTGGTAGATCTACTCTTGTACTACTCATATCGTCAATATTAATCAAGCAGGAAGTAGGGTTTTACCTCCATTGAGAGGGCCCGAACCTGGGTAAACATTGTGTCCCTTGCTTCCTATTACCATCAGCCTAAGACGCACAGATCGGGACCCCCTACCCGAGATCCGCCGATTTTGACACCGAAGTCTACCTCACAACAGTTTGCTCCCAGTCATCCCGTCCTTTCACATTAGTTCGCTCCCAGTTTTTGCGGGGTACAACAGTTCAACTTCTCCTAACCCTCCTCCAATATCCATGGCCTCCCAAATCTCCATGGTCGCCGCTGAGTACCAGGTCAGAGCCATCACCGGCGATCAGTTCATCATCATCTACACACGTGGATCCGCGACGGTGAAAGCATGGCTTGCTCGCTTCCTACACATGTTCAACAGTTCAACGGATGAGTGGGTGGCTGGGCTAGATGTTGAGTACACCACAGTCCTGGGACGAGAGAAGGATCAAAAGGACGAAGAGAGGAAGAAGCCCGCCGTGATCCAGGTTTGCGTACATAATGTTTTCTTGGTCTACCACATATGCCATGCCGACGTTGAGTGCCAGGATTTTAAGAACTTCCTCAAGGACAAAAGAGTGAAATTCGTTACTATAGGCTTTAAGAACGACAGGAATGTCCTGCGTCGGATATGTCTCATTGTAGGCCAGCCCTTCGATCTCCAGAAGGCAAGCCTGGTGTCCTCCTCTCAACCTTCAGTGCTGACCCTGGCAGCAGCCATGATTGATCCTTCGTACGATAACTGAAGAAACCTCATCACAAGTTTCATCATGCATGGGAGTCGAAGACATTAGATGAAGATCACATCATGTATGTAGCAATGGATGCCTAACTTTGTTTAAATATCTACATGGGTTGGATGAAGAAGCAGAGCCCAGTGTCCGGTTCAAGCAAAGAAGCGTCGGCGAAGAGGAAGAGGAAGAGGGACAAGGACGAAGTCGAGGACGTGGACTCGGACTCCGAGTAGGTGGCAGTGTCGTCGCTCATGCTGGTTCTACTGCAGTGTCAAGCGGACTAGTTGGTTAGTTTATTTTCAAGGGTGTGTTGTGCTGAGGCCCCAGCAGAACTATCTTTATGTTCTTTCTCGTTATTTGAACTCTTTAGTATGTAGAGTAGTACTAGTACTATGTCTTACTATTGTTCTTCTTGCAGTTGGTACTACTGCTTGTATCTTCGTGTTCCTACTGTACTTAATACGTTCGTACTAGTAGTATAATTTGGTTCAGTCGGTTTGTGAAAGAAGTTCGACGGAGCAAAGGAAGAAGACAGCAGAAGAGGTGGAAGAAGCCCTTCTAGCCATCCATGTTGCATCAAACGGCTCACATGAGTCGACTGACCCAAATTGCTCCTTGAGATTGCAGGATCCACGTGGCATTCAAGGTCTCGAAGGTAGATTCCGCATCTGCACCCGGTTTGTGGGCTCAACGCGCGCGCGACCGGCTTCCGCCGCGACAGCCACCATGCGCGCCTCCTCTGCGCGGGCGGAGACGACAATGACACGCTAGTTCCTCCTCGCCGGCGTGTTGGAGCACGCGCTCGTCCTCCTCTTCGTATGCTGTGTGCATAGATGCGGCTCCACCAGTTGCTCCCGTTCTTGGCAGCGCGCCGGCATGGCGAGGAGGGACTGCAGACGACGTGAGCAGGCGAGCCTTCGGCTTCATGGCACAGGGATGGCGGCGACACGGCGGTGATGGGCGAGAAATTGTTGGCCGGAGCAGGCGGGCACCGGCGTGCACAACGGCGGCGGCGGCATATTGATAAGTGCACATATGGGAGCTTACTTTAGTTTTATATAAGGTTGGTCAAACTTAAAAGAAAACCGTACTAGTACACATAAACATTAGACTTAGGCAGCGCTTTTATTTTAAAAAGTTGAAGTTAGTACCACAACCATGATACGGAATCCTGTGCAAGCGCGTGAACCACGACTGTGCGGTCGATCGAACGGAGCGTCACCATGTCGCGCTCGAGGGACATCCACCGAACCTTTTTGTGTGTGTGAAAACAATCCTCGAATATTACTCAACTTTTTTTCCTGGGAAAGTTCTTGACGCTGCAATATTTCCATATATTTGAATTTTGCTCTAGTTTGTGTTTATTTGGATTTGGACGTTTTAGGTGCGCCCTAGTTTTTTAATACTTATTTTGGGTGTGTGACTGAGAGAGAACGTGTGTATGTGTCCATATGTGTGTTGTGGCGGAAGGGCAAGGTGGAGACGGTGTGCGTGTGATACAGACATAGAGAGGTGTGAATGTGAAAATGATCATGCATGAGTGAGACATAGACAGATGCCGATACGTTGTGTATACATGAGAGAACGGTCTTCTAGTTTACTTGTGTGTGTGTATGTGTGTGTGTGTGAGAGAGAGAGAGAGAGACAGAGAGAGAGGAGCATTCGTAACACAACAACCATCTCTCTCGATTCGTCCGTCCCTCGCACGATCGCATGCAATATGCATCAACGCGCACATTTCGACACCCTCACTCGACCCCTGCCCACCTCAAGGCCCGCACAATCTCTTCGTGAATACCCATTTCTCTCCTTAGGTTTGTTTTCGCTCAATATCTGACACACACACACGCGTGCGCGCGCGCGCAACACAACACACACTCACTCCCTCGAGCACACAATTCATCCCCATCCAAGGTTATACGGCGACCACTCTCGCTTGTGCTTCTTTGCACCCCAACATGCACAACACCTCAATCTTCAAAGTGGGCATCGAGCAGATCGAAGACGGCGACCACACCGCGCTAGAGAATGCGGGGTCATTTGGAAGCAGGGTGATGTGATGACGGCTGACTGACTCCTCCCCCCACCCTCTCTCTCTCTTGCACAAAATTACCAATCCCTCTCTCCCCCGCACAAAATTGTCAATCCCTCAACCCATGAGATCCTTCCCCTCTCGTCCATGTTTTTCCAGCTCTCTCATCAAACATGTTGTCTCTTCTCCTTCCACGTATACACAATCCAGATGCACACGCATCTCACGTATATTACATGTCTCCATCTTTCTCACAGACCTAACTTCTTCCTCTCTCTTTCTCTTTCTCTCTCTCTCTGTCTCGTTAGGTTTGTCTCCTACTCTCTCGTCCACATACATACAATCTTTCCCACCCTATCTGCTCCATCTTCAAAAGCTCTCTCTGCACGTTTCATTCACACAATGGGATATGTCAAAATGTTGCTTCTATAATGGCTGATGTAGAGTTTTGGTTGTTTTTGTTGCATCCTACAAAGTAATAACTATGAAATGCATTTAGATTCTCATTTGACTAGGATTATGTGAGTTTGAGCATGTTGTGAAGTACTATAGACCTTGTATACATCTTGGGATTCGACAATGATTGTAACTATTGAATTGTATAGACCATTACATTCGAAGTCAATAGCCTAATATATTTATTTCACAATTTCAACAAATGATTAGTTCACTACAAACAAAGAAAACAAATGTGTACTCCCTCTGTTTTTATTTAAGTCCGCGTATTAGAATTGGTCAAAGTCAAGTTTTGTAAACTCTCAGAAAGCTTATAACAAAAAATATTAACATATACAATAACAAATATATACCATTAGATTCATTATTAATGTACTTCCACATCATACATATTTGTTATGGTAAATGTTTATATTTTTATATAAACTTGGTCAAACTTTAGGAAGTTTGACTTCGGTCAAACCTAATATGCAGAGTTTACTACTACTACTCGCTAGTTGCTTAGCTGAATCACTCAACACGCCACACGGGGAGTCCAGTGTCAAAAAAATTTGAGGTCGGCGGGAAAATCTCCCGCGACCCTGATTCGAGCAGTGGGAAGTTACCATCATAGCCTTCGGAACAGGCCTACGGACGATGCTTGGTAGGGGGTTGTTTTCATAACTTCAGGTTCACCCTACCCAGCCAACCCCACCCCGGCACCCAGAGTAGTACACCTGAATACTCCCCATTTTCTATCCCCACCGCAAAATAGACTTCTCCACGGCACCACAGCCTTCATGCTCCTCCCCTTTACATCAGCGCACTCGTCCACTGCAGCGCATCTGCCTCATCAATGACCTCGTACGTCGCACTGGAGCCGGTCCACCGTCGTCGTCGTAGACGGAGCCTCTTCCCCGGCATCATCTTCCACGGTCTCGGATCTGCTTCCCGGAAGCCGACGCCAAGCGCAGAAGTACCACCGTCGTGGACAATGAACTGACTCCCGTTGCCGACCATGACTCACAGAGGCCGCCGCCACCATCGTTCTCCTCCTTGATTGGTAATCTATGTATTGAATCACTTAGCAGTACATGTGCAGTTCCAATTTTGTTCATACCTACCCTTCAATTTCCCTGGGTGCTATTGTTCCCGTAAAAGTAATTGGTTATATCCTCCATTGTCCAACAGAATATCAGCTTGTAATTGTGCGTCGCTCCTGTATCGCGCTGTGCTTGGGTAGGTTTTTCATCGGCAACCAGTAGTGTGGCAAATGATGGAAAGGTTTTTAGAACTAGCAAGATGCCCATGCGTTGCACGCATCAAGATGCATTTGGATGAGTAGTTTATCTTGTGGGAGAAAAGGATGAACGAGGGAAGGCCTTATTTGCAAATCTGGAGACGGGTATGGGTATCTTTTTGCAAAATACCCATTTGTTTCCTTCCTATCTGTCAGATATAAATCGGACGGCCTATATTGCAAGAAAAAAAGTATAGAGAAAAAAGTAGACAATAAAGGAAGTAGAGATAAGTATTAAATATTAAATATTAAATAAATATAACCGTAGAGAAGAGAGTAGAGATAGAAGAGACATCGGGAAAGGATCGTGCACGCGGGGGAAAAAACAGCCGGGCGTGCGCTAGTTTTAGCGCGCGGCGTCCGACACACTTTATAAAATCCAATGCCCTCCCACCGCTCTGTGCCTTGCCACCGCTCTGTGCCTCGCCACCGCTCTCTCCCCGCTCTTTTTCGCCTCGCCACCGCCGCGCCACCATGCCGCCGCATCGCCGGGAAAATTGGGGATACCGCGGCGTCCGCCCACGCCCCTCCGGCGGCTTCTCCGCCGAGATCCGGTTCCGCGGGATGCGCCTCGGCCTCGGCAATTTCGACACCGCCAATGAGGCCGCCTGCGCGTACGATGCGGCGGCGTGGCGCCTCCGGTGGCCTCATAGAACATTGAACTTCCCCAATGTGCCGACGCGGGAGCGGGCGCAGGAGCTCGCGCCTCTGCCACGGCTTAGCACCGACGAGGATCGTCGCGACACCGGAGGCAGGAGCACCGTCTCGGCATCGCTGAGATGGACGAGGAAGCCATGGCGCTGTGGCGCCAACACTTCCCGCATGACATCATCAACGAGCGCGAGTTCTACGCGCAAAGGAGGGCGGAGAGGGATAATAGGAGGGCGGAGCGAGCCGCCTATCGCGAGGACAAGCGTAGGCGAAAAGCGGACGCTCAATTCAACATGAGGCTAGGAGCAGCGTTGCCCTGGGAATCCGACGATGATCGCTATTTTCACTCCTACTGTCAGACGTCGGAGGAGGACATCACCGAGGAGGAGTCGGACGACGAGGAGTAGTTCAATTATCTTTTTTTATCTATCTGTGCTGAGAACTATCCTCTACTCTCTAGTATCTACTTCTCGATCTCAGCACTGTAAACGCTTTTTTAAAGCGCCGCGCGTTGCGATTCTGTTGGAGATGCTCTAACATGGCAGACGAGTGCTTTAATGTTGCCCACAAGATGCGCGAGTATTACTAGTAGTATTTTTCTTGCCATGTTGAGATTTTAAAACCACGAGTGTGAACATGCAGAGGAGCAATGAAGACCAAAAACGGGATATTCAGGACATCTTCAAGGAGCGTGGCAAGTTAAAGAGGAGCTGCACCGAACCTGTAAAACGAGCTTTGGTAAGTAACACCCTTTCAATTACTTTCGTTTAGCCTCGTGTTCTTCGATGTGTATATATTTTAGTTTCTGTTTCTCTTAAGCGTGGTGTTCTTCGATGTGTAATAAGAAGAGTCTTAATCGTCCTAATGCTTTCGTTTTTAACTTGATGTAGGAAGTGGGTGTTCTCACCTTGTAGTCTGTTTTTATATTTCTTTTGCTTTTGAATTCACTTCTCCGAGTTCTGTTTATCTGGCTTCTACTAAATGGATCTAGGTTTCTCTGAGTATTGATCTAAAAAAGAAGTAACTTCATGTCAGGATGCAGTTCCTGCGAGGAAGGAAGTATGGTCAACCTCGAGATCATGTTTCCAAAATGAGGCTGGATTACACACAAGGTGCCAGTTCCCTAATGATGCTGGATTAGACACAAGGTGCAAATTCCCAAATAATGCTGGATTACATACAAGCCAGGTGGATTCATCAGCTGTTCGTGTCCTCGTGGCATTAGTAAAGGCTAAAAGAAAGCGTGCAACAGCCCTTGAGAATGTAGCTGAGTTCGTGAAGAAGCGAAAAGAGCAATCAGATGCTCTCTTCACCCAAGCCAAAGAAGAGATGGAAGAAGCCAGAAATAAGCTAGCAGAGGCAGAGCAGGCTAGGCGTCTCCTGCTATCTAAAACCGTTGTCAATACAAAATTTCCTTCATAATAGCTAGGTTCAAATGTTTATCCAGTCAGCATGCCTGTTGTGATGTCTGTGCATCTACTGATGTGGCACAAAATGTTTTTTTCGGGTCATGTAATAACGGCAATTACATTCCAAACAATAACTGACGAAGCATTGGACATGGTATAGTTCACGCGCAAGCCCGACATTCCAAGTTCAACTTCCACATCAAACTCATGTTCACAGATATCTGCACATTCATACATAATGTCCACAACCATGATTCACTTCAAAGCCAAAAAAATGTGAGGAGAGTTATAAATAAAGAAAAACCTCTACTAGTTCCTGCTACCAGTGCGAGCACAACAAGTCAAGACCATGCGTAAATTAATTATATTTTAGTCATTTTTCTGTTCTAAAATGCCTGTCGGCTCGCGGAAGGACGTGTTGCCGGCACACGCACGGATTCAATGAAGGCAGGCGGGGCAATCTTAAGCTGGTTGCACGCGGCGAGGAGGCGTGCTCATTCGGGCCTGCAGCGAGTGCGTCCCTCTTGGCCGGCGTGCCGGTTCAATGCCTGCGCTATGAGAGGTCGCGTCCGTGTCAGAGCAATCACTCCCTCCAATCCTTTTTTGTTTGGGTATAACAAAATCTCGTTTTCCATTCACATTTTACAAGTAAAATTCGTGGACAAACTTTGACCCAAAGTACAATGGGGACTAGTATACCAGAATGGAGGTAGTAGTTTTTTTTAATCAAAGAAGGGTTTCCCCTTCTGATTACTGAAAACCAGCATCTAAATCTAAACCATAGTATTTTCCCTAGAACAACCAGGTTCAACATCTCGCAACATAAACCCATACAACCATACGCCAAGGAGGTACGTAGTACTATGAATTCCATTTTCGCTCCATACCAATCGTTCTAAAAACTACTTACTACTTATAACATGCCAATGAAAATCGAAACTCTTAACCCCGCTAAAAAATGATATTTTAAACGTGGCTACTCGATCTGTGGCAACTGGCGAGCCACCACGCTCCAAGTCGTTCACCTGTGGTCCCGACCATCAACTCCTACAAAGGTGCTCCACCACGTACCCGGTACCCGCGAATGCAGCAATCGTGCACCTAGGGTTTTAGGGTTTATTTGTTAACGTCGCCTTTACGTAACACTCATGTGTGCGAGACAGCGAGAGGCCGACTGCGTGCGTGCGCCTCTTCTCTTCGTATATGTACTCCACCGTTTGTCTAGTGTCCAAAAAATTATAATAACTACTAGCAATGTGCCAATGCGTTGCCACACGATCAAAGTAGATTAATACATATTCATCGATTTGATAGAAAAAAATTCTAGTTTTGAAATACGTATATCACTAAAAATATGTTATGTTTCACTCAAAATATATTCCTTTCGCGGTTTTGATGAGATAAGGGAGGAATGTTGTTGGTTTTAAGATTTGAGAAGTGGTATATGTCTAATTTCTACTCTTACTAGCAAGATGCCCGTGCGTTGCACGGAACATCAAGATCTTGTGGGAGAAAAGGATGAACGAGGGAAGGCCTTATCTGCAAATGGGGTGAAGAGTGTGGGTAAATTGCCATATTTTCCTTCCTATACGTCAGATATAAATCGGACGACCTACATTGCAGGATGGCAGGCCCACCATCATCACCAACTCTATTTTTTATCCCTACTCTTATAAAAAGCATTGTCGGTGATGATCGTGTGCCTGCCATCCTGCAATATAGGCCGTCCGATCTATATCTGACGGACAGGAAGGAAACTATGGCAATTTTGCAAAAAGATACCCACACCCCTCTCCACATTTGCAAATAAGGCCTTCCCTCGTTCATCCTTGTCACACCCTAGCTAGTCATGCATTAGAGTGTTGCATCATGTTTATTCTTTCATCAGAAACTTGAAATGGGGATGACAGAACCCCCAGCCCCCTCTGAAACCAACTAGGGTTTACTAAAAACTTTTTCAATGAACCTAAAATGCCCTTCTAAAATGCCCATCATTTTTGTCTTGGTTCAGAACCTCTGCCAAAAGTGATGCACATTTTACTAGGTCATCTTAGGGCCTTTGAATTAAATCATAGATATTTGAATTTGGGCATTTAAAATTATATAAAATATTCAGATGCTCAAATATCTCCAAACTAAAATGTTTCATGTTGGAAATAATCCAACTATGGACCAGGAGTAGTTTGGTGATTTTAGGAGTTGCCTAAGTATTTTTAATAAATCAACAAAGTTGCAGAAATATTAAATAAACAGAAAACAGGAGAAAATAGAAAAACTTACCTGGCGCCCAGCCCCGGCCCACCTGCCGGCCCAGCCCAGCGCCGCTCCAGCGAGCTGCTTGCCGGCCAGGCAGGCAGGCAGGTGCCCGACGGCGACCGCAGCGCGCGCCACGCACCTGCTCGCCGCCTCGCCGCTCTCCTCGCCCGGTGACGTCGTGGATCGCTCCCCCTCTCTCCCCGAACCCCCCAGACACCCCCTCTCCTCTCCAGCTCCTCCCCCTCGCGCCCCCAGCCATGGCCGACGCCACCGCCGCCGTGCCTACGTCGTAGCCGCGCTCCCCGCCGCCTGTGCGTCCTCTCGCCGTGTCCAGGAGCTCCGCCGCTGTCCAGTTCATCGAGCAAGCCGAGCCCCGAGCGCTCGCAACGCCCGAGCCCACCGCACCGACCTCGCCCGAGTCTGCCGTCGCCGGAGATCCCCTTCAACGCCGTCGTTGCTCCGGTCCATCCCCGGCTGCACCAAAGGCTTCGTCGCACTCCCCGTGAGCTTAGCCATCTTCCCCTCCCTTCTTTTCTTGCTCCCGAGCCGTGTAGCGACCTCCCGGAGCTCAACCGCACCCACCGTCGTGGAGCTCGTCGCCGACGTGCTCCCGGTCACCCTCCGGCCACTCCACGGTGTCCATCATGCTCACCGCGTCACGTAGCACCTAACTAGCTACTCCCCGCACCTCACCGACCCCCCTAGCGACAAGTTCGACTTCGGCCGAACTCCGGTGGCTGCCAAAGTCGTCGTCGGCGCCAACTCCGGCCACCCCGACCCCAACGGACTCCACCAAGAGCTGCGGCTCCTCCTCAGCTCCACTCCGGTGGCCTCTGCGGCTCGTTTGGTTGCCGGAACGGCAAAAACCACTTCCGCCGCCGCGTCGGGCTCGCTGGCGGCTAAACGCCGGTGCAGCCAACCCGGGTTTGACCACGGGTGGGCCCTGGTTGACTCCCCTGAGTCAATGACAGGTGGGGCCCAGCCCTGTTAATTAAACAGATTTAGTTTTAATTAAACTTTAACTAATCTAATCACACTGACACGCGGGACCCACTGTCAGGTTTGACCCGGACCGTGTCCCATTGACCTACTGATGTCACACTGACGTCAGGCTGACGCAATAATTGATTTTCTGGATTTATTCTAATATAGGAAATTCCAGAATATAGTTTAAACTTCAAAAATTCATAACTTTTATTCTGTAACTCCAAATCAGACAAATTATATATGAAAAATGATCAGAAAAATCCAATCTATCCATCTGTACTATTTTCATGCATGATTAAACAAGTTAACTTGATGTTTAATGCAGAACAAGGAAAAACACTTTAAAGGGCCATGTATGAGTTTGAAATTTGAATCTTTGGTTCAAATTGGTTCAAACCCTTCTGGTCCTAGTTGCATTAGCCCAACACACTCATATTGCCATGTTTCATGCATGCATCATATTGTCGCACATTGTTTGGTGATAGTTGTGTATCGGTGTTTTTTGCGGCAGGTTCTGCCTCCGAGGAGTACCGTGATTACCCTAACGAAGAATCGTATCAGTGCATCGAACCATCAGGCAAGCAACCAACCATTTGATCATATCGATACAATCCCATGTTCTCGCTCCTGCTCTCTTTTACTGCATTAAGACAACGCGTTTCAAACTGCTGTGTGCTACGATAGTTGAACCCATTTCCTCTGCATGACCTATCATTGCCACAGTAACTAGATGAAACCCACTAGCATGTGTAGGAGTTGATTGAGCCATATGTATGTGTTGTTCCTACCTTGCTATGCCTGCTATGCTTAGAGTCGTGTCAGGTCTGGTTCATCTGGGTGATGGACTAGAGTGAAATGATCATGTCGGTAATGAGAGTAATGTGGTGAACACGATTTGGTAAAGGTATCGATGAGAGGCCATGTAGGAGTACATGGTGGGTTGTTTCATTGAAGCCGACCTTAAGCACTGAGATCTATATGTGTGATTTAAGATACAGCTACTACCATGCATTGGGCCCTGAAATATGACCCCGCTCGACTTCTTATTCACCCTAGTTCTCTGTCCAGGAGTTGCAAGTAGTTTCTGGTGTTTGTAGCCTACTGGAGGCCGTGGACAGCGCTGACCGTAGGGGTGGGCTGTGATGCGGTAGGTACGTGGCCGGGTGAACCGAATACCCGTTAGGTATCTCGGAAACCCTGTTCACATCGTTCGGGGCCGTATGGGAAACCTCGGCCGGACTCCCTGCGGATGGAACCTGGATAGGCGATAAACCTGGACTAGAGACTTAGGTGTTTAGGTAGGTCGTGGTCTACACCCACGTCGGTTTTCGCTTGAAGTCTGCCGAGCACATGTCGTGTGCAGACGCTAAGTGGTGGAAACATGTATGAAGAAGTACACCCCTGCAGGGTTATCATGATCTATTCGAATAGCCGCGTCCGCGGTAAAGGACTACTTGGTTGCCTATACAGTTCATAGACAAGTAAAT
>NC_041385.1:532032621-532066893 GCF_002162155.2 Triticum dicoccoides | reverse complement strand
GAAACTACTAAAAGCCTCAAGATAAGTGTGAGTGCCGAGGATGGCTCTTCCGTAGGAAGACGGAGGTGGATCCCCGGTAGTGTATTGAAGTGGTGAGTAGTGGACTCGTGTGCGCAAAACCATTTCAAGTTGGAGTCTCATAGGTTAGCTTAGCCAAGAGTCAAAGCTGGCTTGCTGCAATAACTCCACCAACCCTTCTTGATAAATGCATGTATGTAGGATCTGATGTAAGTCTTGCTGAGTACCTTTGTACTCATGTTGCTATAATCTACATTTTTACAGAAGACGCTGCAACCCCTTCTGATGGGTTCTTCGTAGACGTTGACATCAATGAGTAGGCTAAGGCCCAGGTGGTGATCCTGAGCTTGTGAAGGACCACGTAGTATAGCTAGGCTTTCCAAGCCTCTTTTATTTTACTAGTTGTCTGTACCCAGACAAGTTACTTCCGCTGCTGGTTTGTATGACTGTATGACTTGAATGCTGGGTCGTGTGACCCGTACTTGTGTGTATGTTATGTATGGCTCCCTGAGCCTTAAATAAAGTACTTGTGTCATAGAGTCATGTTGTGATGCCTTGTTGTATTTGCACATATCGAGCATAATGTGTGTATGATTGAAATGCTTGGTATGTGTGGGATCTGACTATCTAGTTGTTTATCTTTAGTAGCCTCTCTTACCGGGAAAGGTCTCCTAGTGTTCCACCAAGCCATGGTAGTTTGCTACTGCTCCGGAACACCTAGGCTGGCCGGCATGTGTCCTTCTTCGTTCCTGTGTCTGTCCCTTTGGGGAAATGTCACGCTTTGAGTACCGGAGTCCTGTTAGCCCGCTACAGCCCGGTTTACCGGAGTCCTGCTAGCCCAGTGCTACAGCCCGGACCCACTTGCTGATGACCGACACGTTCGTTGCTGGGTCATGGATGCCTGTCCCTGTAAGTCTGTGCCACTTTGGATTTACGACTAGCCATGTCAGCCCGGGCTCCTTATCATATGGGTGCTAGCGACACTGTCATATACGTGTGCCAAAAGGCGCAAACGGTCCCGGGCAAAGGTAAGACGACACATGTGGGTTACCGTGCGTGAGGCCGCAAAGTGATATGAGGTGTTACATGCTAGACCTATGTGGCATCGAGTCGGGGTCCTGACAGCGTTCGCATCAGAGCCGGACTGCCTGTAGGTTCTCCAAGCCAAACTGGTCGATGTTGAGTCTAGAAATTCTTTAGTTATATGTAGGGGAATTGTTTGTGGGTTGGAACGTAAGGCTCTTTTTACTCCTTAATCTTATGACATTCTGATCTGAGTCAGTCTATTCTTCCACCGGGGGTTAAGGAATTAGGATCTTTTCTCTTTATCAGGTTCACGTGTTACTAATCAGTAGTACCTTATAGGTTGGATGGATACAAGCCTAGTTCAGTTCTGCTACCACATTATGTTGTTAGGATGGACTCAGAACTTTGATATGATGATGTTGAGTGTGTATGAAATCCTTTGTTAAATGTCTCAAAATCCTTCTTGAGCATTTACAGCTGTTATGCTCCCGAAATTTTGCTAGAAATTCTAATGCCTTTGCATTATGGTTGTGCTTTCAGATGGCCACTCGCGACCTCAATCAAGTGGTTCGCCTGACTCGATGCCTAGATGTACCCGGCCATACCGCCATGTTGGTCAGGGTAATGACTGAGGCTGGATACCGTTGGTATCCTGAGTACACGGTCGAGGAGCAATTTCGAGACTTTAATCAAAGCCAGTATCTCTGCACTGTCAGGATATTTCCATCTTATCCTGGATCCACCGAGCCCCTTCACTGCTCCTATGGACTCGGGGTTACTATTGAGATGGCTGTGCAGGACGCCGCCTACTCTATGATGACCATCATGCGAGTCAGGTCTGGCCTATTTTGGGACTCTGATTTCCGGTATATGCCAGGATCACTTTCGGGAGCACAAGGGTATCTCCAGGCTATCTATGCTGACCCCACTCAGGAGGATTCACGGACTCGCACCACTGCTGAGATGCTCGAGGATAAGGACCGTGAAAATCGGGCCTTGAGGTTAGAGCTTTTCAATACCCGTGCTGACCATTGGGCCACATTGACTCGGTTTGCACCGGCGGTGCAAGCGGGATATTCGGATATGCGCGATCTCTATCCTGTGAGATCTGCTCTGCCAGACATGATGGGTTGGCGTGATGTAGGAGGCATCACCCCACCTCGCGGTCCCCGCAGGCCACCGTCTGTTGGTCCAAGACCTCATCCTAGCCCCTATGGTCCACAAGCTCCGCGATATCGTCTGTTTCCGGATGATCATGTTGAGCTTCCAGGCTATGAAGGTGACTTCTACGAGAACTACTACGGATCGGTCTGAGTTAGTGGTAGTATCACTAGTTCGTACTAGCTGTGTCGTCTATCGTCCTGCGTGACTCGTGGGATATGACCTAGTTTGTACCGCCTTCCAGAGGTGTAGAAAAATAATGTATAGGAGCTTGGGATGCCTCCGATGAGATGTAATCCTTTTTTTCACCATAATAATACCTTGTTTGGTCTTGTACCAAACCTTGTATGGTGTGTATGACGATGGAATAAAGAAGCAGTTTCTGATCTACCATGTCATACGGATGATCATCTTGCATTCCGAGTTATTCCTTACATTCTATATCCTATGTCGGAATCTTATCATTCTGGCTAAATCTTTGTCTTGTTTACCTAGGATGGTCAACACGCGCAATAACCCTGCTCCTCAAGAGCAGGCCGAAGGCAGTGAAGTCAGGAATGCAAATCTGCCTCATCCTCCTTCCCTAGCCGAAGTTATGCTGGAAGCCGAGAGAAACAAGCGGGAGACCAACCGTTTGTTGGAGCGTATTGAGCAGAACACAGCACACCATCAGAGGACTAACGTGGTGTCACTCAGTGATTTCATCAAGTTACATCCACCCACGTTCCACCACTCCGTCGAGCCTCTCGACGCGGATGACTGGCTTCGCAATATCTCTCACAAACTGCGTTCCGCGCTGGTAGCTGAGGCTGACAAGGTCACCTTTGCTGCATATCATCTTGAAGGCCCCGCCAGTCTATGGTGGGAGAATTATGGAGCTATGCGCCCAATGGGCCATGTCACTACTTGGGCTGAATTCAGCGAGGCTTTCTGTGAACATCACATTCCGGAGGGTCTCATGGACCGTAAACGTGAGGAATTTTGTAGTTTTACACAAGGCCGACTCTCTGTGGATGCTTACAGCAGGGAGTTTGGTAACCTCGCACGATATGCAACTGAGGAAGTTTCCACTGATGCTAAGAAGCAAGCAAGGTTCCGTAAGGGACTTAGTCCTGAGCTTCGCCGCGACCTCCGTCTGCATGAGTGCACATCTTTCCAAAAGCTTGTCAACAAGGCCATCAGTGCTGAGACTGGTCAGACTGATTATGACGCAACACGCAAGCATGGCCGTGACATGGGCTCCTCATCCGGTGCTGGTCCTCAGAAGCGCCGCGTGTGGGTGCCTAACACCGCCCTGCCACCCAGGTTCACACCAAGGCCATCCTTCCAGGCGCCTCGCCCCGTTCAACAGTCTGCACCAGCCAAGCCCTATGGTGGTCCAACCAACAGTGCTCCTCCACGTACCAGTTCCGTGACTTGTTTTAAGTGTGGGGAATCTGGCCACTATATGCGCGAGTGTCCCCAGACCAACCCCAACCAATCTGCTAAAGTTGTTGGCCGTGGTAAGCCGACAGGGAAAGTGTTCCACGCCAAGCCGGCCACCGCTACATGTGGCAATGTCAATTGTATTTCTGCCGAAGAAGCTCAAGAGGATCCCAACATCGTTCTCGGTACGCTCCTTGTTAATTGCCACCCGACATCTGTTCTTTTCGATACAGGAGCCTCTCATTCTTTCGTATCCGAAAATTATGCTCGTTTGCATAACACTGCATTCTGTGACTTGCCATCCACTATGGAAATTTCTACTCCCGGTTCTAGATGGCAAACCTCCAGGGTAAGTCATGGAAACGAAATCCAAGTCGACAGACTTGTTTTGCTTGCATCTTTGATAGCTCTTAAATCTTCAGATATTAATATCATCTTGGGTATGGACTGGATGTCAGCCCATCATGCCAAAATTGACTGCTTCTCTAGGACTGTTCAACTCACCCATCCTTCGGGGAAGATAGTCAATGTCTTGACCCGAATAGCCAAGCGACAGTTATATTCTCTTAACGCCAGCCCTTTGCCAGACCTTGAGGACGTCCCGGTAGTCCGTGACTTTCCGGATGTCTTCCCAGAAGAATTGCCAGGTGTTCCACCTGACAGGGATGTTGAGTTCGTAATAGACCTCATCCCAGGAACCGTTCCGATCGCTAGAAGACCCTATAAGATGGCACCACTAGAACTAGCTGAGCTTAAGAAACAACTCGATGAGTCCTTGAAAAAGGGTTTCATCCGACCTAGTTCATCTCCGTGGGCTTGCCCCGTCCTCTTCGTCAAGAAGAAGGATGGTACGGACCGGATGGTTGTAGATTATCGACCTGTCAATTTGGTCACAATCAAGAACAAATATCCGCTCCCCAGGATCAACGACCTGTATGATCAGCTCGCTGGATCCTCAGTCTTCTCCAAAATGGATTTGAGGTTGGGCTACCATCAAATCAAAATCAGAAACGGGGACATTCCTAAAACGGCCTTTGTTACTCGTTATGGCCAATACGAGTACACCGTCATGTCCTTCGGGTTAACCAACGCTCCAGCCACCTTTTCTCGGTTAATGAACTCAATCTTCATGGAGTATTTGGATAAATTCGTCGTGGTTTACCTCGATGATATACTCATCTACTCCAAGAACGAGGAAGAACATGCTGAACATCTAAGGCTAGTGTTGAAGAAACTTCGAGAGCATCGCCTTTATGCCAAATTTTCTAAATGTGAATTCTGGTTGTCAGAAGTGACCTATCTGGGTCATGTAATATCTGGTAAAGGTATTGCTGTTAACCCCGAGCGAGTTCAAGCCGTCCTTAATTGGACTCCACCTGAATCGGTCAAGCAAGTTCGGAGTTTTCTAGGCTTAGCGAGCTATTGTCATCCCTTTGTCAAGAACTTCTCCAAAGTTGCTAAACCTCTAACCGAACTCCTCAAGAAAGATAAAAAGTTCGAATGGACTCCACAATGTGAGCACAGCTTTCAGGAACTGAAAAGACGCCTGACTTCTGCTCCCGTACTGGTACCGCCAGACTTCTCTAAGGACTTTGTTATCTACTGCGATGCCTCACGACAAGGACTAGGTTGCATTCTCATGCAAGATCGACACGTAATTGCTTACGCTTCACGGCAATTGCACCCACATGAGGAGAATTATCCTACTCATGATCTAGAGCTTGCAGCTGTAGTCTACGCACTTAAAACCTGGCGACATTACCTCCTCGGTAACCGTTGCGAAATATTCACTGATCACCAAAGTCTGAAGTACATCTTCACCCAACCGGATTTGAATCTCAGGCAAAGACGTTGGGTTGAGTTGATCACAGATTTCGACTTAGGAATAACTTACACCCCAGGGAAAGCCAATGTCATGGCTGATGCGCTAAGTCGTAAATCTTATTGTAACAACCTGATGTTACAACAAAGTCAACCGCTTCTCCATGAGGAATTTCGGAAGCTTAACCTTCACATTGTTCCTCAAGGATTTCTCTCCACCTTGGTGGCGAAACCTACTCTTACGGATCAAATTATCGCTGCCCAAAAGCGAGATAAAGGAGTATCTAAGATCAAGGAGAACATTGCTAGCGGAGGTGCTAGTTGTTTCTCCACAAATGATCATGGTGTTGTGTATTTTGAGAACCGTTTAGTGGTTCCCAAGAACCAGCATCTACGGCAGCTGATCCTTAAGGAGGCTCATGAATCTCCTCTCACCATTCATCCCGGTAGTACCAAGATGTATCAGGACCTACGCCAGAGGTTCTGGTGGACTAGGATGAAGAGAGAAATTGCTCAGTATATTGCTAATTGCGATGTCTGCCGTCGTGTAAAAGCAGAGCATCAACGGCCTGCTGGCACCCTTCAACCCCTAGCTATTCCTGAATGGAAATGGGATAAAATTGGTATGGACTTCATTACCGGTTTTCCCAGGACCAAGAGAGGGAATAATGCTATCTTCGTCGTTGTCGATCGTCTTTCCAAAGTAGCCCATTTCTTACCTGTTCGCGAGAGTATAACCGCTAGTCAATTGGCAGACTTATACATCTCCCGAATAGTGTCTCTCCATGGTGTTCCTTTGGAAATTAACTCGGATCGAGGAAGTCTTTTCACCTCTCGATTTTGGGAAAGTTTCCAAAATGCTATGGGAACCCGCCTTTCTTTTAGCACCGCTTTCCACCCTCAATCGAGTGGTCAGGTAGAACGCGTCAACCAGATCCTAGAAGACATGCTTCGAGCCTCTTTTATCTCATTCGGAATGGAGTGGGAGAAATGCCTTCCATTTGCCGAATTTGCTTACAACAACAGCTATCAATCTAGCTTGGGTAAAGCCCCTTTTGAAGTTCTCTATGGACGACGGTGTCGAACACCCCTTAACTGGTCAGAAACCGGGGAAAGACAATTCTTTGGCCCGGATATGATTCAGGAAGCAGAAGAGCAAGTTCGCATCGTTCATGAAAAGTTGAAAATAGCCCAATCTCGTCAAAAGAGTCAATATGACCGAAAACATAAGGCTATGACTTTCGAGGTTGACGAGAAGGCTTACCTTCGGGTTACTCCTCTAAAGGGAACCCATCGTTTCGGTATCAAAGGCAAATTGGCTCCTCGTTACATTGGACCTTTCCGCATTCTCACAAAATGAGGGGAAGTTGCCTACCAGTTGGAACTACCTCCGCATCTCTCCAGAGTCCACGATGTCTTCCACGTTTCTCAACTCAGGCGTTGCTTCTCGGATCCTATCCGTGGAGTGGACCACGAAGCGCTTGATCTTCAAGATAATCTCACGTATCGAGAGTACCCCATCCGTATCCTCGATCAGGCCGAGCGTACCACTCGACGTCATAATATCAAGTTTCTCAAAGTTCAATGGTCGCACCATTCTGAGGATGAAGCAACTTGGGAAAGGGAGGATCGTCTTCGACTTGAGTATCCCGCCTTCTTCCTGGAGGAACCCAAATCTCGGGACGAGATTCTTTTGAGTGGGGGTGAGTTGTCACACCCTAGCTAGTCATGCATTAGAGTGTTGCATCATGTTTATTCTTTCATCAGAAACTTGAAATGGGGATGACAGAACCCCCAGCCCCCTTTGAAACCAACTAGGGTTTAATAAAAACTTTTTCAATGAACCTGAAATGCCCTTCTAAAATGCCCATCATTTTTGTCTTGGTTCAGAACCTCTGCCAAAAGTGATGCACATTTTCCTAGGTCGTCTTAGGGTCTTTGAATTAAATCATAGATATTTGAATTTGGGCATTTAAAATTATATAAAATATTCAGATGCTCAAATATCTCCAAACTAAAATGTTTCATGTTGGAAATAATCCAACTATGGACCAGGAGTAGTTTGGTGATTTTAGAGTTGCCTAAGTATTTTTAATAAATCAACAAAGTTGCAGAAATATTAAATAAACAGAAAACAGGAGAAAATAGAAAAACTTACCTGGCGCCCAGCCCCGGCCCACCTGCCGGCCCAGCCCAGCGCCGCTCCAGCGAGCTGCTTGCCGGCCAGGCAGGCAGGCAGGTGCCCGACGGCGACCGCAGCGCGCGCCACGCACCTGCTCGCCGCCTCGCCGCTCTCCTCACCCGGTGACGTCGTGGATCGCCCCCCCTCTCTCCCCCGAACCCCCCAGACACCCCCTCTCCTCTCCAGCTCCTCCCCCTCGCGCCCCCCAGCCATGGCCGACGCCACCGCCGCCGTGCCTACGTCGTAGCCGCGCTCCCCGCCGCCTGTGCGTCCTCTCGCCGTGTCCAGGAGCTCCGCCGCTGTCCACTTCATCGAGCAAGCCGAGCCCCGAGCGCTCGCAACGCCCGAGCCCACCGCACCGACCTCGCCCGAGTCCGCCGTCGCCGGAGATCCCCTTCAACGCCGTCGTCGCTCCGGTCCATCCCCGGCTGCACCAAAGGCTTCGTCGCACTCCCCGTGAGCTTAGCCATCTTCCCCTCCCTTCTTTTCTTGCTCCCGAGCCGTGTAGCGACCTCCCGGAGCTCAACCGCACCCACCGCCGTGGAGCTCATCGCCGACGTGCTCCCGGTCACCCTCCGGCCACTCCACGGTGTCCATCATGCTCACCGCGTTACGTAGCACCTAACTAGCTACTCCCCGCACCTCACCGACCCCCCTAGCGACAAGTTCGACTTCGGCCGAACTCCGGTGGCCGCCAAAGTCGTCGCCGGCGCCAACTCCGGCCACCCCGACCCCAACGGACTCCACCAAGAGCTGCGGCTCCTCCTCAGCTCCACTCCAGTGGCCTCCGCGGCTCGTTTGGTTGCCGGAACGGCAAAAAACACTTCCGCCGCCGCGTCGGGCTCGCCCGCGGCTAAACGCCGGTGCAGCCGACCCGGGTTTGACCACGGGTGGGCCCTGGTTGACTCCCATGAGTCAATGACAGGTGGGGCCCAGCCCTGTTAATTAAACAGATTTAGTTTTAATTAAACTTTAACTAATCTAATCACACTGACACGCGGGACCCACTGTCAGGTTTGACCCGGACCGTGTCCCGTTGACCTGCTGATGTCACACTGACGTCAGGCTGACGCAATAATTGATTTTCTGGATTTATTCTAATATAGGAAATTCCAGAATATAGTTTAAACTTCAAAAATTCATAACTTTTATTCTGTAACTCCAAATCAGACAAATTATATATGAAAAATGATCAGAAAAATCCAGTCTATCCATCTGTACTATTTTCATGCATGATTAAACAAGTTAACTTGATGTTTAATGCAGAACAAGGAAAAACACTTTAAAGGGCCATGTATGAGTTTGAAATTTGAATCTTTGGTTCAAATTGGTTCAAACCCTTCTGGTCCTAGTTGCATTAGCCCAACACACTCATATTGCCATGTTTCATGCATGCATCATACTGTCGCACATTGTTTGGTGATAGTTGTGTATCGGTGTTCTTTGCGGCAGGTTCTGCCTCCGAGGAGTACCGTGATTACCCTAACGAAGAACCGTATCAGTGCATCGAACCATCAGGCAAGCAACCAACCATTTGATCATATCGATACAATCCCATGTTCTCGCTCCTGCTCTCTTTTACTGCATTAAGACAACGCGTTTCAAACTGCTGTGTGCTACGGTAGTTGAACCCATTTCCTCTGCATGACCTGTCATTGCCACAGTAACTAGATGAAACCCACTAGCATGTGTAGGAGTTGATTGAGCCATATGTATGTGTTGTTCCTACCTTGCTATGCCTGCTATGCTTAGAGTCGTGTCAGGTCTGGTTCATCTGGGTGATGGACTAGAGTGAAATGATCATGTCGGTAATGAGAGTAATGTGGTGAACACGATTTGGTAAAGGTATCGATGAGAGGCCATGTAGGAGTACATGGTGGGTTGTTTCATTGAAGCCGACCTTAAGCACTGAGATCTGTATGTGTGATTTAAGATACAGCTACTACCATGCATTGGGCCCTGAAATATGACCCCGCTCGACTTCTTATTCACCCTAGTTCTCTGTCCAGGAGTTGCAAGTAGTTTCTGGTGTTTGTAGCCTACTGGAGGCCGTGGACAGCGCTGACCGTAGGGGTGGGCTGTGATGCGGTAGGTACGTGGCCGGGTGAACCGAATACCCGTTAGGTATCTCGGAAACCCTGTTCACATCGTTCGGGGCCGTATGGGAAACCTCGGCCGGACTCCCTGCGGATGGAACCTGGATAGGCGATAAACCTGGACTAGAGACTTAGGTGTTTAGGTAGGTCGTGGTCTACACCCACGTCGGTTTTCGCTTGAAGTCTGCCGAGCACATGTCGTGTGCAGACGCTAAGTGGTGGAAACATGTATGAAGAAGTACACCCCTGCAGGGTTATCATGATCTATTCGAATAGCCGCGTCCGCGGTAAAGGACTACTTGGTTGCCTATACAGTTCATAGACAAGTAAATAGAAACTACTAAAAGCCTCAAGATAAGTGTGAGTGCCGAGGATGGCTCTTCCGTAGGAAGACGGAGGTGGATCCCCGGTAGTGTATTGAAGTGGTGAGTAGTGGACTCGTGTGCGCAAAACCATTTCAAGTTGGAGTCTCATAGGTTAGCTTAGCCAAGAGTCAAAGCTGGCTTGCTGCAATAACTCCACCAACCCTTCTTGATAAATGCATGTATGTAGGATCTGATGTAAGTCTTGCTGAGTACCTTTGTACTCATGTTGCTATAATCTACATTTTTACAGAAGACGCTGCAACCCCTTCTGATGGGTTCTTCGTAGACGTTGACATCAATGAGTAGGCTAAGGCCCAGGTGGTGATCCTGAGCTTGTGAAGGACCACGTAGTATAGCTAGGCTTTCCAAGCCTCTTTTATTTTACTAGTTGTCTGTACCCAGACAAGTTACTTCCGCTGCTGGTTTGTATGACTGTATGACTTGAATGCTGGGTCGTGTGACCCGTACTTGTGTGTATGTTATGTATGGCTCCCTGAGCCTTAAATAAAGTACTTGTGTCATAGAGTCATGTTGTGATGCCTTGTTGTATTTGCACATATCGAGCATAATGTGTGTATGATTGAAATGCTTGGTATGTGTGGGATCTGACTATCTAGTTGTTTATCTTTAGTAGCCTCTCTTACCGGGAAAGGTCTCCTAGTGTTCCACCAAGCCATGGTAGCTTGCTACTGCTCCGGAACACCTAGGCTGGCCGGCATGTGTCCTTCTTCGTTCCTGTGTATGTCCCTTCGGGGAAATGTCACGCTTTGAGTACCGGAGTCCTGTTAGCCCGCTACAGCCCGGTTTACCGGAGTCCTGCTAGCCCAGTGCTACAGCCCGGACCCACTTGCTGATGACCGACACGTTCGTTGCTGGGTCATGGATGCCTGTCCCTGTAAGTCTGTGCCACTTTGGATTTACGACTAGCCATGTCAGCCCGGGCTCCTTATCATATGGGTGCTAGCGACACTGTCATATACGTGTGCCAAAAGGCGCAAACGGTCCCGGGCAAAGGTAAGACGACACCCATGGGTTACCGTGCGTCAGGCCGCAAAGTGATATGAGGTGTTACATGCTAGACCTATGTGGCATCGAGTCGGGGTCCTGACAATCCTTTTCCCCCACAAGATAAACTACTCATACAAATGCATCTTGATGTTCCGTGCAATGCATGGGCATCTTGCTAGTTGTTGCAAAAAGCCCATGTGTGTGAGAGAGAGAGGGAGAGTGGAGGAGGACGGAGTGCATGTGTGACAAAGACACAAGTAGTGTGTGTGCGATAGGTATCAGCTTAAAATGAGGCGATAGTGTGTGTGTGCACGATCGAGAGGGCGTGTCTCAAGAAGGGAAGAAAAAGCTACATAGATACAAGGAGCGGGAGAGAGACATGTATGCGATGGTGGAAGCACGAGTGTGCGGGTGTATAAACCTATCTAGAGGCTAGCTAGTTGATAAATGTTTGTGAGAGAAATACGAGTCGGGGTGCGAAAGCGAGAGTTTTGTGTGTGTGAGAGAGAGACGGTAGTCGGGAAGGGGAGTGGAAGCAGGAGTTGTGTGTGTGTGTTTGTGAGAGAGAGAGGAGACTGTAGTCGGGGTTGTCTGATCGGTAAACAAATGAATAATGTCAGTCTGGGATGGAGACGAAAAGGAGACCGCAACAAATGTTGTGTCTACAGGAGAGAGAGAGAGAGAGAGAGAGTAATTTTAGTGGTATGAGTCATATGTAGAGACATATAGGGTGTGTGAGAGAATCCCATAGAGAGAAAGACAAAGTGAAAGACGAGTGGAGACTGTGTGTGTGGCGGTGAAAAAGAAAGCTTAGGTACCGAGTGATACCAGAGAACAGTAGAGACGTGAGAGATAATGAAAACCGTGTAATGTATAATGATAGGGAGAGTGTGACACTTCTCAAGGGAGACGTCGAGAGACCATGTTTGCGAGGATTGGAGAAACATGAAGTGATCGTGCGGGTGAGCTGGAGAAAAGAGAGTGATAGCTACCTGAAGGAGCATGCATGCGAGAGAGATGGGCGTGAAAGGAGTGAACAAAAAAGGGATTCAAATATTTGAATTCGAGATGATGATACATGTAATCCATACTCGAAACAAAATTGATCTATCAAACATGCATACTCATATGAATTCACGCACATCTATGTTATTTAATATGTAGATATTACTGATCCATACATTTTAGTAGAACATAATTTGGTTAAAAAATTTCGAATTCAACCTTAAGATTCGAGGTCGTTGTATTTGTAAATCATATTATACATATAAAGGAGCAGAATTCTTTGTTGTGCTTTTGAAAGTATATATAAAAGATATGATGTATATAGAATGTAATTCCAATTGAAAATGGATCCCGCCCGAAAAAATAGTAGAATACAAACGGGATTCAAATTGAGTTGGCACAGTAAACGTGCAGTCTGCAAAATTTGAATGAAGCAGGGAAAGTCGCAGTAACCGCCCGAAACCAAAATCTGCGAGATGGAAATCACTACTGCCTATCCCTGCCACCCAAAGCCTATCTGCTGGATTTCGATAGGTTTTGATAGGGGTAGGTTTGTAATTTCACCCAAATGTGACGTAACCGCCTCTCACCCGGATTCATTTACGGTGGGCGCCAAAACACAGTGTGCCCTCGGCCGAAATCGACTCCCTCCCTGATTCATATTCATACACAGTGGGCGCCAAAAACAAACTCTCGTCGGCAAATATTCGGTGTATGCGAGATTACCGTCCTACCCCAACCGACTAATGTTGCTGTGATGTAGTAGAAATTTGAAACGGGGGCTAAGTTTGTAAATTTCCTCGCATTTGAGACAAGCGCGCCCTGAATACATGGTTCCCCCCTTCCTCTCTACCTCCCTTTTCCCCATTCGTACTCCGTGGGCGCCAAAACACCCTCTCCACCCCACCCTCCTCCGTCCGTCGCCGTCCGCCACCCCATCCACCGTCGTCCTCCTCCACCATGCCAGAGCTGATACCCCGATGCCGCCGTCCATTACAAGAGATCGACCTCTCTCATCCACGCCTTCGGACCGGGATCCTTGCATCCCGTCCTCTCGCTTCATCCCCGCCGTCGTCCACCTCGCCGGCGCCGCTCCTACGACCGTCTCGTCCACCGCGCCCCGCCGCCACCGTCTACCCTCCTAGATCTGCTTCCACGCCGCCGACAGCCATCGCTACCGCAGCACCGTCAAATTCAAAACAGATGCGTACACGGTGCCGCACCAGAGGCGGTACTCTTTCGTATCTGCTCAACTTATTTATCGCAGCGAGAAAATAGATCACCACTGCCACTATAAAAAAGGACACATCCGTGACATTTTGGGCCGAACGAAAAAAAAATCTGTCATACATATGACACTTCTATGATGATAATTGTGACAAAACCCGGTATCATCATAGATGTGGTGGGCTCCTACTTCTATGACAAAAAATCATGACAGAAAATGGGCTTTTCGTCCTGGGCGGGCCAGAGACGCAGCTGCATGACATTCTTTGGGCCGTCCATGACGAAAAAAACCGTGGTAGAAGCGAGGGGGAGGAAAATTTCGAGGAGTTGCCGGTTACAGTGGGAGAGGGATGTGTGTTTCTCTCGTACAGGTACGCGCGTGTGTGCGAGGCATTGGTTCTAACTGAACCTGAGCGAGGCGTTGGGCTCTAACTGAACCCGAGCGATTGCACTGCAGGCTACGCGTTACTGAACCCGAGCGATCGATCGATGGCTGTTAACTGAACCCGATGGAGCGATTCCTTCGCTACTGCTGCTAACTGAAGCCGACCGATTGGATGAACAGTGAGTGTTGCGGGGGGAGGGGGGTTGGATGAATAGTGAGCGGTGGCGTTGCCTCTGGATGAACAGGAACCCGTGGTGTGGAGGCCTGGATGAACAGTAGAGGTGGAGGGGTGGTAGAACAGGACCCGTGGTGTGGAGGGCTGGATGAACAGTAGACGATGGAGGGGTGCCCGTGGAGGGGTGGTTGAACAGTAGCCAGTGGAGTAGCGTGCGGTGGAGGCTGGATGAACATGAGCCCGTGGAGGCTGGAGGAGGTCGACGGTAGCCCATGGAGGCTGGAGGAGGTCAACGGTGGAGATGAACAGTATCCCGTGGAGTACCGTTTTGCGGTACGCCACAACCCTCCCCCCCGTTTCGACTGTAGCGCTCCAACAAAAGTCCGTTTCGTCCGTTTTGCGGTACGCCACACCCCTCCCGATCAACAGGACCCCCGTTTCGACCGTAGGAGGTCCGTTTTGTCCGTTTTGCAGTACGCCACACCCCTCCCGATCAACATGACCCCCCGTTTCGATCGTAGGAGGTCCGTTTCATCCGTTTTGCGGTACGCCACACCCCTCCCGATCAACAGGACCCTCGTTTCGACCGTAGGAGGTCCGTTTCCTCCGTTTTGCGGTACGCCACACCCCTCCCGATCAACAGGACCCCGTTCCGAACGTAGGAGGTCTGTTTCCTTCGTTCTGTGGTACGCCAGGTGAGGGAGTCCTGGACTAGGGGGTGTCCGGATAGCCGTACTATCATCATCGGCCGGACTCCAAGACTATGAAGATACAAGATTGAAGACTTTGTTCCATGTCCGGATGGGACTTTCCTTGGCGTGGAGGGCAAGCTTGGCGATACGGATATGTAGATCTCCTACCATTGTAACCGACTCTGTGTAACCCTAGCCCTCTCCGGTGTCTATATAAACCGGAGGGTTTTAGTCCGTAGGACAACCAACCATTACAACAATCATACCATAGGCTAGCTTCTAGGGTTTAGCCTCCTTGATCTCGTGGTAGATCCACTCTTGTACTATCCATATCATCAATATCAATCAAGCAGGAGTAGGGTTTTACCTCCATCGAGAGGGCCCGAACCTGGGTAAAAACATCGTGTCCCTTGTCTCCTGTTACCATCCGCCTAGACGCACAGTTCGGGACCCCCTACCTGAGATCCACCTGTTTTGACACCGACATTGGTGCTTTCATTGAGAGTTCCTCTGTGTCGTCACCGATAGGCGTGACGGCTTCTTCAATCAACAACAACGTAGTCCAGGGCGAGAATTTTCTCCCCGGACAGATCTTCGTGTCCGGCGGCTTTGCACTGCGGGCCAATTCACTTGGCCATCTAGAGCAGATCGAAAGCTACGCCCCTGGCCATCAGGTCAGGTTTGGAAGCCTAAACTTCAAGGCCGACATACGCAGAGACTTGATCTTCGACGGATTCGAGCCACAGCCGAGCGTGCCGCGCTGTCACGATGGGCATGATTTAGCTCTGCCGCCGGACAGTGCCCTGGAGGCCGCACACGAGTCCGCTCTGACCCAAAGTTCGGAGTAGACCGTGCAGATCGAGGACAGGTGGCTGGACACCGCCTCGGGAGCTGCAACTTCTATGGCGATGGAGCCGAATACTGACCTTGTCCCTTACAAAGCTCATGACTCAGAGGCGTCGGACTCCTTGCCGGACTCCGAACCTCCTGCGCCCCTGCCAATCGAATCTGATTGGGCGCCGATCATGGAGTTCACTGCCGCGGACATCTTTCAGCACTCACCCTTTGGCGACATCCTAAATTCGCTAAAGCATCTCTCGTTATCAGGAGAACCCTGGCCGGACTGCGGTCAGGATGGTTGGGATGCGGACGACGAAGAAATTCAAAGCCCACCCACACCCACTTTATAGCCACTGTCGACGATCTAACCGACATGCTAGACTACGACTCCGAAGACATCGACGGTATGGACGACGATGCCGGAGACTACCAAGAACCAGCGCCTACCAAGCACTGGAAGGCCACCCCAACTCATGATGTATATATGGTGGACACCCCAAAAGGAAGCGATAACGAGGAACAACGGGACGCGGCAATAGACAATCCCGCCGACAAACAACCAAAGCGGCGACGCAGGCGCCGCCCTAAATCCCGCCTCGACAAAAACATCACTCCTAATGACCCAGCAATAGAGCAGGGCAAACCAGTAGGCGACGAACATGCAACCACGCAACCATCCGAACAGGACGAATCAGATAATCAATCCATGCCCGGCGAAAACAACAGTCCAGACGATCTCACGCCGGACACACCACCAGAGCATAAGAACCTTCACAAAAGACTTGTCGCCACTGCAAGAAGTATGAAAAAGGAAAAACGGAAGCTCAAAACAGCGGAAGACATACTCAGAATGAGGTGGAGCAAAGTACTCAAGACCGTGGACAAATATGGCAATAGCCACCAAACAAAGAGCTACCCGAAGCGCAAGCTGCTGCCAGAATTCGACGAGGAGGCCATAGAGCCACCACAGTCAAAAAGCAAAGAGGCCGCCTGGCCGGATAGACAACCAGATGACAGGCCAAAAGCAACAAGCGGCGCCGCACACAAGACAACACATGATCCTCATAAAACAGATGGCCCGGTCAGGTCCATTTGTGGGCCAAAAAAGACGGCCCCAGGAACCAACACAACACGCCGCATGTTTGAAGATAACGGCACGCCTAAATACAGGGGCGCCGCACACCCACTATGTTTCACCGATGAGGTGCTGGATCATGAATTTCCAGCGGGATTCAAACCCATAAACATAGAGGCATACGATGGAACAACAGACCCCGGAGTCTGGATCGAGGATTACATACTGCATAGACACATGGCTAGAGGAGATGATCTCCACGCCATAAAATATCTACCCCTCAAGCTCAAAGGGCCAGCTCGGCATTGGCTCAAAAGTCTCCTAGAAAATACTGTTGGAAGTTGGGAAGAGCTCGAGGACGCGTTTAGAGCAAATTTTCAAGGG
The DNA here is from genome assembly GCF_002162155.2 of Triticum dicoccoides. Lineage (NCBI taxonomy): Eukaryota > Viridiplantae > Streptophyta > Magnoliopsida > Poales > Poaceae > Triticum > Triticum dicoccoides. The sequence continues at coordinate 532,050,008 of NC_041385.1, read as the reverse complement.
ACTTATGTCCGACCTCCGGATGCAGACGATTTAAGTCACATAACTCAACAGCCCGGAGAGTCAGCACGCAAATTCTGGAACAGGTTTCTTACCAAAAAGAACCAAATAGTCGATTGTCCGGACGCCGAAGCCCTAGCAGCTTTTAAACATAATGTCTGAGACGAATGGCTCGCCAGACACCTCGGCCAAGAGAAGCCGAGAACTATGGCCGCGCTAACAAGCCTCATGACCCGCTTTTGCGCAGGGGAAGACAGCTGGCTAGCAAGATGCAGCACCAGCGACCCGAGTACATCCGAGATCAGAGATGGAAACGGAAAATCACGGCACAGAAAGGACCAGCACCAAAACAAAGAAAAAATCTCAAAGAACACGACGGTCAATGCCGGATTCAAAAGCCCGCGGCCGAACAGCAAAACACTGCCTCTTAAGGACAACAGTGACGAGCTATCCAACTTACACAAAATTTTGGATCGGATATTTCAAATCCACAGCACCTCCGGAAGGCCTGCAAACCACACCCACCGAGATTGTTGGATCTTCAAACAGTCCAGCCGACTCAACGCCGAACACAAGGGGCTCGATGTGCCAATTGAAGATGACGACGAACCCCACCAGCATAGCGCCGGAAAACAAAATACTTTCCCACAAGAAGTCAAAACAGTAAACTCACTTCATGTGACAATACGGAACAACAGTGCGGCACCCGCCAAAGTAGGTATCGCACGGTCCACCCCAGCGGAACCTCGAGGTTGGATGTCAAAACCAATTACTTTCGACCACTTGGACTATTCCAGAAGTATTCGAAACGCAGGATGGACTACTCTGATATTGGATCCTATAATCGACGGACTACAATTTACACAAGTCCTGATGGACGGCGGCAGCGATTTAAACCTGCTATATCCGAACACAATCCGCAAGTTGGGGATAGACCTTACTAAAATTCGACATAGCCGCACTTCCTTCAAAGGAGTGACACCAGGCCCTTACGCCAAGTGCACGGGCTCCTTACTACTAGAAGTTGTCTTCGGGTCACCCGACAACTTCCGACGCGAAAAGCTAATCTTTCATGTCGCCCCATTCAAAAGTAGCCATCAAGCACTATTGGGGCGTGAAGCTTTCGTCCGCTTTAATGCAATACCACTCTACGCGTCTCTTACACTTAAAATGCCCGGTCCACGCGGCATCATCTCATTAAAAGGTCGTTCAAGACCCCGGACACGGCTAGACGAGTCCGGCATAAAATAAGCTAGGGGCTCCCTAGCCGCACACCCCTCTACAAGGGGCTGTGCGTATGAGCTAATATAAGCTTAGCTTTATTCATTCATTCATATTTCGATTTTTAATTCATTTTTTGCACGATTACCTTTCAAACTAAGTTCCTCTCTTTTACGGATGAACAGCGTGTTACACCCGTCCAGGATACAGCACAACGGAGACACAGGCGCAGACGTGCAGCAGGGACCCGTTGCAAGGATTCTTTTCAGATTAAGACCCTGCGTAAACCTTTTTTACTGTCTCTTGTTGCTATACATCCCCTGGTTTCTCATCATAACCAGAGAGGAGGCTGACATTTTGGCATCGGCCGCGTCAGAGGACCTTGCGTGTACCTGGACACTAGGGGCTTAGGGCATTGATCTGCCCGTCATCATAAAGACCGGACACCTCAGGGAGTGTTCGGCGTCTCGAGTTAGGCCTTATATGCATCAGCTCCGAATCATGTCTTTGTTCAAATGTTGGGTTTGCCCGGCTCCTGTGTTTTGCTGCCTTACGTTCCGTATCATCGGCTAATGTGGCACCAGGAGAACTGCTGCGATTGTGCCCCGGTTCGGCCGGGTGAGCACCTCAGCAGAGAAAGCCGAAAACTGACTATCATGATACAGCGAGATGCTGGTCAACCACTCGATCGACTACCGGAATGTCTATAATTCCTCCGCTTTGACGAAGGACCGTTTCCCAGTCAGGCACATACGCACCCCGAATTCGGAGAGCGCGGTGCCCCTAGGGGCTATATCGTAGCCCCACCCTCGAACTCCTATGGCTAAGTGAAAGTGATAAAGCATTATAGTCCGGTTGCCTCGTTTGCTATGCTACCGCCTCCTCCACAGGACCGAGACGTCGGATTAAGTGTGAAAATGCGCTATTTTTGCAAACACCCCCGCACCTTGTGCGTGGGGGCTGAAGCCAACGACTGCCATGTTATACACACGTATACATAACCGGCCGCATAGGAGATATTTCAATACTTGAACGCACAAGTACAAAAAGCGCTTACATTATAAACATCGTTTTACAAACCATAACGTTCATTTGAACATGACATTTTTTGAGCACTGCGACTCTATTTCATGAGCACCACGCAGAACTTCCCCAAAATAGTGCTCGGCGGGTAACCGGCTCTCGTCCGAACCCTGGGTCGCAACAGCGGTGGCATCCATCTCCGTCCAGTATGTCTTCACGCGGGCGAGGGCCATCCGTGCACCTTCTATGCAGGCTGGCCGCTTCATCGCCTTGATATGCGGCACCGCCCCAAGGAATTGCTGCAATAAGCCAAAATAACTCTTCGGCTTGGGCCTATCCGGCCAAACATGAGCCACGATATCCGTCATGGCAAGTCCGGACAATCTATTCAGCTCAGCCCACTCGGCCAACCGATCGGTCAGCGGAAGTGAATGCTCCGGACTATGGAATTGAGACCAAAACAGCTCTTCCATCTTGTGATCCTTCTGACTTCGGAAGTGCACAACGGCATCTGCCGCACTCGCCGCTAAATCCATATAAGGATCCTCCGGACCCCACAGCTGGCCAAGCTGAACATACTTTGGATCTGTAAACCTCCGGCGCAGCAGAAAGGGCTTGTCACCCACAATGTCTTCGGCCTGGCGCAGCTCCTCCTTTATAGCCCGCATTGCAGAACGGGCATCCTTGGCTTCGCGGTGGCCTTCCCCGGGTTTTCTTGCTCCGCTAGGCGTTCCTTTTCAAGAACCTCATTACGGTCGGTAGCATCCTTCAACTTCACGGCCATTTCGGCCATCTCCTCCCTGCTTCGGCAGTGTGCAGCCCTTTCGGCTTCTAGCTCTTCGGCCGCCCTCGAGGCAGCCGCATCACTCCTTCTGGCTTGCTCCTTGGCTTGAGCAAGTTCTGCCCGAAGGCTCTCCACGGCAGCGGCACCATCTGCATTGAGCACACATGTTGTAAGGAGTGGGCTTCGGCTCCCTTACTAGGTGACCACGGAGAAAAAACCTACCTTGTGACTCGTCAAGTCGTTTATTGACCAGCGCGATGTCCGCATCCGCAATGTCGAGCTGCCACTTTAGTTCGGCAACTCCATCAGTCTGGCTAGCCACCGAACTATCCGCCACCTGCTTAGGAAAGGCGAAAGTCAATACCTGGGATTTTGATCCTCGGCACGCTGTCGTTCTCGACACCCTACCGAGTCTCAGGGGCTACTATCTATACAGGGCGCACTTTATGTGTAAAACTGTCAAACGGTATGTCATTTTTACGTACCTCAAATCCCGCCAGCAAACTCCTGACGGCATCACGCAATCCGCCTTCAGCGGATGAAATTCTTTCAATCATCGTACTCATCAGTGTACGGTGACCTTCTGAGATAGACGCCCTCTCAAGCAGATCCTTCAGCTCCCCCGGCTGCACACCAGTTGGTGCCGAACTATTCGGCCCTGCCGGACTCGGGGATACCCTCCGTGATGACACTTCAGGCTCATCCGCCCTATCCGATGGTGCGGCAGATGGAGGCGTCTCGCTCTCCATCATCTCCGGACGGAGTTCCCCCGAAGACGAGCTCATCTGAGAAGGACGGAGATCCGAACTACAAGGTAAAACTTAAGTTATCCTCAGAAGCACCAATAGGGATGCCCCTTATTACAAAACTCCCTTTTTTCTACTTACGGCTCGCTGGAGGGCTGATTCTTTAGGGGAGACTATGCGGCCGGAGCCTCTCCGAACGCAGGACCCTCTAGTGAAGATCTCTTCCCCCACTTCGGGGCTTTGGCCTCCGGGTTTTTGGAGGTGGTCCTCTTCTCCCCCTGGAAGGAGGGATTCTCGATCCCCCCTTCCTCAAAAGCCTCCTTGGTTGAGGTGGTAGTTCCTCTGTTCTCCCCTTCGCCTTCCTCTGAAGGCGCAACCTCTAGCATCCTGACTAGCACGGGATCCGGCGCGGTCTCTGGGAGGGGGGCCGGACACCGTATCAGTTTTGCTTGCGCTATCCACTCCTGTTTAGAGGGTAATCGGTCAAAAAGCGAATCATAGAAAGGCAAACAAACGGTATGTCCGGACACGGAGCTACTTACTTGTGTATCCGGGCGATTGCAGCTTAGGCCGGCGTCCTCGGTCAATTCCGGACACACCTCTCGTGATCCGAAGAACAGTTTGTACATCTCCACGGGTGTCGTACCCATGAAGTGTTGGAGAATTCGTGGTCCCTCCGGATTAAACTCCCACAGCCGGAGAGGATGGCGTTTGCAGGGCAGGAGACGCCTAATCAGCATGACCTGCATCACCACGACCAGATCGATCTCCCTCGCCTGGAGGTCTTGAATCCGGCCCTGCAATAGGGGCACGTCCTTTGACGGCCCCCAGTTGAGCCCTTGGCTGACCCATGACATCAGCCGCTGCGGAGGTCCCGAGTGGAAGATGGGCGGCGGCTTCTGCCTGCTGCCCCTGGGAGCGGTTATGTAGAACCACTCCTGCTGCCACAAGCCGAGCTCCTCCTGAAAAGAGCCCTCGGGCCATGGAGCGTCGGCCCTTCTGCTTACAACCGCCCTGTCGCACTCTGCTTGACGCCCCTCGATCATCTTCGGCTCCACGTCGAAGGTCTTAAGCCACAAGCCGAAGTGAGGGGTAATACGGAGGAAGGCTTCGCAGACGACAATGAATGAAGAAATATGGAGGATGGACTCCGGAGCCAAGTCGTGGAATTCCAACCCATAGTAAAACATGAGCCCTCTCACAAAAGGATCCATCGGGAAGCCTAAACCCCAACGAAGGTGGGATACAAACACGACATACTCGCCGGGCTCGAGGGTGGGAATGACTTGCCCTTTGGCGGGCAACCTATGCAAAATCTCATAAGTCAGGTACTTGGCCTCTCGCAGCTTTAGCACGTCTTCTTCCGTGACGGAGGAGGGCATCCACCGGCCCTGTAGGTCGGAGCCGGACATTGTTGAAGGTCCGAAGCACTCGAATCTGGGGCTCTGGATGTTGGAACTCGGGGCAGGGAGTAGATTCGATTGAGGATTGAAGAAAAGAAACGAGCCTTGGTCCCGTTATAAAGAAGGGGAATACCAAGAGCCGTCCCCGTGACCATTCGGGACTCGCCTCCGATAGAGGGGGTGTGGCAACGGGCACGGTTGGGTTACCCACGTCTGTATTGATGGGAATCCCGGAATAAGGGGAACACGATCTCTGCTTCGACAAAGACGTGCCAAGGCAACCGCTTCCTAAACGTGCTGAGGTGGTATTATAAAAAACGATTCAAGTAAAGGCTTGGTGGTGGTGTGACGTCATGCCACAAAATACGTCAGCAGATTGAACTTGTGTACATGTTATTCTCTCTACGGTGGAATGTGAAATTTATTTTGCAGAGCCGAACACTATCCTGGTGTTCACAATCTTCTATGAGTTATTCGGAGGAGGAACCCGCCTTACAATGCCGAAAAATATGCGTGCCGAACTCATCGTCATTGAAGCCTGGTTCAGGGGCTACTGAGGGAGTCCTGGACTAGGGGGTGCCCGGATAGCCGGACTATCATCATTGGCCGGACTCCAAGACTATGAAGATACAAGATTGAAGACTTCGTCCCGTGTCTGGATGGGACTTTCCTTGGCGTGGAGGGCAAGCTTGGCGATACGGATATGTAGATCTCCTACCATTGTAACCGACTCTGTGTAACCCTAGCCCTCTCCGGTGTCTATATAAACCGGAGGGTTTTAGTCCGTAGGACAACCAACCATTACAACAATCATACCATAGGCTAGCTTCTAGGGTTTAGCCTCCTTGATCTCGTGGTAGATCCACTCTTGTACTACCCATATCATCAATATCAATCAAGCAGGAGTAGGGTTTTACCTCCATCGAGAGGGCCCGAACCTGGGTAAAAACATCGTGTCCCTTGTCTCCTGTTACCATCCGCCTAGACGCACAGTTCGGGACCCCCTACCCGAGATCCGCCGGTTTTGACACCGACACCAGGCCTCGTTTCCATCACCTGTTCCGTCCAAGCCCTCTCGATGAACACGACCACGCATTCCGTTCCGACCCAGCCGGTTGGCTCCCGATGAACACGACGACGACACTGTTTCTCCGTTCCGACCCAGCCATGTACGTATGCGCGAGTAGGCGTTCGAGACCCTTCCCGTATCTACGTACGTGGTCGTATTTTCTTTCTTGCATCCTCGCCGCAGTACGTACGTGTACGTGCGCGCCTCTACTGCGACCAGTATGTACGTACACGTTCAAGACCAGAATGACAACGCTACGTACGCTTCGACCAGGTGGGTCCCGACTGTCAGGCACTTCCTTGCCTGTGAAGATGTAGCTGGTGGGTCCCAGCAGTTAGGGGGGTGAATCGTTTTTTTTTGCCCGGACGCACTTCCTTGCGTGCGAAGATGTAGCTGGTGGGTCCCAGCAGTCAGGGGGCGAATCGTTTTTTTGCCTGGATGCACTTCCTTGCGTGCGAAGATGTAGCTGGTGGGTCCCAACAGTCAGGGGGAAACGTTTTTTTGCAAAGTACGGTGGCCCGTCTGGTGGGTCCCCGCTGTCAGGTGGAGGAATAATTATTTTGCGCGTAATAAGGAGGCACTTCCTTGCGGCCGTCGTGGACCCAGCTGTCAGCCTCTCCACGCATAGTATTCTTCCGATGGAAGTCGGTCGTTGACCACATTGACCATGCCGCGCCGAGAGCACCACAGTGGTGGACGACGGCGAGGCCTAGGAAGGGGACGACGCGGAGCCGGGGAAGACGCAGTACTGGATACCCACGCGAAGAGGAGTACAAGGGTGAGGCTGTCGTCGCCACAGAATAACAGGGGGTGTGAGTGAGTAGAGGGATGGCCTGGCCAGCGTGGGAGTAGTAGGGGGCGGTGAGGCCTCCGCGGCATCACAGCCGGCCACGGGAGGCAAGGCCTCGGACGGGAACGAACATCAGCCATGGGAGATGCGGCAGTGTAGTGGCAGGTGGAGGGGAGTACGAGGGCAACAACATGCAAGTCAAGCATACAAATGGTACAAAAAGCCCAAGGATTAATTGTTCATCAAATTCTTAGACAAAACCCAGATTGAACATGACAGTAACATCTAACCCTACCACTCTTTTTTGCAGTCACAAACAAATGGATCGGTCTGATCCATAAAATCAACATCCTGTGCAAAAAAATTATTTTAGGATGTCTACAACTTGTTGTAAATAGAAGCCGAGCACGTTTAGAAGCCCATTTGTCCACCTGAAACTTCTTTTTTTGCTGTTCAACATGTTCGTCCGTGAGAAATCTCTTGCTGTAAAAATTAAGCCTCATGGACAATACTAACCTCGCATTCAACAGGAAGAATGTGACAAAGCTTCTGTTTGCCGGGTTGGATGCATATCGTCCCATCGTTATTGTCCTCAAACGAATGTCATGAGAACTGAGAAAATCCTTGTGCTTATTACGCCAACGATTGGTTATATGTTTTTGTCCATGTGGTTCTGCCTAAGTAGACATGAAGATTGAAAACAGTTAAGGTCTGAAAAAAGAGTATGTCGAAAGAACGACAGCTGAACAGTTAATTCTAGTACAATGTATACGGGCTTTCAATGGGCATGAAATCATCACCTCTATGTATAAATTCTCTAGAGATCAAAAGCATCACAGCAAGCTAATAATTATGTCCAGATCAAAACTATACATTCTGATATATATAATCTTGACAGAATCCAGCAGCATTGATAGGCTATCAATGGACGAACTCTTCATTGAGCATATAACATAATATTAGTACCCAAAGTGTACTCCAAGATGATATAAAACTTATGTGCATAAATGAAAAATGCAGCATATGATTACAAATGTGTAGATGATAATATACGGTACCTGAAAAGGTGAGGAGCCAAACACCAACTCCTTGTGATTATTAAACGGGTCACGAATTACACCCAAGGTCTCCAGTTTGGGCGCAGAGACGACAATTATTTCTGAAGGTGTATAACAATTATGAAGGAGCAACCTTTCAAGTGAAGGGGCATCTTCGATGATGAGCTGTTGTCCTTCAAAACAAATTCCAATGCTTTTAAGGTGAGGCGACTTTATTTGGAGACAACTGATACCAATTTCTATTCCCAAAACAATTAGCAAGCGCTCTAGGGCAGGGCAACTAGAGTGGATGATGTTGTGCAGTGAGGCCTCCGACAGATAAACCACCACAAGCGAAAGTTTTTTTAGCAGTGGGAGTCAAAGCATTTGTACTAGATCGTCTGGTAGATGGCACCGGGCGAAGGTGGCGGTGTGGAGAGAGGAGGAAAACCGCGAGATGGACAACGGTGGTGTGGGTAGAATTCTTGGTATGTTCGTGGTATGAAACTTTCTGGTAATGGTAGAACTCAAACTGCTAGAGTTTTTCGAATTCAGTGGATGTCAGCCAAGCGTCCACCTTGCCGGGTATGGACAGCAGGTAGCTTGTCGGGATGTAGAGGCATTGAACGGGGCCCTGCTGGTGAGAAGAGACGATGGCTCTGATGAGATCAAATCCAGGAAAGACATATATCTGATGACAATCGAGATTGAGGGGCACGGTGCGCCATAGAGGGCGCCACCGAGTTGAGAGGAGTTGTGTGCGGCAGCAATCCTTGGTGGGGAGAAGCGAGATGATCTCCTCAAGGATGACGTCCGGGAGATTGCTGATGCGGTCCACCGGAGATTCTACCGGTTCCTCAGATCCGGGTGGGGGGGCTCGCCGCTTCTCCCCGCGCTACCGGGTGCGGGATCTACAACCGGCGTCGCCGCTAGCGGGAGCCTCATCTTCTTGGCGCTGGGGCCAGCCGACTCCATTTTCCTTGTGGGCGTCGCGCCGAGCTCACAGGTTTGAGCAGAGTAGCCAGAGACGAGCCTAGTGGCAGTGCGAGTGGGGAAGAAGGAGGGCTGGGGATTTTTGTAGGAGTGGAAGAAGAGGAGCAGGCGTTTTCTGTACGAGTGAGGAAGAAGGTGAGCGGGGTTTTCTGGACGAGTGAGGAAGATTGGGGAGCAGGGGGAATTGGGTGGCGAGACGGAAGCGGGAGAGCGAGTTGTTCGTGTTTATAAGGCCCGCTGCACTAACTACTCGCTTTTTCCCAAGAACCGCTCTCTTCTTTTGCGTTGCTGCATGACTGCCATGCATGCAGGATGCATGTGCCCGCCGGCCACTACATGCGCCTAGTTTGTTACTAGGCCTGTTTAATAGGGTGGTTATGGAGTAAATTAAGGAGATTTATTTTCTCTGTGTGCATCCACCAAATTAGAGGATGCGGTACTGGATGCAGACACTCACATTAAACTAACATTCAGAAGAACAAAAGTTCAGCATGTCTATGCATCTCAATGATTCACCATACTATAACCAATATACAAAACTGTGAGAAGGTGTGGAAATAAAGAAAATCGGTCGATGCTTCTCTGAGCAAAGGGCCTCCCTGCGCACGCATTAATTTCCTGGGCATGCTTGTCTCTTCTCAATGTTGCGAGCACTTTGAGCATGTTGGCAACTCCACAGCTATCTAGCTGCCTCATCTTGCAATTGATGCTGACACATTTGCAGCAAACACATGAGGCAATCGAGATGACTCAACATGGGTCCATATTGTGCAGTTCCCCTGATATCCTATTCATTGTCCTGAATCTGAAAAGATAGGAAAACAGTAGCTATACTTAAATGGTGTTGCAAATAGTAGCACATATCAATAGCTCGGCATGACAAAACACGATCATCTGGACGAAGGGGATACTGACCTGCCTGAGGAAGATTACATATAATTTCATAAGTCCTTGGTTGATTTCCACCTTCGGCTGCACTGCTTGTTTGCTCCTCCAGACATGACAAGATTGTTCCGCACTGCATTCAGCAAGTCAACGTACGAATAAGCTAATTTCATCTTGCAGTGGTCATTGTACCTAGTTACGAATGTAGGAATACCTAGAGCACCATGAGGTTAGCTGACAGCAGATAGATGCAACCATATAAATTTTGTGCGGTGCTACAAAAATTGAGGTTTGTATCCCTTCCCGTTATGAGAATTCTTCTTGAAGTTGGTAGAATGTGATGGCTTGTTCTTTGCATCAAACTTGCCTTTCCCTGAGATTTGTTCTTGTTGTTTTCGGGCTGGTTGGGCTGGAAGTTCTTCTCGTGTACCATGTGGGCACTAGAAGCTCCCTCGGCGACCCGAGCACGTGTGTCTTTTGCTCTCGCCTTCTCCTCAAAATCAAGAGTGCTAATGAGATCCAAAACAGAAAACTCATGTCTCTTGTTTTTCAAAGAAGTAGCAAAATCGTTCCACGAAGGTGGAAGCTTGGCAATGATGGTCCCAGCAACAAATTTGTCCGGCAACACACACTTAAAGTACTCAAGTTCCTTAGAGAATGACTGTATCTCATGAGTCTGCTGAACAACAGAGCGCTCATCAGTCATCTTGTAGTCACAGAATTGCTCCATGACATACAACTCGTTGCCAGCGCCCGAGGGCCCAAACGTGGCCTCGAGCGCAGCCCACATGTCTTTGCCGCTGTCAAACAACATATACAAATCCACAATGGAATCGCAAGAACACTCAGCAGGGCAGCTTTGAAGAGGGTATCCATGTTCTGAAAAGCTTCCTGCTGTGTAGGATTAAGATCGCCCTCAGGCTTACCCTTAGTGGCGTCATAGCAGTACATGATCTGAAACCAATATACTGCTCTTGTGCGCCACCTTTTATATTGCACCCCCTTAAAAGTAGGCGGCTTCAAAAGCGCAGCAAAACCACTCGGAGTAAATTGGCTGTGATCAGGTTTTTGGATTGGATTGTTGAATATATGAGCAATTTAGTATGAGATTTAATCCGAATCAGCAGTAAATAGATCATGACGACAATTGCAAACATCAAAATAATGATGCGGACTAAACCAGGAGGACAGAATCACATACTGTACAGCGGGAGCAGAACCGATGTGGTTGATGTTGTCACTCATGTCGTTGATGAAGAGGTTACCGAGGTTGGGGAAGAAGGCTGTTGTTGAGGAAGTCGTCGCTGGCAACAGTCACAGGGGTGTGCTCCCCAAAAACCTGATCGCCCCTCTCCCGTACAGGATCACGAAAGGCGGGGTTCGGAGGACTGCTGTCCCTTCTCGCGGTGCATGCCGGAAGGAGGGCTGGAGAAGAATTGTGTGGCGGCACTAAGATCTGGAATGGTGCGAAACCATATGATACAGCAGCGGCTAGGGTAGAGCATGTCAGGTCGGAGTATAATAGTAGGCCTTTGGCCCCCAAACCCCACGTCCAAGTCAATAATAGCTCAAAAAAAGTCAATAATAGCCCCACCAAGGTTTGTCTCAAAAAAACGGAGTAATTAAGGTGTCTGTTAGTCCCTTTAGTATAAATACAATATCATTAATAATGGCCCCACCTTTTGTCTCACAAAGTAGAGTTTGTTGGAGTACAACCGGCTACAAGTTTACAATCTGCTTCTCTTCTCTCTCCTCTTCTCTCTCCTTCGACTAAGCACAAATACTATATTTAAATCCTTATAGCCTGCTTATGTCATCTAATTATAGTACACTGTGTAGTCTGAAATGTTGGGCGTGCAGCGGGCGGTGCCCTCGGTCGGCGCGCTGCTTCAACGGCGGAAGCAGTGAGAGGTCGCGTCGCCCTGACTTGCCATCAATGTGGAGCGGCGGGCTCAGCTGGCACCGGGCGGGAAGCACGCGCGGGAGGGGGAGGGGTTTTGTTGGGCCAAGAAAGTGAGAAGCCAACTTGGGATCGGTCCGGACGGGGAAATATCATGTGCTCCCATACTCTGTATATGACACTAGTGTATGTTACTACTCCCTACTTTCCGGTTTATAGAGATGTTTAGAGTAACATAGTAATATGTTACAGTACAAGTTACTCCCCACTATGACCAGCCTTGGCCTCTCCCAGTGCTCCATCATGTATAGCTGCTAAGCCTGCCACGTAGGCATAAAATATGATGTGGCACCAATAAACTAAGCACCTATGCATTGAACACTTGAGTTACTAAGCCATTTAATGCACTTAGCACCTCATCTAAAGAGCATTAATAGTATAGCCAGCTGCTGGCTATAAGCCTACAGCCCATCTTATAGTCAACATGTACTACAAAGTGCCTAGGAGCACGTGCTAGAGCTGGCTCTTCACGAAGAGCCCGCTTACCTTCTCTCTCCTCTTCTCTTTCCTCCAACTAAGCAGAAATATACTACTGTTTATTCCTTATAGCCCGCTGACTTAGCTCTATTGTACTTGCTCTAAGCACATCTAAGCACTTGCTAGCTCCCCCTTGACCGTGGACCTTGACGGTGGACGTCACCTTGTGTCTCATAATTTTCCTCATCATCATCTGAGTCCTAGAAGATCTCACCCACATCATCATTAGCATGCAGCCGCCTTGATAGACAACGTGCGCAGAAGGAGTAGAGGCGACTGGGGACGCACCACCACCATGTCGTGGGCACTCCGTATGTGCTCATGTGCATGCAGCGTGCGTGTTTTTCCATCGGTGCTAGCTCTAAGGCCGAGGTTGTGGTCGTCTTCGTCTCTGACTAGTAATTGAGCAACAACGGCAAAGAGGTGCTGCAAGAGATGCGTATGCGTCGTTGCGTGTGAGCTTCGCCGTAGCACGACGAACCGGATGTCGCCGCGGATGGCGCACGCCTCCATGCAGTCGAGTGTGTGTGCATGCATGTGTTATTCACGTGCATTCTGCGGCCGAGCGTGTGTGCATGCACGTCTTGTGTACGTGCGTTGTGTGCTCCATGTTGTGCGCGTATGTGCATGAGTTGGATCGGATGGAGTTAGTGCGTTGGCTTGTGTACATATTTTAGAGTGTAGATTCACTCATTTTGTTTTGTATGTAGTCCCTTATTGAAATATCTAAAAAGACTTATATTTGGGAACGGAGGGAGTATAAAACATCTTCAACTTAGCATCCTGATGTACCGTTTCTAGTGGTTAGAGAAAAGTTCATGTTCTTTTAGTTGTTTATAGGTGGGCAGGCGGCAAAAAACAGGGGAAAACGCGCAAGGTTCCTTGCAGACGCTCCACCGCGAGGTTCCTTGCTCCTCCTCGGTCGTCGGGAACCTATGCTCTTCAACTCTTTTCTTTTACGTGAGCTTTGTTCATCCTTTTCCCAACACGCGAGACTGTTGAGGAACGTTGCAGAAAATAAAAAAATTCTACACTTTCACCAAGATCAATCTATGAGTTCATCTAGCAACGAGAGAAAGGAGTGCATCTACATACCCTTGTAGATCGCGAGCGGAAGTGTTCAAGAGAACGGGGTTGAGGGAGTCGTACTCGTCGTGATCCAAATCACCGATGATCCTAGTGCTGAACGGACAGCACCTCCGCGTTCAACACACGTACGGTTGAGGAAGACGTCTCCTCCTTCTTGATCCAGCTAGGGGGAAGGAGAGATTGACGCAGATCCAGCAGCACGACGGCGTGGTGGTGGATGCAACAGCGATCTCGGCAGGGCTTCGCCGAGCTTCTGCGAGAGGGAGAGGTGTAGCAAGGGGGAAGGGAGGCGCCAAGAGCATGGGTGCGGCTGCCCTCCCTCCCCCCCTTTATATAGGCCCCCTAGGGGGCGCCGGCCCTAGGAGATGCAATCTCCAAGGGGGGCGGCGGCCGGGGGGGAAACTTGCCCCCCAAGCCAGGTGGAGGCGCCCCCACCCCTAGGGTTTCCAACCCTAGGCGCAGGGGGGGCCAAGGGGGGTGCACCAGCCCACCAGGGGCTGGTTCCCCTCCCACTTCAGCCCATGGGGCCCTCTGGGATAGGTGGCCCCACCCGGTGGACCCCCGGGACCCTTCCGGTGGTCCCGGTACAATACCGGTGACCTCCGAAACTTTCTCGATGGCCGAAACCTGACTTCCTATATATAATTCTTCACCTCCGGACCATTCCGAAACTCCTCGTGACGTCCGGGATCTCATCCGGGACTCCAAAAAACTTTCGGGTTACTACATACTAATATCTCTACAACCCTAGCGTCACCGAACCTTAAGTGTGTAGACCCTACGGGTTCGGGAGACATGCAGACATGACCGAGACGCCTCTCCGGTCAATAACCAACAGCAGGATCTAGATACCCATGTTGGCTCCCACATGCTCCTCGATGATCACATTGTATGAACCACGATGTCGAGGATTCAATCAATCCCGTATACAATTCCCTTTGCCAATCGGTACGTTACTTGCCCGAGACTCGATCGTCGGTATCCCAATACCTCGTCTAATCTCGTAACCGGCAAGTCACTTTACTCGTAGCGTAATGCATGATTCCATGACCTTACACTTGGTCACATAGAGCTCATTATGATGATGCATTACCGAGTGGGCCCAGAGATACCTCTCCGTCATACGGAGTGACAAATCCCAGTCTCGATTCATGCCAACCCAACAGACACTTTTGGAGATATCCGTAGTGCACCGTTATAGTCACCCAGTTACGTTGTGATGTTTGGCACACCCAAAGCACTCCTACAGTATCCGGGAGTTGCACAATCTCATGGTCTAAGGAAATGATACTTGACATTTGAAAAGCTCTAGCTAAACGAACTACACAATCTTTGAGCTATGCTTAGGATTGGGTCTTATCCATCACATCATTCTCCTAATGATGTGATCCCGTTATCAATGACATCCAATGACCATAGTCAGGAAACCATGACTATCTGTTGATCAACGAGCTAGTCAACTAGAGGCTTACTAGGGACATGTTGTGGTCTATGTATTCACACGTGTATTACGATTTTCGGATAACACAGTTATAGCATGAATAACAGACAATTATCATGAACAAAGAAATATAATAATAACCATTTTATTATTGCCTCTAGGGCATATTTCCAACAGTCTCCCACTTGCACTAGAGTCAATATTCTAGTTACATTGTGATGAATTGAACACCCATAGCGTTCTGGTGTTGATCATGTTTTGCTCTAGGGCGAGGTTTAGTCAACGGATCTGCTACATTCAGATCCGTACGTACTTTACAAATATCTATGTCTCCATCTTGAACATTTTCACGTATGGAGTTGAAGCGACGCTTGATGTGCCTAGTCTTCTTGTGAAACCTGGGCTCCTTGGCAAGTGCAATAGCTCCAGTGTTGTCACAGAAGAGTGCGATCGGCCCCGACGCATTGGGTATGACTCCTAGGTCGGTGATGAACTCCTTCACCCAGATTGCTTCATGCGCTGCCTCCGAGGCTGCCATGTACTCTGCTTCACATGTAGATCCCGCCACGACGCTTTGCTTGTAACTGCACCAACTTACTACCCCACCATTCAAAATATACACGTATCCGGTCTCTGACTTAGAGTCATCCAGATCTGTGTCGAAGCTAGCGTCGACGTAACCCTTTACGACGAGCTCTTCGTCACCTCCATAAACGACAAACATATCCTTAGTCCTTTTCAGGTACTTTAGGATGTTCTTGACCGCTGTCCAGTGTTCCTTGCCGGGATTACTTTGGTACCTTCCTACCAAACTTACGGCAAGGTTTACATCAGGTCTAGTACAAAGCATGGCATACATAATAGACCCTATGGCTGAGGCATGGGGGATGACACTCATCTCTTCTTTATCTTCTGCCGTGGTCGGTCATTGAGCCGAGCTCAATCTCACACCTTGCAATACAGGCAAGAACCCTTTCTTGGACTGATCCATATTGAACTTCTTCAATATCTTATCAAGGTATGTGCTTTGTGAAAGACCTATGAGGCGTCTCGATCTATCCCTATAGATCTTGATGCCTAATATGTAGGCAGCTTCTCCAAGGTCCTTCATTGAAAAACACTTATTCAGGTAGGCCTTAATGTTGTCCAAAAGTTCTATATCATTTTCCATCATAAGTATGTCATCTACATATAATATGAGAAATGCTACAGAGCTCCCACTCACTTTCTTGTAAACACAGGCTTCTCCATAAGTCTGCATAAACCCAAACGCTTTGATCATCTCATCAGAGCGAATGTTCCAACTCCGAGATGCTTGCACCAGCCCATAAATGGATCGCTGGAGCTTGCATACCTTGTTAGCATTCTCAGGGTCGACAAAACCTTCTGGCTGCATCATATACAGTTCTTCCTTAAGATGGCCGTTAAGGAATGCCGTTTTGACGTCCATTTGCCATATCTCATAATCATAGTATGCGGCAATTGCTAACATGATTCGGACGGACTTCAGCTTCGCTACGGGAGAGAAAGTCTCATCATAGTCAATCCCTTGAACTTGTCGATAACCCTTAGCGACAAGTCGAGCTTTATATATGGTAACATTACCATCCACGTCCGTCTTCTTCTTAAAGATCCATTTGTTTTCTATTGCTCGCCGATCATCGGGCAAGTCTGTCAAAGTCCATACTTTGTTTTCATACATGGATCCTATCTCGGATTGCATGGCTTCAAGCCATTTGTTGGAATCTGGGCCCGCCATCGCTTCTTCATAGTTCGAAGGTTCACCGTTGTTTAACAACATGATTTCCAAGACAGGGTTGTCGTACCACTCTGGTGCGGAACGTGTCCTTGTGGACCTTCAAAGTTTAGTAGGAGCTTGATCCGAAGTATCTTGATCATCATCATTAACCTCCTCTCTTGTCGGTGCAGGCACCACAGGAACATCTTCCTGAGTCGCGCTACTTACCGTTTCAAGAGGTAGTACTTCATCAAGCTCTACTTTCCTCCCACTTAATTCTTTCGAGAGAAACTCTTTCTCCGGAAAGGACCCGTTTTTGGCAACAAAGATCTTGCCCTTAGATCTTAAGTAGAAGGTATACCCAATGGTTTCCTTAGGGTATCCTATGAAGACGCATTTTTCCGACTTGGGTTCGAGCTTCTCAGGTTGAAGTTTCTTGACATAAGCATCGCATCCCCAAACTTTTAGAAACGACAGCTTAGGTTTCTTCCCAAACCATAATTCATACGGTGTCGTCTCAACGGACTTAGACGGTGCCCTATTTAAAGTGAACGTAGCGGTCTCTAGAGCGTATCCCCAAAATGATAGCGGTAAATCGGTAAGTGACATCATAGATCGCACCATATCCAATAGAGCACGATTATGACATTCGGACACACCGTTACGCTGAGGTGTTCCAGGCAGCGTGAGTTGTGAAATGATTCCACAATTCCTTAAGCGCGTACTAAATTCGT
>NC_041385.1:532007162-532032399 GCF_002162155.2 Triticum dicoccoides | reverse complement strand
CTGATCGTAAGAATTTTATTTTTCGGTCACGTTGATTCTCTACCTCATTCTGAAATTCCTTGAACTTTTCAAAGGTCTCAGACTTGTGTTTCATCAAGTAGACATACCCATATCTACTCAAGTCATCAGTGAGGGTGAGAACATAATGATATCCTCCGCGAGCCTCAACGCTCATTGGACCGCACACATCAGTATGTATGATTTCCAATAAGTTGGTTGCTCGCTCCATTGTTCCGGAGAACGGAGTCTTGGTCATTTTGCCCATGAGGCATGGTTCGCATGTGTCAAATGATTCATAATCGAGAGACTCTAAAAGTTCATCAGCATGGAGCTTCTTCATGCGCTTGACACCAATGTGACCAAGGCGGCAGTGCCACAAGTATGTGGGACTATCGTTATCAACTTTACATCTTTTGGTATTCACACTATTAATATGTGTAACATTACGCTCGAGATTCATTAAGAATAAACCATTCACCAGCAGGGCATGACCATAAAACATATCTCTCATATAAATAGAACAACCATTATTATCAGATTTAAATGAGTAGCCATCTCGAATTAAACGAGATCCTGATACAATGTTCATGCTCAAAGCTGGCACTAAATAACAATTATTGAGGTTTAAAACTAATCCCGTAGGTAAATGTAGAGGTAGCGTGCCGACGGCGATCACATCGACCTTGGAACCATTCTCGACGTGCATCGTCACCTCGTCCTTCGCCAGTCTCCGCTTATTCCGCAGCTCCTGCTTTGAGTTACAAATATGAGCAACCGCACCGGTATCAAATACCCAAGAGCTACTTCGAGTACTGGTAAGGTACACATCAATTACATGTATATCACATATACCTTTGGTTTTGCCGGCCTTCTTGTCCGCTAAGTACTTGGGGCAGTTCCGCTTCCAGTGACCACTTCCCTTGCAATAAAAGCACTCAGTTTCAGCCTTGGGTCCATTGTTTGACTTCTTCCCGGCAACTGGCTTACCGGGCACGGCAACTCCCTTGCCGTCCTTCTTGAAGTTCTTCTTACCCTTGCCTTTCTTGAACTTAGTGGTTTTATTCACCATCAACACTTGATGTTCCTTTTTGATCTCCACCTCCGCTGATTTCAGCATTGAATATACCTCAGGAATGGTCTTTTCCATCCCCTGCATATTGAAGTTCATCACAAAGCTCTTGTAGATCGGTGGAAGCGACTGAAGGATTCTGTCAATGACCGCGTCATCTGGGAGATTAACTCCCAGCTGAGTCAAGCGGTTGTGCAACCCAGACATCTTGAGTATGTGCTCACTGACAGAACTATTTGCCTCCATCTTACAGCTGAAGAACTTGTCGGAGTCTTCATATCTCTCGACCCGGGCATGAGCTTGGAAAACCATTTTCAGCTCTTCGAACATCTCATATGCTCCGTGTTGCTCAAAACGCTTTTGGAGCCCCGGCTCTAAGGTGTAAAGCATGCCGCACTGAACGAGGGAGTAATCATCAGCACGAGACTGCCAAGCGTTCATAATGTCTTGGTTCTCTGGGATTGGTGCTTCACCTAGCGGCGCTTCTAGGACATAATCTTTCTTGGCAGCTATGAGGATGATCCTCAGGTTCCGGACCCAGTCTGTATAGTTGCTGCCATCATCTTTCAGCTTGGTTTTTTCTTCGAACGCGTTGAAGTTGAGGGTAACGTGGGCCATTTGATCTACAAGACATATTGTAAAGATTTTAGACTAAGTTCATGATAATTAAGTTCATCTAATCAAATTATTCAATGAACTCCCACTCAGATTAGACATCCCTCTAGTCATCTAAGTGATACATGATCCGACTCAACTAGCCCGTGTCCGATCATCACGTGAGACGGACTAGTCATCATCGGTGAGCATCTCCATGTTGATCGTATCTTCTATACGACTCATGTTCAACCTTTCGGTCTTCCGTGTTCCGAGGCCATGTCTGTACATGCTAGGCTCGTCAAGTCAACCTAAGTGTATTGCGTGTGTAAATCTGGCTTACACCCGTTGTATTCGAACGTTACAATCTATCACACCCAATCATCACGTGGTGCTTCGAAACAACGAACCTTCGCAACAGTGCACAGTTAGGGGGGACACTTTTCTTGAAATTATTTCGAGGGATCATCTTATTTAAGCTACCGTTGTTCGAAGCAAATAAGATGTAAAACATGATAAACATCACATGCAATCAAATAGTGACATGATATGGCCAATATCATATTGCTCCTTTGATCTCCATCTTCGGGGCGCCATGATCATTTTCGTCACCGGCATGACACCATGATCTCCATCATCATGATCTCCATCATCGTGTCTTCATGAAGTTGTCACGCCAACGACTACTTCTACTTCTATGGCTAACGCATTTAGCAATAAAGTAAAGTAATTTACATGGTTTTCTTCAATGACACGCAGGTCATACAAAAAATAAAGACAACTCCTATGGCTCCTGCCGGTTGTCATACTCATCGACATGCAAGTCGTGATTCCTATTACAAGAACATGATCTCATACATCACATATATATCATTCATCACAACTTTTGGCCATATCACATCACAAAAACACATGCTGCAAAAACAAGTTAGACATCCTCTAATTGTTGTTGCATGTTTTTACGTGGCTGCAATAGGGTTCTCGCAAGAACGTTTTCTTACCTACGTGAAAGCCACAACGTGATATGCCAACTTCTATTTACGCTTCATAAGGACCCTTTTCGTCGAATCCGCTCCAACTAAAGTGGGAGAGACAGACACCCGCTAGCCACCTTATGCAACTAGTGCATGTCAATCGGTGGAACCTGTCTCACGTAAGTGTACGTGTAAGGTCGGTCCGGGCCGCCCCATCCCATGATGCCGCTGAAGCAAAATAAGACTAGTAGTGGCAACAAAGTCGACAACATCTACGCCCACAACAAATTGTGTTCTACTCGTGCAAAGAGAACTACGCATAAACCTGGCTCATGATGCCACTGTTGGGAACGTTGCAAAAAATAAAAAAATTCTATGCTTTCACCAAGATCAATCTATGAGTTCATCTAGCAACGAGAGAAAGGAGTGCATCTACATACCCTTGTAGATCGCGAGCGGAAGCGTTCAAGAGAACGGGGTTGAGGGAGTCGTACTCGTCGTGATCCAAATCACCGATGATCCTACTGCTGAACGGACAGCACCTCCACGTTCAACACACGTATGGTTGAGGAAGACGTCTCCTCCTTATTGATCCAGCAAGGGGGAAGGAGAGGTTGACGGAGATCCAGCAGCACGAGGCGTGGTGGTGGATGCAGCAGCGATCTCGGCAGGGCTTCGCCGAGCTTCTGCGAGAGGGAGAGGTGTAGCAAGGGGGAAGGGAGGCGCCAAGAGCATGGGTGCGGCTGCCCCCCCCCTCCCCCCCTTTATATAGGCCCCCTAGGAGGGGCGCCGGCCCTAGGAGATGCAATCTCCAAGGGGGCGGCGGCCAGGGGGGAAACTTACCCCCCAAGCCAGGTGGAGGCGCCCCCACCCCTAGGGTTTCCAACCCTAGGCGCAGGGGGGGCCAAGGGGGGGCGCACCAGCCCACCAGGGGCTGGTTCCCCTCCCACTTCAGCCCATGGGGCCCTCTGGGATAGGTGGCCCCACCCGGTGGACCCCCGGGACCCTTCCGGTGGTCCCGGTACAATACCGGTGACCTCCGAAACTTTCCCGATGGCCGAAACCTGACTTCCTATATATAATTCTTCACCTCCGGACCATTTCGGAACTCCTTGTGACATCCGGGATCTCATCCGGGACTCCGAACAACTTTCAGGTTACTGCATACTAATATCTCTACAACCCTAGCGTCACCGAACCTTAAGTGTGTAGACCCTACGGGTTCGGGAGACATGCAGACATGACCAAGACGCCTCTCCGGTCAATAACCAACAGCGGGATCTGGATACCCATGTTGGCTCCCACATGCTCCTCGATGATCTCATCGGATGAACCACGATGTCGAGGATTCAATCAATCCCGTATACAATTCCCTTTGTCAATCGGTACGTTACTTGCCCGAGACTCGATCGTCGGTATCCCAATACCTCATTTAATCTCGTTACCGGCAAGTCACTTTACTCGTACCGTAATGCATGATCCCGTGACCAGACACTTGGTCACATAGAGCTCATTATGATGATGCATTACCGAGTGGGCCCAGAGATACCTCTCCATCATACGGAGTGGCAAATCCCAGTCTCGATTCATGCCAACCCAACAAACACTTTCGGAGATACCCGTAGTGCACCTTTATAGTCACCCAGTTACGTTGTGACGTTTGGCACACCCAAAGCACTCCTACGGTATCCGGGAGTTGCACAATCTCATGGTCTAAGGAAATGATACTTGACATTTGGAAAAGCTCTAGCTAAACGAACTACACGATCTTTGAGCTATGCTTAGGATTGGGTCTTGTCCATCACATCATTCTCCTAATGATGTGATCCCGTTATCAATGACATCCAATGCCCATAGTCAGGAAACCATGACTATCTGTTGATCAACGAGCTAGTCAACTAGAGGCTTACTAGGGACATGTTGTGGTCTATGTATTCACACGTGTATTACGATTTCCGGATAACACAGTTATAGCATGAATAACAGACAATTATCATGAACAAAGAAATATAATAATAACCATTTTATTATTGCCTCTAGGTCATATTTCCAACAGAGACATCTAGCATCAAGGTGCACGTGTCATGCAAGAAAATGGAGATAATCAGATAAGCAGTGCGTAAGTGAGTCGTGCGGAGGGGAAAGCGGGGGGAAACCCTTTTCCGTAAGTGAGTCATGCACTTCGATGGCACCTACGCAATATTTTTTTCTCCTCGATGGCACGTGAATGGCACGTGAATAGTGCACATACTCAACGACGGAGCACGGGATGGTAGCAATGACATGGTCAGCCCTTTTTTGGAGAGAGTACGTACTACTAGTAAATAACTTTGATGTGTCCCGTCAACTTGCAGAATGACGAGAAGCTTGATTACGCCTTCTCCCTTGCCAACACGTGCGCGGTGGCTCGCAGCATGAGGAGAAACTTTTGCTTACAAGCGGTGGACGTGCAGCAGTTCATTTGGTGTCAGATTGCCAGAAGCACTACTGTAGAACCATCGACTTCCGGAAGAGGCGAAGAGCCAAGCTCAAGGTCACCTACTAACCTTAGGCTAGGCGTAGTGGGAGTAACATAAGTAGAGGTACCTCCTTTTTTTATTCTAGAAACAACCACACGCGAATATCAAGGTGCTGGTTACGTAGATCAAATTTCCTGCAGTCCGTGCTCAGCCCTCCTCTATCTCTCTTCTCAGCCAGCCAGCGAACGCGCGGAGCCCATCGTCTGTTTTCTCACATGCGGCCCCACATGTCAGTGAAAACACAAGAGGACCCACTGAACCTGCACATCTTTCACCTCGACATGCTGGTGATGAAAAACAAATCCAAGAAAGATCTTCGGTGGCCGCTTTTGGAGTTACTCAAGAGTAGTAAGATTCTATTTACAGTTTAACCCAAGATGCACATCTCGTGGCTTCAACTTATCAACTACCACTCTATTTTCTTTCATGACACGACCTGGATGCTGGATGTCCCATGTGTCGGCAAAAGGAGGAAGAACCCGACCAAATCTTCGGTTATGCTCTCAGATTAGACTAGTTGTGCTAACTTAAAAAATTTATTGTGTACTCCCTCCGTTCCAAAATACTTGACTTCCATTTGTCCAAAAATGGATGTGCCTATATACTAAAACATGTCTAGATACATATATATTTTGACAAATACTACCTCTGTCCGGGTTTATTGGTCCCCATTATATTTCGTGCCAAATTTTGACCATAGATTAAACTAACAAAATGTTTACGCATGTCACCAAACATTATATTTTTTGAAAACTATGTTCAAATACGAATCCAATGAGATAATTTTTCTTGACATGCATTAACATTTTGTTAGTTAAATCTTTAGTCAAAATTTGACACAAACTACAAATGGGACCTATAAACCAGGACGGAGGTAGTAGAACGGAGGGAGTAGAATGGATGCAAGTTTTTGTATTGGGAAGAAGAGTACATCCATATATTGATAGAGCGTTGGAGTTGGCCTTACAAGTGAGACCGCAGTTGAGGAAACTGACTATTGGCAAACCCCCACCTCGCCCGCCGCGCGATGGCTGAGTTAGAGAAACGATGAGGTTGAAGAGATTGCTCTAGCACGGACTCCAAGAAATATGGTGTCAGATGGAAGTCGTGCTGGTGGCGTGTGCCGTACTCCTGGACGTGAATGCTTGTTCTGGCCCATGCCACCCTACTACTCCTACTACTTACTAGTATATAGTACTAGTAGTATCGAGGATTCGAGGTGCTGGTTATGTAGTACAATATGGCTACAGTAAAAACACCCGCACGACGCGCGAAGCATGTGAAGCTAGTACAAATAGTGTACTACTATTGTTGATGATTGGCCTCATCCGATAACCTGTTGCAATGCACGTACAATTATGTATTCAGAAAATATTTTTTTGCCTCGTCGCACCACTCACTCACAGAAGCAACTCGAAAGCCATTCGTAAATTTAGTAAGTTTATCACAGGCATATCATTTTATTACATACAACAGGTCATCAACCCACATCGACAATGAGGATACATTATAAATACTAAAGTTTTCACCACACAACAAATAACAAGCAATGAAATGAACTTCAACTCAACCATTCCTGGGCGTTGGAAACGCTTGCTTTGAACCACAAGTGATTCTCTAGGACGGGGCATCTATTGTCGATCTCGAGACCAACGCAGGACTGATCATCCAGGCTGAAGCGGCCTACTATATCAGTACCAGGGTAGGGAACCATGCTAATGTCCGAGGTATAGACACAGTTGCTTCTCATAAATGGTGCTAGTAATGTTGTGTCAATAGCAGTTGGATCGCCTTTCACCATCATCGGATAGTTTTATCCAAGGAAGAGCGAGTTTTCTCCAAGACTATCAATTCTGTACCAGGGAGAAGGTGTTGGCGCTAGCACACTAGTATCCATCCCGAATACCATGCAACGGGTGTTGGAATAGGTCCGGAGAGTGCAACCATGGGAGACTACACCTGCTTCCTTAGCAGTAACATCATTAGTGGGCTGTATACACACGAGAAGAGGTGATCCATCAGAATTAGTTGCCAGGCGCCAACGAGTATATGTGCGCTGCTCGTCCTCATGCTCGTGATCATCACCATCGTCATCTCCCCCTTGGTTATAAAAATTTTCAAGTATAGGTGGTGGAATTTTCACAAGACCTTGGAAACACAAGAAGAAGGTTAATTAGTAAAGGGAAACTTGCTAACCCGCATGCATGTGGATGAAACAATTATAATTACGGTGGAAGACAAACGTACCGAAATCATAACGATTCCATGCAAAAACAGTGCCACGAGTGGTGGCAGCAAACACAAGGCCCTCGTATTCAATTGCATCACAGTACTCATCCGTGTATAGAAACTGATTTTTGAGCAATGTCCATCGAGTCAAACCAGCAATGACGACAACAAGCTTATCGAAGATAGCAACAACTTCATAGTTGTTGTAATTCCAAGAGTGGGTGGGAACTCGAGAAATTGCTATCTTCCGTAGAAGACGGTCACCATGATTGTATTTGAACGTGCGTACAATACCGGTGTGCTCAACCTCTAGGCAGTCTACTGAGATTTTTGGAAGTGGAACCCGGTCATGAGTGTACACATTCGCAAGTTCCCACTCGCAGTTGGACCCAATGTAAAAAACCCAATCTCCATTTGCGCCTGCCCAGGCCTTGCCCTCAAGCGATGGCATCTTAACATCATACGTATCATTATCAAGCGACATCAACTTGCACACGGCGAGGCCTCCGTCGTGATGGTGCCGGTCATCAGGGTCACGGTGAAGAAGATAGGGGAGATCAAACCGTTCCTTGACTCTTGGTTTCCTTGTAATGATGTTATTAGTTGAGTCAAGAATGGGCTTGAACGAACCTGCCATGCTAGCCGAGGTGATGACGTCGCACCGATCAATGAGTTCCTCCACCACGTCATCTTTCAGATCGGGGCAAGAATAACGGGGTCGTTTCTGTCCTGTTCCCTCCATGGAGAAGACGATCGAACAATGGCAGAAGAAAGGGTGAAGGGCTGAAGGAAAATGGAGGAGGGAGAGGAAGAGCGTGCGACAACAGTTCCAAATCGAGAGGGAAAGGCGAAGCGTCGGTGGACGGTTGCCAGTTTGCCATGGTTCACGAAGGGGCGCCCCGGCCTACACGTCGGTTCGGAAATACTCCTACTCGCTGTCGTCTCACTGATATGTTGGAACGGGACCACATGTCAACGAAACATGGTGTGTAATTTCTCGTGCAAAATGCGATCTGGCCGTGTTGGCCCGAGGTGCCGCATTAGTTTTTTTTTTTGAAAGTTTGCCGCATTAGTTATCGACCTTTATTTTTTTTAACATGCAATCTGAATGGATAGCTCATGTGGTCATCACACGTGAGCGGATATAGTGATGGTTGATTCGCCCGAGCAACTTTACTGTGGGAATATGGGAGTACCAGCGGATTCAAGGAACAGAGAAATTTGATGAGCGGATAAAGTTGAAATCCCCTCTACTAAATTTCATAGCCCATGCTTAGACAAATTTGATGACTTTATGGCTAGACAAGAAAGTTTTAATGCTTATGTTGGTAGAGAATTAAAGAACAATGCTTTCGAGATAGGACGCGTGAGCGATTATATGGCTAGAGTTAAAGGTGAACTCAAACTCGTTAGCAAATATGCTTCTATGGTTGCTACTCAAGCTGAGCAAGTACTTAAAGCTCAAAATGATTTTCTTGAGGAATTAAATAATAAAAATGACTTTGCTCTTAGAGTGGCTACTAGAACTGGTAGAATGACTCAGGAACCTTTGTATCCTAAAGGCCACCCTAAGAGAATCGAGCAAGATTCTCAGAGAAACAATTTAGAGGCACCTAGTTCTTCCAAAAAAAGAAAAAGAACAATGATAGAACTTTGCATGCTTCTAGTGAACCTACTGTAGACACACCTGAGAATCCCAATGTTATCTCTATCTCTGATGCTGAAACACAATCAGGTGATGAACATGAACCTAGTGATAATGTTAATGATAATGTTAATAATAATGTTCATGTCGATGCTCAACCTAGCAAAAGTAATGATGTAGAGATTGAACCTGCTGTTGATCTTGATAACCCGCAATCAAAGAATCAACGTTATGATAAGAGAGATTTTGTTGCTAGGAAGCACGGTAGAGAAAGAGAACAATGGGTTCAGAAACCCATGCCCTTTCCTCCTAAACCATCCAAGACAAAGGATGATGAGAATTTTGAGCGCTTTGCTGAAATGATTAGACCTATTTTATTACGTATGCGCTTAACTGATATGCTTAAAGTGAATCCTTATGCTAAGTATATGAAGGATATCATTCCAAATAAAAGAAAGATACCGGGAGCTGAAATTTCCACCATGCTTGCTAATTACACTTTTAAGGGTGGAATACCAAAGAAACTTGGAGATCCAGGGGTACCAACTATACCATGCTCCATTAAAAGAAATTATGTTAAAACTTCTTTATGTGATCTTGGAGCCGGTGTTAGTGTTATGCCTCTCTCTTTATATCGTAGACTTGAATTGAATAAGTTGACACCTACTGAAATATCTTTGCAAATGGCCGATAAATCAACTGCAATACCTGTCGGTATTTGTGAGGATGTGCCTGTTGTGGTTGCAAATGTCACTATCTTAACAGACTTTGTTATTCTTGATATTCCCGAGGACGATAATATGTCGATTATCCTTGGTAGACCCTTTTTGAATACTGCAGGGACTGTTATTAATTGCAACAAAGGCAATGTCACTTTTCATGTTAATGGTAATGAGCATATGGTACACTTTCCGAGGAAACAATCTCAAGTTCATAGCATCAATTCTATTGGAAAAGTTCCAACTATCATTATTGGAGGTTTTGAATTTCCTCTCCCTACTGTCAAGAAAAAGTATGATATTCTTATTGTTGGGGATTTTCATATCCCCGTTGAGGTAACTTAGTGTTATTCGAAATTTCTCCGGTTCCGTGTTATT
This sequence comes from Triticum dicoccoides, assembly GCF_002162155.2. Classification (NCBI taxonomy): domain Eukaryota; kingdom Viridiplantae; phylum Streptophyta; class Magnoliopsida; order Poales; family Poaceae; genus Triticum; species Triticum dicoccoides. Next base: position 532,022,272 of record NC_041385.1, on the reverse strand, counting down.
CGGAATGAGTTTGTTAACAAGACTTGATCAACCTTGTTAGTCGATTCATTTTGATGATCACGAGATGGATGAAACTAGAAGGCACAACCTTTTGTACCCTCTTTTTACTTTCTGTTATTTAGAATAAATAAAGCAAAAATAGTATTATATGTCTGTTTTCTAAATTATACATGCAATAAAAAATGTCCCGAAAATAAAAGTGCTCCAAATGCCCTGCAAATTTAGTATGATTTTTATGGAATATTTGAGGATTTTAGGCACTGAAATCACTGCAGGAGGGGCAAGCACCAGGCCACAAGAGTGGAGGGCGTGCCCCCCTGTCTCGTGGGCCCCTGGTGGCCCCCCTCCACTTATGCCAGCACCCACACAGTCCATCTTCTTCCCAAAAAAATCCCCATCCAGCTCAAGCACGAGTTCTAGCTCATTTTGCTGCGATTTTCGATCTCCTTGGTCAAAGCTCCATTCACAAAACTGCTTTGGGAGATTGTTGCTTGGTATGTAACTCCTCCATTGGTCCAATTAGTTTTTGTTATAGTGCTTTATTCATTGCAAATTTTTGCTGCATAGGTGACCATGTTCTTGAGCTTGCATGTTAAATTTATGAGGTCTCAAGCAATTCTAATGCATGATATAGGCTCTAGGAACTTGTAGGAGTAGTTGCTACCAATCTTGTTTAGTTTTATTCACTTTTTGTTTTGAAGTTACTAAAATTTCAGAAATTTTCAGAAAACTTTAAGGAGACTTTTGAGGGGCTCTTCTAGCCAAGGCTCTCAGGAAAAACAAGCTAAAGAGAAGGGAAAAGCCAAGTATAATCTTCCTCGCGTAGCGGAAGTACGGCCGTGTGAATGGCCATGTGATAATTTCTTGAAAGAAGCTGGAATTCATGAAGATTTTTATTCTTTGATCGAGAATGCAGGCCTCGCCGATTTCCTCCAAGACCGGATCAATCAGTATCTCTTACTCACCAATACTTTTGTGCAAAACTTTTATTATTATCCTAAGAAGTCACCGCCTTCAGTATCATTTCATTTATATGATGAATTCAGAGAAATCTCTTTATATAATTTTTGTGCGGTATGTAGGATACCCTTTGAGGGAGAATTAGAGGAACCTCATCGTAAAGATGTGGATGTCTTTGTTAACACTATCACTGTAGAGGAACCAAAGAAGGGTTCCGATGCGAAAATCTCTAGCATACACTTTCCGGTTTTACGCTACTTTGCCATATTTGCTAGTAGATGCTTGATTGGTCGTGGAAATAGTGGAAACTTTAATGTTCCTGATATTATCATTCTTCAACATGCCTTGTTTGGAGATAATAGTTTTAGTATGGGTGTCGTCATTGCTAAATGGCTAAGCCTAAATCGTACAAAAGGCCCCATCTTTGGAGGTATCTATGCTTCACGTCTTGCTAGACATTTTGATATACCTATTAGGCATCATGAGAAAGAGGAGACAAAATTGCCTCCTTACATTTTAGATTACAAGAGCATGGTAGCGCATGAGTTTATTGTTGACAACAAAGATAAGATGCTCTTGTATAACCTGAGATTAATAAGAAACACAGTGAGACTATTATTTTGCCTGCGCCTCTGTTGTTTGATTTGATTGCAGATAATTTTCTTGTTACACCGGAAGCGGTGTACGCTCATCGAGGCCAAGCATCCACTCCAGAACCTAAGCCTGAGCCGGAACCTGAATTGGACCCTTATCGTGCATCATCCTACCAGTGGGACCCGGAGATGGCCAGCCAGTGGTATTCTGATTACACCTCCCAGTACACCGGGGAGAGTAGCCGCGGTCCTTGGTAATAAACCAACTTAGGCCAAAAGTCTAAGCTTGGGGGAGTACGTATTTCTCACCGACTTTACATTCATGTTCACACACAATTCTAGTCATCGGTGCTCATACTCTTTCATTGTATTATCCATGCTAGTTTAATTTTATTTTTCTAGTTTTCTTCTTGTGTGTTTGATAAACCTTAAGAAAAACCAAAAAAATTAGTTAGTTTAATTTCCATGCTTATAGTAGTAATTAAAATGAAAACCCAAAAAGATTTCTCGTTCTTCTTTTACTTGTTGGGAACTTTCCCGTGTAAATAGTTTTGTTTCCTTTTCTTTCCTTTGGGGGTCAATAGTAGAGGACCATATTGAAAATGTTTAGTGGCTCTCATATGCATGATTGTTTATTTAACTTAGAGCCCATATTACTTTGTCTTCTCTCTTGAGTTGAATGCTTGCAGATTCCAGCTTAGTCAAATGCACGTGCACTATTATTATTATACACATCGTTCGGTCGTGCAAGTGAAAGGCAATAATGACGATATATGATGGACTTATTGAGATGAGAAAAGCCGGTATGAACTCGACCTCTCTTGTTTTTGTAAATATGATGAGTTCATCATTTCTGATTCAGCTTCTTATGAGGTAAAGATATTTGCAATTACATTTAGAGATTATAGTTGCTTGTGCCATGCTTGATTAGCTATGAGTTATAATGGTTTACCTTGCGTGCCAACATGCTATTAGAATGATTATGATGTGGTATGATGGGATGGTATCCTCCTTTGAATGAATTGAGTGACTCGACTTGGCACATGTTCACGCATGTAGTTGAAACAAATCAACATAGCCTTCATGATATTTATGTTCATGGTAGATTATATCCTACTCATGCTTGTATTCGGTGTGAATTAATTTTAATGCATGTTTATGACTGTTGTCGCTCTCTCAGTTGGTCGCTTCCCAGTCTTTTGCTAGCCTTCACCTGTACTAAGCGGGAATATTGCTTGTGCATCCAAACTCCTTAAACCCCAAAGTTGTTCCATATGAGTCCACCATACCTACCTATATGCGGTATTTACCTGCCGTTCCAAGTAAATTTGTATGTGCCAAACTCCAAACCTCCAAATGAAATTCTGTTTTATATGCTCGAGCGGCTGGTGTTTCAACTAGGGCTGCTTATATCTTCCATGCTAGGTGGATTATTCTCAAGAGGAGTGGACTCCGCTCCTCATTCACGAGAAAGGGCCGGTAACCGGGATGCCCAGTCCCATGATCCAAAAAGATCAAAGCAAATCAAAATAATTAAACAAAACTCCCCCAGGGCTGTTGTTAGTTGGAGGCACTCGTTGTTTCAAGCAAGCAATGGATTGATGCTTGTTGGTGGTTGGGGGAGTATAAACCTTTACCATTCTGTTTGGGAACTGCCTATAATGCATGTAGTATGGAAGATACAGCCATCTCATAGTTGTTGCGTTGACAGTGAAAGTATGCCGCTCAAAATGTTATTCAATCTCTATTTTAAAGTTGAGCTCTGGCACCTCTACAAATCCCTGCTTCCCTCTGCAAAGGGCCTATCTATGTACTTTTATGTTGAGTCATCACCTTCTTATTAAAAAGCACCCGCTGGAGAGCACACTGTCATTTGCATTCATTACTATTGGTTTATATTGGGTATGACTTGACTGGATCTATTTTACCATGAATTACAATGTTTAGTCAGTCCTTGATCTTTAAAGGTGCTCTGCATTTATGTTTTGCGGTCTCAGATATGATTGTTTTGAGAAAGTGTTGTCATCTGAGTTTTATTATTACTAGATGATCCGTTGCGCCGATGGCGCAAGGGGCGAGAGTAAGGCAAGTACTGAAAGAGTGAACATAAATATATTTAGGGGCAGATTGGAACACATGGATTATTCATGACACATAGTGTTCTAAGAAACTTACAATAGAATATTTACAATGCTATTAGGAAGGAAGGTAGATAGGGAGAGATAGATCTCATAGGCGTTTTGAAGTGATGAACATTAGTCAGTGTGATTGGTGGATCATCGGCACTGAAAACTTGTTTAGGAAATTGTTCATAGATGTTGTGGTTGAATGTTTTCATTGTTCATAGCAGAAATTCCTTCAACATCATCATCCAGGCAGGAAATAGCATACGACAATTTAGGGGCTCAGGCCAACGCTACATCTACAGTTTATTTGCAAAGGAAAAAGAAACTGAATGTGTCTTGAATAAAGCATAAGTATTCACATACGTACTAAGAAAGCACGGTCACTTTGTGGCATCAGAATTGTTCGGTCAAATCTTGTATATGAAAAATGTGTTGTATACTAAGATAGTAGACGATCGATACCAACAAAACAGGCAATGAGAAGTGATTTACCTGGGCTCTGTATCCATAGAATCACACTAAGAACTATCCATCAAAGTTCTAGCCTCTGGAAAACCAGAACTCTTATACTGCCAGGTTGTAGTACTACAATACAAAGCCGGTATGAAAATACAAAGCCCCAGATTTAATAGGACAATTAGAGACAAACCAATATAACTATGTACAGACAAAAAATGGATGATGCACCATGTTACAAAAGTATATCAAAAGTATTGCCCAATTTCACATTTTACGCCATTTTATATAGAACATCACCTGAGGCACTGAAAATGAGCTGCATAATGGCAGCCATCTAATCCAACATCATGTAACTAAATCCATTGGAAAACAAACTATACAAACCATTTACAGTAGTAGGCCAGCAGGCGATAGATATTTACAATGTGGTTTTGAGGGTAGAATTAAGCACTGTCTTGTGTCTTACTACTCCTTAATTCAGTGGCAGCACCAAAAGGACCAAGGAAATAAATAAATGAATTAATCAAGAACATGTATCTAAATCCCAACATATACATATAGGTACATAACCCTCAACAGCGACCATATTGAGAATCGAAGGGGAAACTATAAGAAAAAAAACTACCTACTACAATGGGAAATCATAAAACAATTGACTATCATTGTGGACCAACTGATGAGTCCAATAAAAATGGTGTTCCAGGGAACAATTAAAGTCAGAAATCGTTAGCTATTCCAAAAAAAACTACACACTATTTTAGTCATGTAATCAAAAAAGCAAAATAAGCTCCACAACTTCACCACCTCTAAATATGTCTCGACAATGGTCTTCTCTGTTACAACCCGAGGTGAAATTTGAACTGCAATCCAAAAGCACAAGCCTGAGTAAGATAACTTACGCTTTCACAAATTTTCAGTGAATGCACTATCCTATCTACTATAAATGATTATACACACACTTTGAATCTTTTACCAAAAAGGACGATAAACCAATATGACTGAAAACCATATCTTTTATATTTAGGGAAACTACTCACAAGAGGTAAGTGCAAGATACAAAATACACGGACAATCATATTTCTCTCATCCAAGACATGCATCTTTCTATGCCTCTATCAGTACACAGGAGGCGAGACATCAACAAAAGGAAAGAGCATTTGTGAGAGGTGAAAATAGTAGTCATAGCGGAAAACGAATGATCTCCACATTAGATCTGAACACAGGAGGCGAGAAAATGAATGATCATCCAAGACATGCATCTTTCTATGCCTCTATCAGTACACAAGAGGCGAGACATCAACAAAAGGAAAGAGCATTTGTGAGAGGTGAAAATAGTAGTCATAGCGGAAAATGAATGATCTCCACATTTGATCTGAACCAAGGAGGGAAGAGGATTCATGTATTTAATATAGGTTCTCAAGTGTGAGGCGAAACCTCACCAATCTATTTCAGATTCTACAACCTGAATGCATAATCTCTTGGATCCCATGACCTGAATGAGGTAATGCAAAGAATCGTAGCACAAATTTTTTATTTGAAATATAAATTCAAGGCTAGCAAGGCGGAACAGAACTTAAATTAGAAGCAATGGAGAATAAGAATAAGCTCCTGCAGAATATAAATCAAATTAAGTTTCATGATGGTGGAAAGAGAGCAAGCCATATATAAGGAAGCTACAAAATGTTGATCTTGGACAACATGGCATCAGGGACACACTTGTAAAGACAAAACCAATAGAAAGACGGTTGTGCTTTAATTTAAGGGTAAGATGGTCCATGGCCTGGTGATAAAGAACAATTGGATTCACAATTAAAATAATGATCTCATGCAGCAACAACTTCAGTTATACATACATCTATATAACTGGCGCAGTTGCAGGTGTTTTTTGTGTGGGGGGGGGGGTCTTTTCCACTACCTGAACCTCCAGTTGCTGATTTTTTTGAACCATCAGTTGCTCAATGCAGCACCAACGCTTGTATTCTTCCTCAAGCATGCCAATCACCTGGCACCACAGTTTGGTCACTTCTTGAGTGAGATCTTCTACATCATATGTATAGTGCAAATGCAGTACTTTCAGAATTTAGGTAAATCATGTTCTAAATAGACAACTAAAATAACTCAAATTTATGCTCATTTTCAGAATGGAATATTCCCGAATGGATCTAGTTGTTGCTGGTCAGTAGAGGGCACTTTTCTTATTTCCAATGACTATGCTAGGTACGTTGTTGAATAACTTATTGAAACAGATAAGCCAAATAAGAATTGCAAGCCCACCTCTTGGGAGTAACATGCAGTGAGGCATCCAATCTGTATTCAAAAATGAGCCAACAACAAAGTATTTGACAGCAAAAGAGCAAACTGTTCACCAGGCTGTAACAAGCAAGATCACATATACCAGAAGAAAATAATAATACAAATTTTGGTGAAATCAAAGGAAGTAAAATCCAGTGGGATAGCAGTACTTTCTCTTGCTTGTCCCTTCCTGCCGGCACACAAACAGGGTCCAATCACACAACCCAACCTCATGTAGTTTGTCGAGGCACTGTTCTGCATCCATTGTATTCAAGGTATGGACATATGGTCACAAATTCAAAGTGAGAGTGGGGAGGCAAGGAAGTTGAGAGGGGAAGACACAACGCAGAAGCTGGTACCTGTGCAGTAGCACATCATCCCAACCATCGTGTGCACTTATGCTTGCTGCCTTTCACCTGAAACACCTAAGGAGGATGTCCGGGGGCGCCGGATCCACAGAACGACACCTCGCTTGACATTGTGGGCTGGTCGGCCTCCATGGATGAATAATAGAAGAGCTTGCGGGAGGAGGACCAGCGTCACCCTTCTGTGTGGTACGGCGTCAGCGGCCCGTGCTCTTCCTTCTCGCCACTATCCAGTAAGCCTGCTAAGCAATCAAATAAAACAAAAGACAATTTTTAAGAAAATAGAATTATAACTTTCCATAACAAGTCTTCAACCTTTCTACCTCCATTAATTACTATATAGACACCTTGATCTTATCAGCACAAAAACTGAAGAAAACATGCAGTCATGGTAAAACTGAATGATACTAACTAAAAGAGGGATCATAGCATTTGGTTTTCCTCACACCATAAGATCTCCTTCAAGTTAGAACAGGTGAGAGGCAAGGGAAGGGAAGAGGGAGGAGGATCCATACCTTAGCACGCGAGGACGGCGCCGATGGCACGACGGACTGCTCGTCCTGGGAAAGCCGGGGACACCGCCGCGGCGCAGCATGCCTAGGTCCATCCGCCGGACCGTTGCTCGGGGAGGGAGTGCGTGAGCCGCTACCACCCCTCTCCCTGGGCTCCATTTCTTTCCCCATCTGGCGGCGCCCCGCAGACTCGCCCCTGTTCGGCCGGAGAAGAACGGGATGGAGCAGATGGCTACAGATCGAATCCAGCGCCGCCGCCGTCGCCGAGAAGCTCGCCTCCGCATCGGCGGGGGGGAGTTGGGAGGCGGCTGAGGTGGGAGGAGGAGGAGGAGGCGGCGGCTAGGGTTCTTGAGGTGGGAGGAGGCGGCTAGGGTTCTTGAGGTGGGAGGAGGGGGAGGGGGCAGGCGACTGAGGTGGGACGCGGGCTCGTTTTCCCTTTTTCCCTTTGCTCGCTCACTGTGGCGCGCGCGCACTGTTTATGGACGCAAAAAAGGAGATGTGGCCACAGCCGCTAGTATGGCGAGTGGCTTCATCTTTTACTATGTAAATGGCTCGCTAGCTGATTATGCTATTGATATGAGTAATTGTGAGACCTAAGTGTTATTGTGAGTATGGTTAGTTCATAATATTTGCTGAAACCTGAATGCTGGCTTTGCATGTTTACAACAACAAGAGCGAACAAAGTTTGTAAAAGTTTTTCTTTATCACTTTCAGTTTATCAACTGAATTGCTTGAGGACAAGCAAAGGTTTAAGCTTGGGGGAGTTGATACGTCTCCAACATATCTACTTTTCCAAACAATTTTGCCCTTGTTTTGGACTCTAACTTGCTTGATTTGAATGAAACTAACCCGGACTGACGCTGTTTTCAGCAGAACTGCCATGATGTTGTTTTATGTGTAGAAAACAAAAGTTCTTGGAATGTCCTGAAAATCCACGGAGGCACTTTTTGGAAAATATAAAAAATACTGGCGAAAGAATCAAGACCAGGGGGCCCACACCCTGTCCACGAGGGTGGGGGGCGTGCCCACCCCCTGGCCGCGCCCCTGTCTCGTGGGCCCCCTGAGGCTCTGCCGACCTCAACTCCAACTCCATATATTCCGTCTCGCGGAGAAAAAAATCAGAGAGAAAGTTTCATCGCGTTTTACGATACGAAGCCGCCGCCAAGCCTTAATCTCTCTCGGGAGGGCTGATCTGGAATCCGTTCGGGGCTCCGGAGAGGGGGATTCGTCGCCGTCGTCATCATCAACCATCCTCCATCACCAATTTCATGATGCTCACCACCGTGCGTGAGTAATTCCATCGCAAGCTTGCTGGACGGTGATGGGTTGGATGAGATTTACCATGTAATCAAGTTAGTTTTGTTAGGGTTTGATCCCTAGTATCCACTATGTTCTGAGATTGATGTTGCTATGACTTTGTTATGCTTAATGCTTGTCACTAGGGCCCGAGTGCCATGATTTCAGATCTGGACCTATTATGTTTTCATGAATATATGTGTGTTCTTGATCCTATCTTGCAAGTCTATAGTCACCTATTATGTGTTATGATCCGCCAACCCCGAAGTGACAATAATCAGGATACTTCTCGGTGATGACCGTAGTTTGAGGAGTTCATGTATTCACTATGTGCTAATGCTTTGTTCCAGTTCTCTATTAAAAGGAGGCCTTAACATCCCTTAGTTTCCGTTAGGACCCCGCTGCCACGGGAGGGTAGGACAAAAGATGTCATGCAAGTTCTTTTCCATAAGCACGTATGACTATATACGGAATACATGCCTACATTACATTGATGAACTGGAGCTAGTTCTGTGTCACCCTATGTTATAGCTATTACATGAGGAATCGCATCCAACATAATTATCCATCACTAATCCATTGCCTATGAGCTTTTCACATTTTGTGTTTCGCTTATTTAATTTTCCGTTGCTACTGCTACAATCACTACAAAACCCAAAAATATTACTTTTGCCACTATTACCTTTATTATCATACTACTTTGCTACTAAATACTTTGCTGCAGATACTAAGTTATCCAGGTGTGATTGAATTGACAACTCAACTGCTAATACTCAAGAATATTCTTTGGCTCCCCTTGTGTCGAATCAATAAATTTGGGTTGAATACTTTACCCTCGAAAGCTGTTGCGATCCCCTACACATGTGGGTTATCAGTGTGGCCCCTTTGGTATTTTCTTCGCTCAGTATTTTCTACTAATTCCAAAAATGACTTCCGTGAAGTTTCAGGACTTTTGGAGATGTGCAGAATAGGTCTCTAATATTTGCTCCTTTTCCAGCCCAGAATTCCAGCTGCCGGCATTCTCCCTCTTCATGTAAACCTTGTAAAATAAGAGAGAATAGGCATAAGTATTGTGACATAATGTGTAATAACAGCCCATAATGCAATAAATATCGATATAAAAGCATGATGCAAAATGGACCTATCAACTCCTGCAAGCTTAGACCTCGCTTGTCCTCAAGCGGAAGCCGATAACGATAAATATGTCCACATGTTTAGAGACAAAGGCGTCGATAAAATAAAATACGGACATGAGGGCATCATGATCATTCTTATAATAGCAACATAAATGGATATTGTCATATGATTTCTTATGCTCAAGTAATAATCTATTCACAATATTAAGTATGAATTAGAAACTTCATTGAGAACCAACAAACTATAATCTCAGTCGTTGAAGCAATTGCAATTTATCATAACATCGGAAAGAGTCTATGTAAGAGCTTTTCAGCAAGTCCGCATACTCAACTATCATTTAGTCTTTCACAATTGCTAAAACTCACGCAATACTTATGGTTATGGAGTTTTAATCGGACACAGAGAAAGATAGGGGCTTATAGTTTCGCCTTCCAACCATTTACCTCAAGGGTAATGTCAACAATAATAGTTCATGCTAACTTACATCCAATTATATATATATATATATATATATATATATATATATATATATATATATATACACACATAAACACTATTCTGATCACGGGATCAGAATAATATTCTGATCACAACCTGAACTGCCTGAGTAACGCGCCTGAACTTCTCTCTGTACGAACCCGACCTTCGGGCTATCTTCGCAACCGTGCCTTCTACCGCGAGTTTTTCTGGTTAGTCGTGTTCCATGTGATGTAAGTGTAATCTTCAAACGATTTTTAGCAACTAAATACTCGTTTTAGATAGGAATCTTGCTCATAGGCGGATTTTGCACTCGGGTCGTGAAGAACTCGCTTTTTTGCGATTTAACTGCCTGAGTAACGCGCCTGACCTTCCCCCTGTGCTAGGTAGAACTTCCCGCAACATTGCCCAAACGGGGCTTGCTATATACCGTTGGAAAGCTATGGACACGCGTATCAAGACCCAAGTTAAATTTTTCGCAAAATGTAAGCGGTTTAAGAGCAGTTTTGAAAACCGTTTTTTCTTCACACAAAAAACGTGAATCGTAATTTTGATCGCATTTCTAAACCGTTTATCGGAATGAGGCATATAATATGGAGTTGAAAAGCTGCTGCAAAACCGCTCCTTCGACATGTTGAAAGTTTTCTCTAATTCTCTATGGATAAAGATTAATTTTGAAAATCGTAAAATTTCGTAAACCGAACAGCTGAGTTCGTTTTTTCGATGTCATTTCTAAATGGCTAATCCAATGAAGGTATATGATATGGCGTTGAAAAGCTTATGAAAATGCGCTACTTTTTCATCTTGAAAGTTTTTTGTAATTTTGAATGGTTTAAGAGTAATTTAGAAAATGGTCCAAGTCATACCGACTTCGTATTTTCGAGCTAATTTTTTAACCGTGTGTCCAAATGCAGCAAATGATATAGCGTTGGAAAGCTTGAACAAATGCGAAACTTTTTGGTATGTATTGTTTCTCCCAATTCGTTACGGTTTTAAGTCAGTTTCGAAAATGGCGAAAAACGTATTTTCGCCGTAATTTCTACGAACTTTATCGGAATTGGGCAAATAATATACCGTTGAAAAGCTACGGAAAATGCGAAACTTTTTCATGTTGATGGTTTTCTCTGATTCCTAGCCATTTTCAGGTAATTTTGAAAACGGCGGGATCATGCGTTCTGCCTTTTATCGCGAAGCAGATTCTTCCAAAATGCACCGCGTGAAGAACCTGAACTTCTTGACGTGTGTACCTGAACTTCACTCTGTTTTTCACGTGATTTTTTTGCTTGTAGGTCTCCATCCACTGCTCGTAACTCTCCATCCACTCACCGGAATTGAGCAAGAGATATACCAGTGGAAAGCTGTTGTGAAGACGCAACTTCCCCGTGTTGATCATTTTTTCATACCCGCAACGATTTTAACAGTTTTTCATCTTAAATTCATCCACTGTAGTAGTTGAACTTCCTATTGTTTTCAGTTGAACTTCTGTGACGTATTTTCGTTTGTAATTTTCTTATCCATTCGTTAGTGTTACACAAATGATATTCATTTTGTACAAATCTCTCTCGCAATAATTTTTTTTACTTTCTCTGACGAAGGACTTGAATTTACACAAATAATATTCCTGCGGTTTTGAGGTAAATTAGAAAATGGCAAGATCATGATTTCTGCGTTCATCGCGAACGGAAATGCACTGCGTGAAGTAGTTGAACTTCTAGGACGTGTCTGTTCGAACTTCACTTTGTTTTTGACGTGCTGATTTTTTACGTGGTGTTTTTTGCACTACGTGAAGTAATTGAACTTCTGGGGCATCTCTGTTTGAACTTCACTCTGTTTCAATTTTTTTGTATTTTTTCTTATAAGAAATACACACCATGTAGTACGTCAACTTCCGGTTGTTATCACTTTGAACTTCTCTCTGGTTTGAGAGAATTATTTTAAAACACAAAAAATAACATATTTTTATGTATTTTGGACATCTAAATACACGGTAAACCTCTCTCTGAATAATTTTTCAACTTTTCCTCGCCGAGCACTTGAACTTCTAGCAACCATTTTTTTGTTTATGAGTTGTTTTTAAAAGGGCACATAATGGTGTTGTGTTTTTTATTTTTTGAATAGGTAAATCCTAAGTTTTAGTAAACTCTGAAATTCTATGTTATTTCAATTTGAACTTCACCTTTTTTTTATTTTGAGTAAAGAATTGTATTTGTTTTTATACAAAAAAATTAAACATGGAAATACAAGGTGAACCTCTCTCGCAAGAATTTTTGAACTTCTTCGGACAGTGCACTTGAACTTCTTTTCAACAAACCTTTTATGCTTTTATTTTTCTATACTTTTATTCTCACGTGAAATGCATTCATTGCAGTACTTGAACTTCTCATTATTTCACCTTGAACTTCTGTCACATTTTTGTGTATACGTCGAATTACCCATAATTGAAGGTCGAACGTCCCGCAATATAAATTCTGAACCATGCACGGTGGTGCACGTGAACTTCTGGAAACAAATCTTAGTTTTTTATATACTTCAAACTTCTCTGTTATTTTGAATTGAACTTCTTAGTCTTATTCTTAGAAAAAATATGTTTTGAAATAAGCATCAAACATTTTTTTTCATAATTGAACCTCATACTTTTATTTTTCCTAAAAATGGAAAGAATTTGAGTTTTTTGTAAACATCAAACTACTCCTTTTATTTTAATTTGAACTTATTTAATTTTATTCTTTAGTAACGAAGAAAACCTATTTTTTTATAAATATTGAAGTTCTTTTTTTATATAATTTGGACTTCTTGGTTTATTTGAAATACTTTCTTTTTCCATTTATTGAACCGTAAAACAACGTTCTTTTTATAAAAAATAAGCATCAAACTCATGTGTTATGTTAATTTGAATTTCTTGCTTTTTCTTTAGATAATTTTTTTCTTCTGATTTTCTTATAAACATTGACCTACTATGTATCTTAAATTTAAACTTCTTGGTTTAGTTTCAGAGACAGAAAAAAATGACTACTGTTTTGCCTTTTAACTTAGGCTTTTCGGGGTTTTGTGAATTTCTAGGGGTTTATTTTTGTGCAAATTTACACAAACACACATACACAGAATTTTTAACTATGTGTGTTGTTTTTCTTTAACTGTGTGTGTTGGTGCTTGTGGTAAATAATATACCACCGGAATGAATTTTGTCACAAATATTTTGAACCTCTTCATTATTTGAAAATGAACTTCTAGTTTGTTCTAGAAACAGCGAAACTTCACTTTTTTATTTCCTGTTTTTTAACTACTTTTTTATTTGAACTTTTTTTGTTATTATACTTGAATCTCTTCGTTTTTTTATTTGAAATTCTTGATTTCATTTTTAGAAATGAAAAAATACTAATAAATTTTTATTCTTGGTTTTATTGTTTTGGAAATGAGAAGATTTGCATTTTTTATAAATATTGAACCGCTCTATTATTTCAATTTGAACTTCTTGGTTTTTATTTGGAAAGGAAAAATATCCATTTTAAAAGTTCATTTTTTATTTTGAACTACTTGGTTTTTTTAAACAGAAAAAATGTTTTTTTAAACTTGTACTTCTCTTTTTTTTAGTTTGACCTTCTATGTTTTTGATTTCTTAGAGAAAGTTTTTTTGAATTCATTATTTATAAGGGAAAATAATTTAAACCGGACATTGAACCACTCTGTTTTTTAATTTTTAGTTTCAAGGTTTTTTTGTGAAAACAGGGAAAGTCTGTTTTATTATAAGTAGTGAACTTCTCCATTTTTTAATGTGGAATTTCTAGGTTTTCTAGAACTTCGTAAAAATCTGAACACATAACAATAAGACATGAACCTACGGGGCAATAATATCTGAACTTCTTTTGTACATATTGTCGCTGTCAACATGCAGATACTTTACAAATGAATATCCGAAATAGAGTACTAATCAAATTGTGTGTTTGTCCATAAAAATACAAGACTATAAGCACAATGGGTCCTATCAAACCACAAAGCATGCTCTCACTGGAAGAATGCAAACGCGTTAAAAAGTGAAATCCACAACAACACTTTGATCCCTCTCTCTCTCTCTCTCGTTTTTGCTTTTTGCTTTCTTCTGTACTCACCACATCCACAGCAGCAGCTTTGGCGTCATGAGCGAGCAGCATGGCAGAGCTTCACACAACCTGCAGCGGAGATTGGGCACGGACCGAGGCAGCTTTTTGCCGTGCGCAGCAGAGCTTGGAGCGGGAGGAGGATGGCTTGGAGAATGCTCAGCAGCAGAGCTCCTCTGCCCATGGCCCTCTGAAACAGCGGCTGCTAGACTCACCAGCTTGCCCGAATAGATTTGCGGGTACCGAATAATACATGAGGGTAGTGGGATTTTCACGGGAAGGAGGTGGCGATTGCAAGGCACGCTGTTGCTATAAGAACTGGGTTGCGGCGCGAGGTGCAGGGGCGCTAGCGTAACGACGGGAAGTTTAGAGCAGCGGGGCTGCAAGGTCACCTCCTCCGTTCGCTTGCGCTCGGAAACTTGAATCGGCGATGAGAAGAACACCGGAGCAGAGGGCAGGCCAAGCCAGAGTTCAAGGAAGGTCGTGGCGTTGTAGAGGGAAGGTCACGCCGGAGTAGATGAAAGGTGGCGCCGCAGGGGAGGCTGGGGGTGGGGAAGAGGTAGTCAGGGCGGGTGCAGCGCGGCGGCCGGAACCAGGTGCGGCGCGGTGGCCGGAACCAGGCGCGGGCGCAACGCGGCGGCCGGAATCAGGCGCGGGGGCGGCGCCGGGGTCAGACCCAGGTGAGGGGGCTGTGTAGGGCCAAATCCAGGCGAGTCAGCTCCAGCGCGGCTGGAAGGCCACCGGCGGCCGCCATAGTGGAGGGCGGAGTGGGAGGTGGTTGGTCGCTGCAGGGGATGGG
>NC_041385.1:531991717-532006491 GCF_002162155.2 Triticum dicoccoides | reverse complement strand
TATATATATATATATATATATATATATATATATATATATATATATATATATCAAGATCTTTCCAACACAATGTGCTTGCCAAAGGATAAAATGTAAAAAGGAAAGGTGAAGATCACCATGACTCTTGCATAAGGTAAAAGTAAAAGATAGGCCCTTCGCATATGGAAACAGAGGTTGTCATGTGCTTTTGGGGTTGGATGCACGAAATCTTAATGCAAGAGAACGTCACTTTATATTGCCACTTGTGATGTGGACCTTTATTATGTAGTCCGTCGCTTTTATTGCTTCCATATCACAAGATCGTATAAAGCTTATTTTCTCCACACTAATAGATCATACATATTTAGAAGCAATTTTTATTGCAAGCAACATGACAACTTACTCGAAGGATCTTACTCAATCCATAGGTAGATATGGTGGACTCTCATGGCAAAACTGGGATTAAAGATATTGTAAGCACAAGTGTAGGACCTTGAAGTATGTCTAGAGGGGGGTGATTAGACTACTTGACCAATTAAAAACTTAACCTTTTCCCAATTTTAGACTTTGGCAGATTTTAGCTATCTTTGGACAAGTCAAGCAATCTTCACACAATTCAAGCAAGCATGCAAAGAGTATATGAGCAGTGGAAATTAAAGCATGCAACTTGCAAGCATGTAAAGGGAAGGGTTTGGAGGATTCAAACGCAATTGGAGACACGGATGTTTTTGTCGTGGTTTCGATAGGTGGTTCTATCGTACATCCACGTTGATGGAGACTTCAACCCACGAAGGGTAACGGTTGCGCGAGTCCACGGAGGGCTCCACCCATGAAGGGTCCACGAAGAAGCAACCTTGTCTATCCCACCATGGCCGTCGCCCACGAAGGACTTGCCTCACTAGCGGTAGATCTTCATGAAGTAGGCGATCTCCTTGCCCTTACAAACTCCTTGGTTCAACTCCACAATCTTATCGGAGGCTCCCAAGTGACACCTAGCCAATCTAGGAGACACCACTCTCCAAGAAGTAACAAATGGTGTGTTGATGATGAACTCCTTGCTCTTGTGCTTCAACTGATAGTCTCCCCAACACTCAACTCTCTCTCATAGGATTTGGATCTGGTGGAAAGAAGATTTGAGTGGAAAGCAACTTGGGGAAGGCTAGAGATCAAGATTCATATGGTAGGAATGGAATATCTTGGCCTCAACACATGAGTAGGTGATTCTCTCTCAGAACTGGTAAGTTGGAAGTGTGGGTTTGTTCTGATGGCTCTCTCCACGAATGAAGAGGAGGTGGAGGGGTATATATAGCCTCCACACAAAATCTAACCGTTACACACAATCTACCAAACTCGGTGGGACCGAATCGAGAAACTCGGTCGGACTGATTTAGCAAATCTAGTGACCGTTAGGATTTTCGGTGGGACCAACATGCAACTCGGTAGGACCGATATGGTTAGGGTTAGGGCATAACTTAATCTCGGTAAGACCGATTACGCAAACTCGGTGAGACCAATTTTGGTAATTAGCTAACCAGAGAGTTGGTCAGGTAAACTCGGAGGGACCGATTCGCTCTTTTCGGTGAGACCAAAATGTTACGAAAGGGAAATAGAGAGTTTACATTGCAATCTCGGTGGAACCGATCGCTCACTTCGGTTAGACCAAAACGTTATGAAGGGAAACAGAGAGATTGCAATCCCATCTCGGTGAGACCAAGATCCCTATCGGTGAGACCGATTTGCCTAGGGTTTGTGGCAGTGGCTATGACATTTGAACTCGGTGGCGCCGGATAGAAAGAATCGGTGGGGCCGAGTTTGACTTTGGGTTTAGGTCATATGTGGATGTGAGAAAGTAGTTGAGGGTTTTTGGAGCATATCACTAAGCACTTGAAGCAAGAGGCTCATTAAGCAACACCTCATCCCTCTTGATAGTATTGGCTTTTCCTATAGACTCAATGTGATCTTGGATCACTAAAATGTAAAATGTAGAGTCTTGAGCTTTTGAGCTTGAGCCAATCCTTTGTCCTTAATATTTTGAGGGATCCACTTTCATCATCCATGCCATGCCATTCATTGAGCTTTCCTGAAATATTTGTCTTGGAATAGCATTAGCTCAATGAGCTATATGTTGTTATGAATTACCAAAGCCACCTAGGGATAGTTGCACTTTCAATCTCCCCCTTTTTTGTAATGGATGACAACATATAGATCAAAGCTTCGACAAATGATAATAAGATTGAAAAGCATCGTCGCTTTGAGAAGTATGTGATAAGCAAGAGCTCCCCCTAAATTTGTGCATAGTTTAAGATTTTCTTTGGACTGCAAATGCACAAGGAATTAGGCTCATGGGTTACTCTTCCATGTCACATACATCTTGGTGGAGCGCTCAAAATAATAAAGATTGAATACATGCACTCATCACCAAGCAAAGTGAATGATCATATAAGGATAAGTGAGATAATATCATCTAACAAGCATAAGTGTAGCTTATGATCAAACACATGATCATCAATGTCTCACAGATAATAGCATGGTATCTCAAGCAATCAAAATCAAACAAAGTTCAACCAAGAAGACAAGAGAGAACAAAAGCAAACACTCTCTCTCGAAGCCTATGATCTATACATTTTTCTCCCCCTTTGGCAACAAGTTACCAAAAAGTTCTGAGAAAATGCATAGCACTATATCATCTCTCAGGCTTGGTCTTCAGTTGGTGGTGTAGAGATGGCTCCTTGGACGAAGACTTCAGTTGATGTGGATGGAGCTGGAGGTGTAGGTGCTGGAGCTGGTTGCACTGGAACTGTAGGAGCTGTAGCTGGTCCAGATGAAGTGGCTCTGGTGTGTGTCACTGGCACTGCAGCTGATCTCTGAGCTCGAGGAACTCTGGCAAATGCATCAGTAGTTGTCCTGCCCTTCCTCTCCTGCATGTCATCCTGTAGCTGCTCCACAACTGACTGAATCTCAGTTACTTTGACATCTAAATCATAGAATTTTTGTTCCATGATTCTTTCCAGGCTCTCCTGGTTTTGGGTTAGGGTGGCCAACCCTTTCTCAATCCTCAGAGTTGATGCTATCAAGTAACCAAGCTGCTCCTGCTTGTTCTTCAAAAAGTACTCAGATGCCTCCTCTTGAGTTGGCATCTTGGCAGCCTTCTCTTTCTTTGCTTTCTCCTTCTTCTCTTGAGCTTGTACTGATGATGGTTCATTCTCATTCATCACAACTTGATTGTCCTCAAAGTCTGGATAGAGAACAAAGTGTTCCTTATCCAACAGATATTTTCCTGTGCCCATCTTTGAGTTAATCAACTCCTGAATTTTTTTTTGACAGAAAGACTGTAAGGGAACCCCCTACAGTATAATTGGTGCAACAAACCCAAATTGCAAGTACCATGCCTTGAACCTGGGTGGGTGGGAAGCATCAGCCCCTTCCCACCACTAGGCTATGCCTTAGTCTGCATCAACTCCTGAATTTGTGGGGCATATCCACAACTTCTCTTTTGGTCTGCTGCTGTCCTCTTGATAGTCTCAACCATGAGGCTCATGACCTTGAATTTCTATGGCACATCAAACAAGTGTAGCAAGTTTATAGCATGGCCTCTTATCATGTTGTGGTCACCTGACTTGGGCAAAAGAGTGTGCCTTAGGATCCAGTTGATCGTTGGCAGCCCTGACAGAAGATAATGTACAGATCCAAATTTATGTGTCTCAACTGCAGCATCTGGGATCTCCTTGTACATATGAGCCATGGAATTGTGATCCATCTTCTTCTTGGCATAGACATCCAAGTCATCTTCACTCTCCTTTGGGACATTGATCAGATTGGCCCATTCCTCAATAGTTGATTGGTATCTCATACCTTCAGACATCCAAATTATCCTGCCATCTGGATAGAAATGTGTTGTGGAGTAGAATTGCATGATGAGCTCATCATTCCACTTTGTGAGCTTCTGCCCAACAAAGTCTGCAACTCCACAAGCAATGAAATTGTCTTGCACTCCAGGATAGTGTTCCTCATTCTCCTTCATGTAGGTCCAGTCGACCCACCTCATGTCACAAACTATAGGCTTCTTGTCCAACAATATTGTCTCATAGAAATCCTGATGTTCCTTTGTGTGGAACCTGTAATCAACAACAGTCCTTCTCCTGGTGGCATATGGATCAGACAACCTCCACTACCTGAGTCCTGCATCCTTTCTCAGCTTCATGTTCTCAGCCATAGGATGAGCATCATTGAGGTCTGGAATCTTGGGCTTCAGCTTTCTCAACACATGCTCTTCATCTTCTTCTTTAGCAGCAACTTCAGGCACTGGGGCCTTGTTCCTCTCAGCAGTAGGTATGTTTCTAGTACTCCTCTTTGGTGCAATCTTGGGCTTGGAGGCAGCTTTGGGTGCTTCTTTGGGCTTTGATGATGCAGCCCCTGACTTTATAGCATCACCCATCAGCTTTTGTGCCTTGGGTGCTGGTGCAGCAACCTCTTCTTCCTCTTCTTCATCAGAAGAATGCTTCTCAAATTCTGCCATGGGATCAACTTTCTTGCACCATCTCCCTCTCTTTCTTTCCTTCTTCTGCCCTTCTGCAGCAGCCTCTTTGGGTTGAGATTTCAAAGGAACTTGAGTAGAGGCACTGGCTTTAGACATGGGAGTTCTCTTTGCAGGCACTTTGATCTTCATTCCAGGCTTAATGGATGCAGTTGTGAAATTCTCCTTTTTGTGCACCTTCTTATTGGAAGTGGCCTCATCCTCAACTGCCACATAGTCCTCATCCTCAGATTCTGAGGTTTTCTTCTTTCTGGCCCTGGTGGCAGCTTTAGGCAGATTGCTTGGAGTGCTTCTGCTGCCATCATCTGAGGAGCTAGAGGGACTAGTGCCCTCACTCATTTGAATCTGCTCTTCTTCCCTGTTCTGGCTGTCACTTTGGTCTGACATGCTGCAAACACTGACTACTGACCCTGTGAATAGTTATAGATGAGATAGAGTGGATTAGCATCACAAAATGCAGAGATTTTTGCAAAAGAATGATTCAAAAACTTAGTTTTAGTTTTCCACAGAAAGCATTTCGGATCAACCGATTCTCAAACTCGGGGATACCGAAGCAGTTTTGGAACCTAAACTAGTGAACTTGGTCAGACCGAGTCACAGTTCGGTGGCACCAAGACTTCTAGGGTTTCACAAAGTTCTAAAATCGGTCACACCGATTAGCAATTCTCGATCAGACCGAGAGTTACTAGTGCAATGGCGTTAGCCGAATCGGTGGGACCGAGTTTTTCAACTCGGTGAGTCCGAGATGGTTTCAGCGGAAACCTAACCCTAAATTTTCAAATCGCATCTATTCTAAGGATTGTTTTGACTGGATAGAGGTGTTTCAATCGTGCCAAGAGTCGTAATGAACACAATGTGATGAGAACCAGACGAGGATAGCACTGTGATCGAGTTCATACCCTAGTTCGGCGATGAACTCGCTACGGCGGCAACGGCGGAGATGAATTCCGTTGACGGCGGCGGAGACCAGCGATAGGAGGCGGCTGGCGATGAAGTCGACGATCCGGAGACCTAGAAGGCAGAGCGAGCTATGCGCGGGCGAAGAGGTTTGGAGAAAGTTTTCCAAAATTTTGCCCGTGTGAATATATAGCCCGACCTGTCGGTGTGACCGAGTGGAACGACTCGGTGGCACCGAGATGCATAACTGTTGACAGTTACAGCAACTCGGTGTGACCGAAAAGTTCAAATCGGTTGCACCGAGATTGAAAACCTAGATTGCCTTAGTGATCTCGGTATGACCGAAATGGAAGAATCGGTCAGACCGCACAAAGAAGTTTTGGAAGTTTAAGTCTATGACAAATCAGGGACTCCGAGTGCTCCTCACACAGAGTGGTTCGAATCTGACTTGATCAAATTTTGTGATGTAGCATGAATAGAGTTTGAGACGAGAAAAGCATAATAGCTAGAGAAGGTTCTTAGGCATTCTTGTCCATCCACTTGGCAAAAGAAAAAGAAACCAATCAATCAAAACAACAAGTGGATGTCCTCGAATGAGTAAAATATGCAACCAACATGCTCACACAATAAAATGGCAAATGAAATATGTGTCAAAGCATGCACGACCAATTCTAGCATCTATCAAACAATTGGCGGTGACTAGGTCATCTATATATGAGTATATTGACTTAGGAGTCAAATGAGAACATTTGATCATAGGTCATACTCATCGTTTAAGCTCAAGTGGGGTTACCACTTTTACATAATGCATTGATGTGTTCACATCATTAGAGTTGCTTTGACTCAATTCTTAGAGTTAAGCTCCCCTAGATGTGAGATCCCCCCTTGGAGGGATGAACTAACCTTGGGTTTTGTCGATGATGACTTCATGTAGGTGTTGAAGATGTGGATGCTCAATGTTGATGTAGATCATTTGGAGCAATCCTTTGGAGTGAGTTGCACTTTCAATACCTACATGGGTTAGTCCCACAAGGAACAAACAAGAATATCCATAGACATAGAGTGATGCACACACAAGATGATGTCCATGAAAACATTAGGTTACCTTGTCCTTTGCCTTACCAACATGAGGGTTTGTGACTCCTTGAACTAGTGCAAGATATGGAAGTTGATTGCACTTGTCCTTGCCATAATGATATGAGTGAAGAATGTTGGCGGAGTCACCCTCAAGAACTCTCTAGTTCTTCTTCTTCGAGATCCACATCATCTTGATGGGAATCCTTGGAGTTGTAGTTGTACTTGATGAAGTAGAACTTGACGTAGTCTTGGGAACCCACTTGACCAAGGCCTTAGGTGCTTCTTCAAATGCATCAATCTCCTCTTGAAGCTTGTCCTTGCCTTTGTTCTTGTGGTCTTGTGGTGGAAGATCATCTTGTGCTTGTGTTCCCTTGAAGGAAGTAGGATCATACTTCTCTTGTTGAGGAACAAACTTTGTCTTGGGGTATTGATCTTCTTCCCACTCAACTCCATTGGCATTGAACTTTCGTTCAAAACCAACACCTTGATTCTTCCGGTGCCTTCCTTGCTTGCGTACAATTTCCTCGAATTGCTTACTCCCGGCAAGGCTCTTGTATATACCTTTCTCTATAATTCCCTTCAATAAGCTATTTTCTTGCTCAAGTGTAACTTGGCTAAGAGAATCATTAGTGGAATCAAGAGAACTACTAGAAGCAACAATATTGGATTTAGCATTATTATTGTTACTACTAGAGAAAGAATCTTTCTTGTTCTTGTTACTAGACTTGACTTGAGGCATGTAAGTAGATAAGAGTAAATGCTTGGCAATGTAAGAACTTTTCTTGCGGAGATCATCATTGATTGCCTTTAAGAACTCATGCTCTTGCTCAAGATTGAGCTTTTCAAAGCATAACTTCTCATGAGCCCTTAAAAGTTCTCGATGATCTTCGAAGATAGTTTCATGAGCTAACTTAAGAGTGTTTAGTTCTTTAGTTAAAAGCTCAATCTTCTCCTTATCATTGTCATTCGTTTTATCTTGATTAGCATGATTAATTGACGTTTCATCATAGTATTCATTACTAGAGTTGTCAATAAGTAAATCATCATCACCTAACAAGTCATCTTCATCACTATTAAAATCAACATACTCAGGGTGTGTTACCTTAGGACCTTTGGCCATGAAGCATCTTCCAATTCCTTCATTTGGTGAATCAAATATGTCGTAGGAGTTGGTTGACACAAGTGCTAGACCGGCAACACTTTCATCTTGAGTATATTCGGAGTCGGAGTGATAGCTTCTCTCGGAGTGATAGCTTCTCTCGGAGTGATTGTCGGAGTCGGAGCTGGATACCCATTCACCAACATGAGCTTGATGTCTTCGTTTTGTGTAGCTCTTTGATGACTTGTCCTTCCTTTCCGAATCCTTGCTTCTCCGTGAGGGTCTTCGTTCATAACGATCATCTCTACTGCTTCTCTCTCTTGGTGGTGATTCTTCTCTTCTACTTCTTCTTTTTGGAGAATCTTCTCTTCTTTTGTAGGGTGTTGTACACTCGTTGGAATAGTGTCCGGGTCTCCCACAATTGTAGAAATTGCGCTCTCGACTAGAAGATCTTTTGTCATTGTAGGACCTTGACTTAGAGCTTCTTTCCTTGCTTCTACTCTTGTAGAATTTGTTGAAGTTCTTCACCATTAAGCTCAATTCTTCATTGAAGGTTTGTTTCTCACTTGATGATGTGGGGGATTCACATGAGGCTTTGTAAGCACCACTTGACTTGTTGTGAAGTTCCTCCTTATGCTTGAGTGACATCTCATGAGCAACAATTCTTCCAATGACTTCCGTTGGCTTGAGATCTTTGTAATTTGGCATCATTTGGATCAATGTGCACACGGTACCATACTTCCCATCCAATGCTCTTAGGATCTTCTTGATGATGAATCTGTCGGTCATCTCTTCACTTCCTAAGCCGGCAATCTCATTTGTGATAAGAGCAAGCCTAGAGTACATTTCAGCGACACCTTCACCATCCTTCATTTTGAACTTGTCAAGCTCACTTTGGAGCACATCCAACTTGGATTCCTTGACGGAGTCAGTACCTTCATGCATATCAATCAAAGTATCCCAAATTTCCTTTGCATTCTCAAGACGGCTGATTTTGTTGAATTCTTCGGGGCACAAGCCGTTGAAGAGGATATCACAAGCTTGAGCGTTGTATTGCAGCATCTTCAATTCATCCGCGCTAGCTTCATGGTTCGGCTCTCTCACATCAAAGAATTCACCTTGCAAGCCAATACACACAATAGCCCAAACGGCGGGGTTATGTCCGAGAATATGCATTTTCATCTTATGCTTCCAACTAGCAAAATTAGTGCCATCAAAGTAAGGACCTCTACGGTGATAATTTCC
Organism: Triticum dicoccoides; assembly: GCF_002162155.2. Taxonomy (NCBI): domain Eukaryota; kingdom Viridiplantae; phylum Streptophyta; class Magnoliopsida; order Poales; family Poaceae; genus Triticum; species Triticum dicoccoides. The sequence continues at coordinate 531,997,660 of NC_041385.1, read as the reverse complement.
CTCACTAGACGCTATACTCTCCTAGGTTGTGAAACCAAGGCTATGACCACCAAAAGCTATGGAAATCAAAGAAAATGGAGACCAAAGCTCTGATACCACTTGTAGGACCTTGAAGTATGTCTAGAGGGGGTGATTAGACTACTTGACCAATTAAAAACTTAACCTTTTCCCAATTTTAGACTTTGGCAGATTTTAGCTATCTTTGGACAAGTCAAGCAATCTTCACACAATTCAAGCAAGCATGCAAAGAGTATATGAGCAGCGGAAATTAAAGCATGCAACTTGCAAGAATGTAAAGGAAAGGGTTTGGAGGATTCAAACGCAATTGGAGACACGGATGTTTTTGTCGTGGTTCCGATAGGTGGTGCTATCGTACATCCACGTTGATGGAGACTTCAACCCACGAAGGGTAACGGTTGCGCGAGTCCACAGAGGGCTCCACCCACGAAGGGTCCACGAAGAAGCAACCTTGTCTATCCCACCATTGTCGTCGCCCACGAAGGACTTGCCTCACTAGCAGTAGATCTTCACGGAGTAGGCGATCTCCTTGCCCTTACAAACTCCTTGGTTCAACTCCACAATCTTGTCGGAGGCTCCCAAGTGACACCTAGCCAATCTAGGAGACACCACTCTCCAAGAAGTAACAAATGGTGCGTTGATGATGAACTCCTTGCTCTTGTGCTTCAAATGATAGTCTCCCCAACACTCAACTCTCTCTCACAGGATTTGAATCTGGTGGAAAGAAGATTTGAGTGGAAAGCAACTTGGGGAAGGCTAGAGATCAAGATTCATATGGTAGGAATGGAATATCTTGGCCTCAACACATGAGTAGGTGATTCTCTCTTAGAACTGGTAAGTTGGAAGTGTAGGTTTGTTCTGATGGCTCTCTCCACGAATGAAGAGGAGGTGGAGGGGTATATATAGCCTCCACACAAAATCTAACCGTTACACACAATCTACCAAACTTGGTGGGGCCGAATCGAGAAACTCGGTCGGACCGATTTAGCAAATCTAGTGACCGTTAGGATTTTCGGTGGGACCGACATGCAACTCGGTAGGACCAATATGGTTAGGGTTAGGGCATAACGTAATCTCGGTAAGACCGATTACGCAAACTCGGTGAGACCGATTTTGGTAATTAGCTAACCAGAGAGTTGGTCAGGTAAACTCGGTGGGACCGATTTGCTCTTTTTGGTGAGACCGAAATGTTACGAAAGGGAAACAGAGAGTTTACATTGCAATCTCGGTGGGACCGATCGCTCACTTTGGTTAGACCAAAACGTTACGAAGGGAAACAGAGAGAATGCAATCCCATCTCGGTGAGACCGAGATCCCTATCGGTGAGACCGATTTGCCTAGGGTTTGTGGCAGTGGCTATGACATTTGAACTCGGTGGCGCCGGATAGAAAGAATCGGTGGAGCCGAGTTTGACTTTGGGTTTAGGTCATATGTGGATGTGAGAAAGTAGTTGAGGGTTTTTGGAGCATATCACTAAGCACTTGAAGCAAGAGGCTCATTAAGCAACACCTCAGCCCTCCTTGATAGTATTGGCTTTTCCTATAGACTCAATGTGATCTTGGATCACTAAAATGTAGAATATAGAGTCTTGCGCTTTTGAGCTTGAGCCAATCCTTTGTCCTTAATATTTTGAGGGATCCACTTTCATCATCCATGCCATGCCATTCATTGAGCTTTCCTGAAATATTTGTCTTGGAATAGCATTAGCTCAATGAGCTATATGTTGTTATGAATTACCAAAACCACCTAGGGATAGTTGCACTTTCAACAAGTAGTATCTCTACTTGGTGCAAAGAATTGGCTATCATGAGGGAGAAAGGCAAGCTCAACATGTTGGATGATCCATGACAATATACTTTATTTCGAATATAAGAAAACATAACCCATTACGTTGTCTTCCTTGTCCAACATCAACTCTTTAGCATGTCATACTTTAATGAGTGCTCACAATCATAAAAGATGTCCAAGATAGTATATTTATATGTGGGACCTCTCTTTCTTTATTACTTCTTATTAATTGCAACGATGACCAAAACTATGCTTGTCAACTCTCAACAACTTTTATTCATCATACTCTTTATATGTGAAGTCATTACTCTCCATAAAATCAATATGATCTCTTTATTTCTTTTTATTCCTTCTCTTTTCTTTTATTCCCTCAAGATCATAGCAAAATAGTCAAGCCCTTAACTCAACACTAATCTTTATTATTTAGCTCACGGACTCGATTACATAGAGGGATCATAAAGCAAAACTCAAAACTCAAAGCTAAATCATACTAAAACTTTATTCTACTAGATCAAGATATTACCAAAAGGATCGAACTAAGAAAAACGGTAAAGATAGGAGTGTGATGGTGATACGATACCGGGGCACCTCCCCCAAGATTGGCAGTTGCCAAGGGGAGTGCCCATACCCATGTGATTATATCTCTTTTGCCGGTGAAGGAGATGGAGTTGTTGATGATGTAGGCTTGCCGTCCCTCTTCCAAGGCATAGGCTCACCATCATAGAAGGATGATCGAGTCTCCAGGATCCTTAAATCTGCAACCAAACTCATCCTCTTGAATCTATATTCATACTCACAGTTTTGGTTTTGCAGGTCATAGATTTGGGCTTGGAGGTGCTCTATTTTCTCATGAAGCTTGAAGATGGCCTCCCCAATGTCCTTGGCGTCCAACTTGTGGTTGTTGGTGAACTCCGTGATCATTATGTGATTGGAGTCTAGTCCATGCTCCACCATCTCCTGACACTTGAAAACTTGTTGCTCCGTTGCCTCGAGCCTTGTCTCCACGCTTCCGGTCCTCCTTGGTCCCTCAACATACCGGATGTGCAGCAACCCCTCACGCATCTCAATGGTTTGAGGATGTTGCAGCACTTCCGCGAGGTAGGGGTTGATGACCTTCTTGAAGTACTTGTCCTTGGGGGCACTTGGAGACGTCATGGTGATCTAGATCTGTCAGAAAAACAGCTCGAAACAAGAACAGAGGATAATTGCGTGATACGGTGGTCAAAACCTTTGGGAGATTATATAATGAATTTTTACCGACCAAAAGAAGTATTGTGCAAGAAAACGGAGTCCAGAGAGCGCACGAGGTTCCCACAAGGCAAGGGGCGCCCTGGGGGGTAGGGCGCGCCCTCCACCCTCATGGAAGCCTCGTGTCCTTCCCGGACTACTTCTTATTTTCCTATTTTATTAAATATTCCAAAACGGAGAAAAATTGCCATTGGAGTTGTTTTGGAGTCGGTTTACTTACCGTACCATGTACCTATTCCTTTTCGGTGTATGAAACATTCTGGAAAGTGTCCCTTATGTATTCCTCCGGTGTTACGGTTTCAATAACATTAGTTTCAACATTTATAGGATTACCTGAGATATAATGTTTGATTCTTTGACCGTTCACCACCTTCGGATTTGTGCCTTCGAAGTTGTTGATTTTTATGGCACCGGAACGATAGACCTCCTCGATAACGTAAGGACCTTCCCATTTTTGAGAGATGTTTTCCTGCAAAAAATCTTAAATGAGAGTTGAATAGCAACACATAATCACCTACATTAAACTCAAGCTTTTGTATCCTTTTGGCATGCCATCTTTTAGCTTTTTCTTTAAACAGTTTGGCATTCTCATAAGCCTGGGTTCTCCATTCATCAAGTGAGCTAATGTAAAATAACCTCTTCTCACCGGCAAGTTTGAAATCATAGTTGAGATCTTTAATGGCCCAATATGCCCTATGTTCTAATTCGAGAGGTAAGTGACATATGCTTTTCCATAAACCATTTTATACGGAGACATACCCATGGGATTTTTATATGCAGTTCTATAGGCCCATAATGCATCATCAAGTTTCTTGGACCAATTATTTCTAGATCTATTAACAGTCTTTTGCAAAATTAATTTGAGCTCTCTATTACTCAATTCTACTTGACCACTAGAATGCGGGTGATAAGGAGATGCAATTCTATGATTAACATCATACTTAGCAAGCATTTTACGAAAGGCACCATGAATAAAATGTGAAGCACCGTCAGCCATTAAATATCTAGGGACTCCAAACCTTGGAAAAATAACTTCTTTAAGCATCTTAATAGAGGTGTTATGATCAGCACTACTAGTTGGAATAGCTTCTGCCCACTTAGTAACGTAATCAATAGCAACTAGAATATGTGTATACCCATTAGAGGAAGGAAACAATCCCATATAATCAAAGCCCCAAAGATTGAATGGTTCAATAACAAGTGAATAATTCATAGGAATTTATTGACGTCTACTAATGTTACCAATTCTTTGGCATTCATCACAAGATAAGACAAACTTACGGGCATCTTTGAAGAGAGTAGGCCAATAAAAACCGGATTGCAATACCTTATGTGCAGTTCTATCTCCAGCGTGTGGTGTTGTAGCGACCCGACCTCAGACGGTCAAGCCTCTGTGTTACTGTGCCATCCCTGGATCAGTATGCTGGCACACACAGTACATCAATGTATATATCAAAGTGCAATCACATGTATAAATAACGTAAAATGATATATACCTCATAATACTCAGCGGAAACAATCAAACGGGTGTGGAGTCCCATCAACGCCATCGGCAGGTTGAGTGTAGACCGTAACCCTGTATCGTAATTCTTACTCGTCGAGGAAATATCTGCAACATGATACGTTGCAGCCGTGTAGGTCAGTACATTGAATGTACCGGCAAGATCACAATAAAAAGAACAGACGATAAAACTATACTATATGCATTATGGCTTTGTGGCTCTGTATCTGAATTTTGTTTGCGTAAAAGCTGGTTTTATTTTACCTACATCAAAGGCAAAAGTGAAGTCTGTACTATGGAGTTTTCTATCATGACATGGTTCCGCCAACCGATGTCTCATAGCCCAAAATCATCATAGGTTGCCCACAATTAAGTTATCAGTCCAGTGTTGAGAGTTCCGAGATAGATCCAAGTCCAGAGGCTCAAATTGTCCGTAACCGGGGACACGGCTAATCGATTAGGTTTAAACCCTCTGCAGAGGTTTGTACACTTTACCCACAAGATTCGATCCCTCTTTTTACGTTCTCGCACTTCAGGGCGTTTGAGAACAAGACGACCGAAACATGGTCTTCCGAAGAGTTCCTCTGACCACTGTCCGGTACTCATCCCATCCTACCGTAGTTCTACATCTGCTAGTACCGTCCCAGCCAGAGTCACCACTAAGGTCAACCAAGCCAGAGCCCATAATGACTTGCGGTTGCACAGGTAAGCTTCCGGGCATGAAGTATTCTTCCGTCTCTTTGAGTCTGGGTGAAGCTTTCCGCAAGATGTCATGGCGCTTCTCCATGCATCCCGGCCAACCACTGGTTTCTCCAGGGTGCTCGTCAACCATCCTTCACCCAGTAGTGTGTATTGAATTCTTGTCTCGAGTCTTGAAGTCTTGAGGCCTTGAAGATGCAGTCCTTGCAGATGCCATCATGGAGATGTCGTCATTGACGTAGAGTCCTCCTTCTTCACACCACTCTCGTGCACTCATACCAACCCCGTCTACTATAGCGTAGCATTAAAGTAAATGACGTCCCGGGCTTGGTAACAGGGTGATGGGTTCCTACCTCATGCATACTAATCAACTACAAGAATTCAATATCACTACTGAAGGGTGGTTGCAAAGATGCCACTAAATGCAATAAAACATAGGTATGAAAGCATGGTCAAAGTGAACTTGCCTGGTAATACTTGATGAAGATAATAACGCTCTCAGAATAAAGACTTGGTAGAACTATTCGTCACTCCGTTGAAAATCTATATAGTCAAACATAGCATTCACATAAGCAAACATCCTAGCAAACAATTTTAGCACTCAAAATAACAATCAAAACAGCAAGGAAAATCGATAATAAAACTCAAACAAAATCAAAAGAAACTTCAAATAAAACTACAAAGAAAAA
>NC_041385.1:531959161-531987116 GCF_002162155.2 Triticum dicoccoides | reverse complement strand
TATTAGTTTTAAAGTATTTCTTTTTGTCACTTTTGACAAAATTAGTTGTGTTTCTGTTAGACAACAGGAGAAAATTTATTTTATTTAAAAAAAATTATTTTCCATAGTTTTGTATGAAACCTTCTATAGGTCATAGTTAAAGTTTTATAAAAGCTTTTTATTTGTTTCTTTTTGCAAATAAAATTTTATGAAAAAAAAAAGAAATACTTTAAAACTAATAAAAACAATAAAGAAGAAGCTAAAACAGAACTAATACTAAAACAGTACTGTTTTGCTAAAAACCTAATTTAAAATAACCTGAAAATAAAATACTAAATACCACTGGATAAACAAAAGTCCTAGAGACCAGGAGCAAAAGGAATTAATTAAAAACCTATTTTTAAACTCCCGGAATAAGCAAAACAAGCTTTAATTCAAATCTGATCTAACTCAATTTTTATAAATCCAAACATAGACAAATTATATATTTTTGGAAACTACAAGAAAATTGTGATCTAACGCAAAAAGAATCAGCATCATTGGACTTCTAGATCAAAAGTTGTAAGCTAAACAAGAACGGAACTAAATCTGTTACGGAAATAAATCTGAAAACGAAAACGGAGTTACCTGTACGTGAGGCAGAGATGGTAGGAAGGAGACGGCGATGTGGAGGGCTGCTCCGGCGAGGGGGGCGAGGTCGCCGGCGAGGGTGGGGTGGCGGAGGAGGGGGTCGGCGCTAGGGGAGGTGGCGCTGGGCGATGGGGAGGTTCCAGGAGAGCTCCTGGTGAGCGTTTCTAGGCAGGAAAAGGAGGACGGTGGCGAGAAGGCTACGGGCAGGGAGGGGGCGTGGTGATGGGAGGAATGGAACGAGGAGAGGGAGGGGGTTTTATAGGCGGTCTCGGGAGGCGCTGGGATGGAAAGACGAGGGAGATCGGGAAGGTGGAGATTCCTGTCTCCATGGATATGGAAAGCTTCTGTAACGTGAGAGGAAACAGAGGAAGGAGATGATCTCTTGTTGGGCTAGAATAGGAAAGTGCTTAATGGGCCAGGTTTTTCCTAATAAAAACGATTCCATTCCTATTTTTAAAATTAGGAAACAAAAAGGAAAAGATCTAGAAACAAATCGGAATAAACGAAACGGGATCAAATCCTACTAGTATTAGAAAAAAGGAAAAGGAGCGGCTCCCTGGCTCCCTTGGTGCGGCGCGTGTGATGGCCTTGTGGCTGGCCGGTGGTTTTGGCGGCTTGGGCCTTTGGCCCAAGGCGCTGCGGTATTTTTTTTTTTTAAACAAAAATTTCAGAGAACTAAAAAAAATGACTAAAACTTTTATATAAGCCAAAATTTGCAGAAAAAGATTTTCTACAACATGGACATTATTTTAGCTTCAAATAAAATTCACAAAAATTCTAATAATTCACATAGTGTTACTGGTCCAATAAAATCCAATAAAAATCATTTTTAAAATACCAAAATGACTTCAAATTAATTTCTCTCCAATTTTCTGATGTAGGGAATCATGTTACCCTATTTTCCATATATTTTGTTTTTGGATAAAAATAATTTGAATAAAACTCAAATAACTCCAAATTGAAAATAAATTCAAAAGAACTTTGAATTTAATTCTTTGAAACTCCCAACTCATATTTCATATAATTTGAAGAAGTCATTTTATCTTCGCTCGTGAAAATCACTGAGTTGCATGAAGTTTATGAATTAGAAAATATTTCCAAATGAAATTCAAATATTTTCAACACCCCTTTTTCATTTAAATGGAAGAAGTCATGTTATCCTCTCTCCAGGGTTTTGTGATGAGAAATATTTGAATTCACGGAGATCAGAAAGCAAAAATAAAAGTTTGGGAAAGTCCTTTTATTCCCTCTCATTTAACTTTCAAAAAGTTTCAAATTTCACTCAATCAATCACACAACAATTCAAACAAACAAACAAATCTATCTATTTATTATAACATTCCAAAATTTAGAATTTTGGGATGTTACAGGTGTCCTCCATAAGCTTTGGAGTGACACTTGCGTAGGATCTGTTCCTATTCATGCTCAGGTATACAACGTCTAATAACACCATCTACTCCTTCTTTATAAAGGTGTGGGTCATCCCAGAAGTAATGTCTTAAATCAAAGAAAAACTTTTTCTTTTGCTGGTATGTGAAACTAGGTGGTATAAATTTAGCAACAATGTAATTAGCATAATCAACATACCATGGAGCAGTACGAGAAGCATTTATGACAGCTAATTGTTCATCAGGAAAGCTATCATCAATAGGTAGTGGGTCATCAAGAACATTCTCTAACCTAGACAAGTTGTCTGCAACGGGGTTCTCAGCTCCCTTTCTATCAATAATATGCAAATCAAATTCTTGTAGTAGGAGAACTCATCTAATAAGTCTAGGTTTAGCATCTTTCTTTTCCATAAGATATTTAATAGCAGCATGATCAGTGTGAATAGTTACTTTAGAATCAACAATATAAGGTCTGAACTTATCACAAGCAAATACAACTGCTAAGAATTCCTTTTTAGTAGTAGCATAATTTCTCTGGGCATTGTCTAGAGTTTTACTAGCATATTGAATAACATTTAATTTCTTATCAACTCTTTGTCCTAGAACGGCACCTACAGCATAATCACTAGCATCACACATCATTTCAATGGGTGAATTCCAATCAGGTGGCTGAACAATAGGTGCAAAAATTAATGCTTTCTTAAGTATTTCAAATGCTTCCACACAATCATCATCAAAGACAAAAGGGATATCTTTTTGTAATAGATTAGTCAGAGGCCGAGAAATTTTTGAGAAGTCCTTAATGAACCTCCTATAAAAACCGGCATGACCAAGGAAACTTCTTATACCTTTGATGTCCTTGGGACACGACATCTTTTCAATAGCATCAACTTTAGCTTTATCAACTTCAATACCTCTTTCAGAAATTTTATGCCTGTCGGATTTCGGGTTCCGGCAGACCCTCTAGGTTCGAACTCTGGGGTGCACGCGGAGATCTCACCTCCAACCTACCTACACCTCGTCGCCTCGCAAGGATCTAAACTACACAAAGAGCAACACAAGGGACACAAGGTTTATACTGGTTCGGGCCACCATTGTGGTGTAATACCCTACTCTAGTGTGTGGTGTGGTGGATTGCCTCAGGGGCTGATGATGAACAGTACAAGGAAGAACTGCCTCGCGAGGGTCTGTTCTTGGCCGGTGCGACGAACTGCTAGGGGGAGTTTAGTCACTTCTCTCTCTCTCTCTCTCTCTAGATGCCTCTACCCTGTGGGTGGCTAGTCCTATTTATAGGCAGAGGCCCTGGGCCTCTTCCCAAATATTGAGCGGGAAGGGCGCCAACAATTGGCCATTTTGAAGGGGAACATCTGGTACACTTATCCTGACTAAAGTCGGTCCTCGCCAGCCAAAGACTCTGATGGTGACGCCGGCTTGGGCTCCACGATGACCTCCTTCCGGCCGTTCTGCTGGTCTTGGTCTTGTTGCACCGAAATGGTTGCCTTTGCTTGATGCTCTCGCCTGCGCTTGCCTCTTTTGCACCAAAGAGGAAATGAGGACACTGCATGGGCTGGCGCCCGCCTGGCGCCCTTGGTCGTCATGGCTTGCATCATGGGCACCTCGTGAGGTACCCCGCCTTGATCTCTCCGCCTCCTCGCGAGCCAGCCTGACGAGGCCGTGCCTGAGGAAGCTTCCTGTCGTCCACCCCGTGAGGCTTGGCCCCTTGCGAGGGTCTTGAGCTTGTGTTGATGAAGATGGGCCATACTGGGCCACCCCTTGAGCCACGCCGCAGGCCGCAGGCAGGCAAGTCTGGGTACCCCCATTCCCAGAACGCCGACAGTAGCCCCCGGGCCCAAGGCGCGCCTGGACTTGGCTTAGCAGAGAAGCGAAGGGGCAAGTGCGAAGCGCCATGGGCCCTAACAGCCTGCGGCCTCGGGCGCCATGTGGAGGTTGATTGGACATGGGCGTCGCTGCTTCCCCGCGACGCCTTGGCAATTGCACGAATCGACAAGAGAGCGGTACCCGTCTAGGCTTTACCTCCTTTGCCTTCTCCAGTCATTGCCCAGATCCCCTTTCTCGCTCCTATCCTTCCCGCTTCTGAAATCCCCAGATCTACTTCGACCCCGTACCCTAGCAAGGTATGGTGCCTCGCCAGACCCCGGCCGGAGCTTGGTACTCGCCCGCTTTGGACTCCCCGAACGTGTTGGAGAAGAGCCTTGCCCGGGCGCGTCGGATGATGGCAGTGCAAGGCAACGACGGGGCGGCGGTGCTCAAGGTTGGCTCTGCCCTTCCTGAGTACCAAGGAAGCACCTTCTACCCGTTCTTCGTGAGCGCCATTGCCGCCGGTCTGGTGCCTCCCTTTTCTGAGTTCTTCTTTTCTGTCCTCCGCCATTACAAACTGCAAGCTCTGCACCTCCACCCCAACTCTGTTCTTCTCCTGGCGATCTTCGCCTACTATTGTGAGGCTCATGTCGGGGTGCAGCCCTCAGTGGCCTTGCTGCGCCACTACTTCTACCTCTAGGCCTCCCGTGGCCCCATCATCGCGTGTGCGAGCTTTGTCGCGTACGGCAGCTCCAACGCCATCTCGAAGCCCGGGAAGAGGATTGAAGGCTTCAGGAGCAAGTGGGTCATGGTAGATGCTGGGCGCATCCATCCTCGGCTGATTCTGCCCACGGAGCAGCGCACGCCCATCGACGCTTGGTCTCGCACGGAACTCATGGATTCCCGTGCGAAGCCAGTGCTGGAGAAGATGGACGCGGACCTGTGGCCGGGCAACATGGTGACGGCGAAGCTGACCGGGGCATCGCTCCTGAGGGAGTTCCTGGAGCATCGCGTGGCCCTTCTTCGGCAATACTCGCTTCCGCTGTGGAGGCCTCGCCCGAGCCCCGTAGTCTTGGCCGACGAAGATCTGGACGCGGTCCTCCAATCTTTGGTCGGGGGAGACGTGGCGAGGATGGAGGACGCTCCTATACCCTGTTCCTTCGAGATGATTGGGAGCAGGTGGTGGACTCCATGCCCGCTTTCAACGGGGACGGGCATGTGCCCGCGGAGGTTACCGAGGACCCGGCGGCCCTGGCGACAGTGAACGTGTCCTCCGGTGACTCCAGCGAAGAGGAGGAAGAAGAGAAGCGGTAAGAGGGGCCCGACTCCGAGGCGACAGACGGGGAGTCGAGAGCGCCCCTTCTCGACGCAGGTCCCATGCTCTCCGCCTCTTGCCGGACGACGACAAGGATGGCGACGAGCGAGGTGGCGAGAGCTCGCCCCTGATCCCGAAGAAGGACAGGACAGGGCTGGTTCCCCGCGGGTCTGCTTCGGCTCCGAGGCGATCTGCAGACGTGCCTCCAGCTCCCGAGCCTCTTGAGGCTGATCCCAGTAGCCGGCTCTCGGGCTTCAAGTTCAGCCGGAGGTTGCTCGAGCCCGCGAGTGATGACCAGTAAGTGCTTGATTCTTGTTTTGCTTCTTGATTCGTCGTTGAGGCTTGATATCCGTATTCCTTGGCTAGGCCGGCGCCTGTGGCGAAAAAGCTGAAGGGGGCTCCTGAGGCTTCGCCCGGGACAGCACCTCCATCCGCGGAAGAAGGGGACGGCAAGACGCGGGCCTCTCCTGGCCGGTCATCCTCGCGAGGCCTGGTGGGTCTAGCTGGGGTGAGCTCAGCCCCCATGGCCCAAGCGACTCCTGAGGTGTCCTTGCCTCACGCCACTGCCGCAGTCATCGGGGCGCAGAAGGTCCCAACTCATGGTGCTGTGATTACGCTGTCGTCCTCTCCTCCTACTCCGCCAACTGCCGTTTCTCCGACTCCTTCTACTATCTTGGATCGTGCTGCTACTGAACTGGACCGGCTACGGAAAGATCTTCTGGACTCCGGCCCTCGCTTGGTGGCCGGACGCCTGGAACTGGCCTCCGGCTGGGTTCTCTCTGATGCTTCAATTCGAGCAGCGCCGGTTCAGGTCGCGACGGCTTGCGACGAGGAGAAGCAGGCCGTCCTTGAGGCGAAGGCCGCTCGCGACGCTGCCTTGGGGGAGGTAGCCGATGTCCAAGGTCGCTGCAAGGCGCTGGAGAGCGAGCTGCAGGGCCTGCGCGACCAGCTTGCCAAGGAGGCCCGCGTCCGCCAAGAGAAGGAGGAAGACATGAAGGCTCGTGAGGCAGCCGCCAAGGACCGGGATGCCAAGCTTGATGAGCGCCATGGCCGCTTAGGTGCGTTGGAGCAGGCGTTGGAGGCGAAGAGGATCGAGCTGGACGACAAGGCGCGGGTCCTGGCCGAGGACCGCGTGGCCTTGCGAAGCTAGAGGTGAAGGCTCGCACCTTGTTGAAGTCGCTTTACGACAGCAGCCTGGAAAGCCTGCTGGCCGACGCCAAGGACGGCCCCGCCAAGCTGCTTCCCTTCCTGGTCCGCGGCCTTGAAGATGTCTCCCTTGGCCTCGGCCCCACGGCTGAGGCCGAGGCGCGTGTCATGTCTTCTGCAGCGCTGACAAGCGTCTTCACCCACGTCTACCTTCGCGGCCCCAACGTTGATCTTGACAGCCTGCTGGAGCCTGTGAGCGGCGAGCTTGCCGCTGCCGCTGCTGAGGCCGTGAAGGGTCAAGCGAAGGCTCTGCTGGCGAAGTTCCGGGCCTTCAGCACCAAGCCGAAGCGAGGCGCTGCCGATCCTGAGGCTTCACGAGGCGAACCCGCCTAGCGCAGCTCCGCCGCCAGCGACGGTGCTACCGACAAGTGACTCCTTCGTGGCTCCTGTCCTGCTTTCAGCTCCTACAACATGCATCATGCCTCGTGGAGGCGTTTAAACTTGCGTTTAGCGTTGTGAAAACAGTTATGGACTGTAATATTTGCTTTTGAATTCCTTGAGATTTGCGCTTTTCCTTCCTACTTGCTTATGTTCTACGTCGGCAGAGCCCGGCCCCGTGCATACCTCAGCCGCCGTTAGTCCCGACCGGAAACCAGGACGGGACCAAGGAGTGAGGGGCTACGTGACAAGTTAGGCTCCTGAGTCGCGATGCTCGGGAGTCCCCCTTGACGCACGAACAGCAAGTAGGGAGGTGAGATGTATGGGTGAATTTACCATTCTACATCGGTAGAGCCCGGCCCCACACATACCTCAATCGCCGTTAGCCTTTCGGAACTAAGGGGTGAGGGGCTACGTGACCAGTTAGGCTCCTGAGTCGCAATGGTCAGGAGTCCCCCTTGACGTTCAAATGGCCTTCGTACCTTGGCTCCGCTCGGGGAGAGACGTGCGACGAACCAGGCCCGAGGGGCCTGGCTGGGTGGCATGCGTCTGGGCGTGACCCAGGCGTAGCCCCCGTGCCCAGCCCCCTCGCGCGGCACTCCCGAGGGGAGGCGTTACGATGAGGCCATACATTGAGCTCTGGGCTCCCTGAGGTTGATGCGGCCGGGGGCCACCCTCAGTTGTTTATCACCAGCGCGGAGCATAGCGCTTTCATATGTGTACGGGCATAGCCGCTCCTCGGCAGTGTCGTCAGCCAGCGCGGAGCATGGTGCTTCCACTGGTGCGTGTGAGGGGGCTCCCCTCTAGGAGGAGCCCCCGGGGCATGTACAGCCCCGCCCTGACACATGGCTGGCATGGTAGGGCCTGACGAGGTGTATCTGGGCACCCGTGAGCCAGCGCGGGACTCACGGGGCCCTACCTTAAGGCGGGTTGCGCCTGGCACTGGGCCTTAACTTGTGATGTGTTCCTGCAAATTTGGTTAGATGTCGACGCTCTACGTCCTCGGGTCCCGGCCCTCGAGCGGGGCTCAGCCGTCGCTGGTATGCCAGGTCGCGATGCCGTGGACAAGGCCAGAGGGTGAGGGCTGGAGAGCCAGTAGGAGCCCATGAGTCGCGATGCTCAGGTACCCCCCCCCCTTTAACGTGCAAGCGGCCGACATGAAGGAAGACAGGTGCCGTGGACAGGCACCAAATAACGATCATGATGGGTCAAACGCACAACCCAAATAAACGCAAGAGGGATACATGCCACTGGGTCTGGCCCGAGTGGCTTGGGGATGATGAAGCCCGAGGGGCGCCCCCAATAAAGTAAACTAGAAACATGAATCAAAAGGGATACATGCCGTAGGGGCGGACCCACACGACCTGGGAATGATGCAGCCCTGGGGGGCGCTCCCAGCTGAAAATGAAACTCGAAGGATGTCACCTGAAGGGATGCTGAAGTAGCGGACGTCGTGCGCTGCGGAAGCCGATCTTCATGAGCCCCCAGGCCCAGGAGCCTCGGGAGGCTCCGGAGGCGCTGGTGGCTCCTCGCGGACCATCTCCATCTCCGCCAGGACTGCAGAACGCATGGCCACTTGAGCCTCCAAGATGCTCCTCATGAGGCGCTGGCACGTGGCAGCCGCGTTCGGCAAGCCGTAAGGCATGCGAACGTAGCTGTGGGGTGGGCCTTCATAGCGCCCCACGCGTGAGGGCCAGAGGCGCTCCTGAGAGGCGGCTCAGTTGAGCCCTGGTATGTCGATGCAGATGCGCAGCCCACCATCCTCGCCTGGATGGGGAGCTACGGCGGGTAAGCGGCGGCTGCCACTCATGACTCTTGACTCCTGCAGCTCCTGAATGATCTTGCTGACGAACTCCTGAGGGTTTGGTCCTCCTTGCCTCGCTCCTTCCTGAGGGAAACGTGCTTTGAAACACGCCTCCAAGTGGTGCCCGAGCGCCTCCTTCGTGATCCTAGCAAAGTCGGTGGCCCTCCAGGAGAGAGCCCCCGAGCCTTGCTCGAGGAGGGCGTCGGGCGCGCCTTCCTATGTGATAGAAGGAGGTGCCCCCTGAACAGGCGCGGACCCTGAGGGGCCTGCCTCCCGAGGGGTCGGGCCAGGCGATGTCTTCTTCTTCTTAGGAGCAGCCTCGGGGAGCCTCTCGCTCCTGTGATCTAGGTCTTCAATTGACGCGGCTTGAAAAGCACGCTCCAGGGAACACACTGCGTCTCTCTCTTCACAAGGCACCGTGATGACTCCACCGCTTCCTGGCATCTTGAGGACATTGTAGCCGTGATGAGTCACGGCCATGAATTTGGCCAGAGCTGGGTACCCGAGGATGGCATTGTACGGTAGGTGAATGTGAGCGACGTCGAAGTCAATGTGCTCGGTGCGGTAGTTGTCGCGCGCCCCGAAGGTAACAGGGAGGCGGACCTGCCCTATCGGGACTGTGGAACCATCAGTGACTCCGGAGAAAGGCCTGGTTGGCTGAAGCTGATTGTAGGGCACTTGGAGATTGTTGAATGTCTCGATGGACAGGACATTGAGCCCTGCTCCGCCATCGATGAGGGTCCTGGTGACTTGCACGTTGCTGATGATTGGGGAACAAAGCATCGGGAGGACTCCGGCCGTGGCTGCGCACTTGAGCTGATCCGCTGAGCTGAACGTGATGGCGCACACTGACCACCTGAGAGGGCATGTGGCTTCAAGCTTGGGGAGGACTGCATTCACTTCGCGGGCGAACTGCTTGAAGATGCGTTGAGAGGGTGGGGCTTGAGCTCCGCCCAGGATGCAAGCGATTGCACGCGGCTCCTGGAAGCCCCCAGCCCCCTCGTCCTAATGATGGTCTTCATTTCTCCTTGGCTGCGGTGGCAGAGGAGGGAGGCCTGCGTTGCCTTGCGGGCGATCCTCGCGAGGCTGATCCCTCCAGCCTCCCTCGCGAGGCGGGTCCCTCCAACCTTCCTGGCGAGGCTGATCCTGCCAGCGGTCCTCGCGAGGTCGGTCACGCCACCCTTGGCGAGGGCCACGGTCTTCCCAACGTATTGTGCTTCTTCCTCCTCCTCGGCCGTAGCCTCGATCACTGCGGTTCGGGGCGTCGACCGATTCGCCCTTCTCGCATGGCCCTGAGCTCTTGGCATTCGTTGGTGTTGTGGGTGTGGAGGTCGTGGTACACGCAGTACCGGCTGCCCTTGGAAGACTCGGGCTGATCCCTGCCTCGCTTGGTGTCTGGTTCTGCCGCGAGCATGGCAGCCCACTTGCGCTTCACGTCCTTGACCTTGGGTTTCTTCTCTTCTGGGTCGGTAGCCGGCAGCTCGAGGAGGGAAAGGCATCCTTCCTCAGCCCTGGCGCACTTGGTCGCCAAGTTGAACAGCTTCAGGGATGTGCACAGGTCTTCATGCATCGCCAGCTCCTCCTTCATCTTGACGTCACGCACACCGTCGGAGAAGGCTGAGATGATGGCCTCCTCAGTAACCTTGGGAATCTTGAGGGGCGCGTTGTTGAAGCACTGGATGTACTTCTGTAGGGTCTCTCTTGGCTACTGCTTGATGCGGCGCATGTCGCTCACGGCAGGAGGCCGGTCGCGAGTGCCTTGGAAGTTGGCGATGAAGCGGGTGCGCATCTCGTCCCAGGAGGAGATCGTGCCAGGAGCCAGGTTCACGAGCCATGTGCGGGCATCGTCCTTGAGCACCATGGGAAACCAGTTTGCCATGACCTTCTCGTCCCCGTTGGCGGCTTCGATGCCCAGCTCATAGAGCTGGAGGAACTCCGCAGGGTCGGCCATGCCATCGTAGCGAGGAGGCAGGTCTGGCTTGAACTTGCCGGGCCATTTGACGCTGCGTAGCTTGGTGATGAAGGCGCGGCAACCTGTAGTGGCCACGGGAGGCCTTTGGTGACGGAGAGCTTGATCTTGCGGGTCCCCGTGCGCTGCCGCTGGGAGCAGCGCGGGGTCTTGGCGTGCTGGAGCAGGAGCGCGGTCGTGACGTGCCGGTGGAGGGAGCACTTGGGCAACTTCTTGCGAGGGACCTCTTGGCAGCTCTGCTCTTACTGCGCTGGCGCCGGATGGAGCGGGTTCCGCCCAGGGGCCACGCGCCTTGGGGCCAGGGCGCCTTCTTGAGGGGGAGGCGGCCGAGGCGCCCCCGGAGCTTCATCACCTGCGCAAGGCGGGGCGCGGTGCAGTGAGAAGGACGGCGCGGGGGAGCCCCCCGCGGCGCGGACGAGCTCGGCGACGCGGTCGAGCCACTCCTCGTAGAAGTCATCGACAGGGCGGTAGCGCAGGAGCTCGTTTGCCGTGATGAGCGCGGCTCAAGCCTCCATGGGCGCGCGGAGCGCGCGGGACGAAGAACCAGCTGGGGCGAGCGAAGGAGTAGCGGTTCGGCCGTCTCACCTCACGGATGGATGCTGGGACGACGGCTGCTGCTCGTTCCCCGCGGGCCGGTAGCGGCGTTGATGGCAGGCAACGAGGAACGGCGGGGCGGCCGCCGACAGGGGCCGTCTGGGCGACGCGAGTAGAGAGAGCGGCCCGGCGCTCGGCGCAGGCTCGACGGGCGTCTGACATGGATGCGAGGTGCGGCGAAGAGCAGGGCGGCGGAAGGCGGATTGTGGTGCACCCCTACCTAGCGTGCCAAATGTCGGATTTCGGGTTCCGGCATACCCTCTAGGTTCGAACTCTAGGGTGCACGCGGAGATCTCACCTACAACCTACCTACACCTCGTCGCCTCGCAAGGATTAAACTACACAAAGAGCAACACAAGGGACACAAGGTTTATACTGGTTTGGGCCACCATTGTGGTGTAATACCCTACTCCAGTGTGTGGTGTGGTGGATTGCCTCAGGGGCTGATGATGAACAGTACAAGGAAGAACTGCCTCGCGAGGGTCTGTTCTTGGCTGGTGCGACGAACTGCTAGGGGGAGTTCAGACGCTTCTCTCTCTCTCTAGATGCCTCTACCCTGTGGGTGGCTAGTCCTATTTATAGGCAGAGGCCCTGGGCCTCTTCCCAAATATTGAGTGGGAAGGGCGCCAACAATTGGCCATTTTGAAGGGGAACATCTGGTACACTTATCCTGAGTAAAGTCGGTCCTCGCTTGCCAAAGACTCTGACGGTGACGCCGGCTTGGGCTCCACGATGACCTCCTTCCGGCCGTTCTGCTGGTCTTGGTCTTGTTGCACCAAAATGGTTGCCTTTGCTTGATGCTCTCGCCTACGCTTGCCTCCTTTGCACCAAAGAGGAAATGAGGACACTGCGCGGGCTGGCGCCCGCCTGGCGCCCTTGGTCGTCATGGCTTGCGTCATGTGCACCTCGTGAGGTACCCCGCCTTGATCTCTCCGCCTCCTCGCGAGCCAGCCTGACGAGGCCGTGCCTAAGGAAGCTTCATGTCGTCCGCCCCATGAGGCTTGGCCCCTCGCGAGGGTCTTGAGCTTGTGCTGATGAAGATGAGCCGTACTGGGCCACCCCTTGAGCCACGTCGTAGGCCGCAGGCAGGCAAGTCTGGGTACCCCCGTTCCCAGAACGCCGACAATGCCCCAAGACAATTCCTTCATTAACCATAAAGTGACATTTCTCCCAGTTGAAGACAAGGTTAGTTTCTTCACATCTCTGCAAAACTCGATCAAGGTTGCTCAAGAAATCACCAAAAGAGGATCCATAAACGGAGAAATCAACCATGAAAACCTCACAAATCTTTTCGTAACAACCAGAGAATATAGCCATCATGCATCTTTGAAAGGTAACAGGTTCATTACATAAACCAAAAGGCATACGTCTATAAGCAAAGGTACCGAAAGGGCAAGTAAAAGTGGTCTTCTCTTGATCATCAGCCGACACAGGTATTTGAGAGAAACCAGAGTAGCCATCTAGAAAGCAAAAATGTGTATGTTTGGATAATCTTTCTAGCATTTGATCAATGAAAGGCAAAGGGTAATGATCTTTTTTAGTAGCTTTATTTAATTTGCGGAAATCAATCACCATCCTATAACCTGTAATAATTATTTGCAGAATCAATTCATCTTTATCATTAGGAACGACAATAATACCTCCCTTCTTAGGGACACAATGGACAGGACTTACCCACTGACTATCAGCAATGGGATAAATTAACCGTCGTTGGTGATCAATAACTGGTTTGGCGTCTTTCTCCAAATTTATTTTGTGTTGACATAGAGTGGGACTAATGCCCTTAAGATCATCAAGAGTATATCCAATAGCAGCACGGTGCTTCTTAAGAGTTTTCAATAATTTCTCTTCTTCATGCTCTGAAAGGTTAGCACTAATAATAACAGGGTATATCTTCTTTTCATCAAGATAAGCATATTTAAGAGTATCAGGCAAAGGTTTAAGCTCAAACATGGGATCACCCTTGGTGGAGGAGGATCCCCTAGGATTTCAACAGGAAAATTGTGTTTTAGAATAGGTCCCTGTTTAAAGAATACTTCATCTATTTCCCTTCTTTCATTCATAGACATATCATTTTCATGGTCTAGCAAATATTGTTATAAAGGATCATTTGGAGGCATGGCAATAGAAGCAAGACCAATAATTTCATCTTTACTAGGCAATTCTTCCTCACGGGGTTGTCTACTAAATTTAGCAAAATTAAACTCATGAGATATATCACCCAAATCAATAGTAACAACGTCCTTTTCGCGGTCTATCCTAGCATTAACAGTGTTCAAGAAGGGTCTACCAAATATAATGGGACAAAAGCTATCTTGTGCGGAACCAAGAACAAGAAAATCAACAGGATGTTTAACTTTCCCACACAAAACTTCAACATCTCTAACAATCCCAATCGGTGAAATAGTATCTCTATTTGCAAGTTTAATTGTAACATCTATATCTTCTATCTCAGCAGGTGCGATATCATGCATGATTTCTTCGTATAAAGAATGAGGTATTGCACTAGCACTAGCACCCATATCACACAAGTCGTGATAACAATGATCTCCTATTTTAATAGAAATAACAGGCGTGCCAACAACAGATCTATGTTTATTTTTAGCATCAGGTTTAGCAATTCTAGCAGCTTCATTGCAGAAGTAAATAACATGCCCATCAATATTATCGGCCAAGAGATCTTTAACCATAGCAATTTTAGGTTCAACTTTAACTTGCTCAGGGGGTTTGTGTGTCCTAATATTAATTTTGTTGACTACAATAGAAGCTTTAGCATGATCCTTTATTCTAACAGGGAAAGGTGGCTTCTAAACATAAGCAGTAGGAACAATAGGATCATTATAAGTGATAGTCTTTTCTTCAACTTTAATAGGTGCAACTACTTTTACTTCAATGGGAGGATTATATTTAAACCACTTCTCCTTAGGGATACCAGCATGAGTAGCAAAGGATTCACAGAAAGAAGCTACTATCTCAGAGTCAAGTCCATATTTAGTGCTAAATTCACGGAAAACATCGGTATCCATAAAAGATTTAACACAATCAAACTTAGGTGTTATACTTGACTCCTTACCTTCCTCGAGATCCCAATCTTCAGAGTTGCGTTTAATTATTTCCAGTGAATCCCATTTGAATTCAATAGTCTTCATCATAAAAGAACCAGTACAAGAAGTATCGAGTATGGAGCGATTATTGAGAGAAAGCCGAGCATAATAATTTTGAATAATCATTTCTCTTGAGAGCTCATGAGTGGGGCATGAATATAACATTGACTTAAGCCTCCCCCAAGCTTGAGCGATGCTTTCTCCTTCGCGAGGCCAAAAATTATATATATAATTACGATCACGATGAATAAGATGCATAGGATAAAACTTCTGATGAAATTCCAATTTCAATCGTTTGTAGTTCCATGATCCCATATCATCACATAGCCTATACCATGTCAATGCCTCTCCCTTAAAAGATAAAGGGAAGACTGAGGGAGTCCTGGACTAGGGGGTGTCCGGATAGCCGGACTATCATCATCGGCCGGACTCCAAGACTATGAAGATACAAGATTGAAGACTTCGTCCCGTGTCCGGATGGAACTTTCCTTGGCGTGGAAGGCAAGCTTGGAGATACGGATATGTAGATCTCCTGCCATTGTAACCGACTCTGTGTAACCCTAGCCCTCTCCAGTGTCTATATAAACCGGAGGGTTTTAGTCCGTAGGACGAACAACCATTACAACAATCATACCATAGGGTTTAGCCTCCTTGATCTCGTGGTAGATCCACTCTTGTACTACCCATATCATCAATATCAATTAAGCAGGAGTAGGGTTTTACCTCCATTGAGAGGGCCCGAACCTGGGTAAAAACATCGTGTCCCTTGTCTCCTGTTACCATTCGCCTAGACGCACAGTTCGGGACCCCCTACCCGAGATCCGCCGGTTTTGACACCGACATTGGTGCTTTCATTGAGAGTTCCTCTGTGCCGTCACCAATAGGCTTGATGGCTTCTTCAATCAACAACAACACAGTCCAGGGTGAGAATTTTCTCCCCGAACAGATCTTCGTGTTCGGCGGCTTTGCACTGCGGGCCAATTCACTTGGCCATCTGGAGCAGATCGAAAGCTACGCCCCTGGCCATCAGGTCAGATTTGGAAGCCTAAACTTCACGGCTGACATCCGTGGAGACTTGATCTTCGATGGATTCGAGCCACAGCCGAGCGTGCCGCACTGTCACGATGGGCATGATCTAGCTCTGCCGCCGGACAGTACCTTGGAGGCCGCACACGAATCCGCTCCGACCCATAGTTCGAAGCCGACCGCGCAGATCGAGGACTGGTGGCTGGACACCGCCTCGGGGGCTGCAACTGCTACGGCGATGGAGCCAAATACCGACCTTGTCCTTTGCAAAGCTCGTGACTCCGAGGTGCCGGGCTCCTTGCCGGACTCCAAACCTCCGGCGCCCCTGCCAATCGAATCCGATTGGGCGCCGATCATGGAGTTCACCGCTGCCGACATCTTTCAGCACTCGCCCTTTGACGACATCCTGAACTCGCTAAAGTATCTCTCGTTATCAGGAGAACCCTGACCGGACTGCGGTCAGGATGGTTGGGATGCGGACGACGAAGAAATTCAAAGCCCACCCACCACCCACTTTGTAGCCACTGTCGACGATCTAACCGACATGCTAGACTACGACTCTAAAGACATCGACGGTATGGACGACGATGCCAGAGACGATCAAGAACCAGCGCCTACAGGGCACTGGAAGACCACCTCGTCATACGACATATACATGGTGGACACCCCAAAGGATGGGGACGGCGAAGAAGCAGCGGAGGCAGATTCCTCTAAAAACAGCCCAAGCGCCGATGTCAGCGGCGCCGCTCTAAATCCCGCCACAGCAAGAATGGAGATTCCGGCACTGGAGATAATAACACCCCAGAGAGTGCCGAAGACAACCCCCTCTAGCAAGATTCAGCACAGGAGGACGGGGAAGCCAGCCCTCAAGAGAGAGCGGCAAACGAGGAGGATGAAAATTGCATGCCTCCCTCTGGAGACGAGGCAAGCCTCAACGACGACGAATTCGTCGTGCCCGAGGATCCCGTCGAACAAGAGCGTTTTAAACGCAGGCTAATGGCCACGGCGAACAGCCTAAAGAAAAAGAAGCAACAGCTTCGAGCTGATCAAGACCTGCTGGCCGACAGATGGACCGAGGTCCTCGCGGCCGAAGAGTATGAACTCGAACGCCGCTCCAAAAGCTACCCAAAACGCAAGTTGCTCCCCCGACTAGAGGAGGAAGCATACAAACCTTCATCACCAGCGCACAGTACAGCAGACCGACCACCTCGTGGCCATGACAGAGAGGCATCTAGGCCCTCCGCCAGAACCGTACCCCAGCCCCACTTGAAAAGCGCGAAGCCACGGGGGAATGCGCCGGACTTGCGGGATATATTGGAGGACAAGGCAAGACAATCCAGATCTATCTACGGATCATGTGGGCGCCCCACGACCCACGACGACCACCGTCGCGCCGGATACAGCAACTCCGGCCGGGCCGAACACAGCAGACAAAGCTCTCTTGAGCTGCGTCGTGATATTGCTCAATATAGAGGCGCCGCACACCCACTATGCTTCACAGACGAAGTAATGGATCATCAAATCCCTGAAGGGTTTAAACCCGTGAACATTGAATCCTATGATGGCACAACAGACCCCGTGGTTTGGATCGAAGATTATCTCCTTCATATCCATATGGCTCGTGGTGACGATCTCCACGCCATCAAGTATCTCCCACTCAAGCTTAAAGGACCAGCTCGGCATTGGCTTAACAGCTTGCCAGCAGAATCAATTGGGTGTTGGGAGGACCTGGAAGCCGCATTCCTTGACAACTTCCAGGGCACATATGTGCGACCACCAGACGCCGATGACCTAAGCCACATAATTCAACAGCCAGATGAATCGGCCAGACAATTTTGGACACGGTTCCTCACAAAGAAAAATCAAATCGTCGATTGTCCGGATGCAGAGGCCCTCACAGCCTTCAAACATAACATCCGCGACGAGTAGCTGGCCCGTCACCTAGGACAGGAAAAGCCGAAATCCATGGCAGCCCTCACATCACTCATGACCCGCTTCTGTGCGGGAGAGGACAGCTAGCTAGCTCGCAGTAACAACCTCAGCAAAAATTCTGGCAGTCCGGACAGCAAGGACCGCAATGGCAGGTCGCGTCGCAACAAAAACAAACGCCGCGTTAACGGCGATAACACTGAGGATACGGCAGTCAATGCCGGATTCAGAGGCTCTAAACCCGGTCAGCGGAAAAAGCCATTCAAAAGAACAACTCCGGGTCCGTCCAATTTGGACCGAATACTCGACCGCTCTTGCCAGATACATGGCACCCCCGAAAAGCCAGCTAACCACACCAACAGAGATTGTTGGGTATTCAAGCAGGCAGGCAAGTTAATTGCCGATAACAATGACAAGGGGCTGCATAGCGATGACGAGGAAGAGACCTGGCCACCGAACAGTAGAGGACAGAAGGGTTTCCCCCCACAAGTGCGGACAGTAAACATGATATACGCAACCCACATACCCAAGAGGGAGCGGAAGCGTGCACTTAAGGACGTATACGCGATGGAGTCAGTCGCCCCGAAGTTCAACCCATGGTCCTCCTGCCCGATCACTTTCGATCGAAGGAACCATCCCACCAGTATCCGCCATGGTGGATTCGCCGCATTGGTTTTAGACCCAATCGTCGATGGATTTCACCTCACTAGAGTCCTAATGGACGGCGGCAGCAGCCTGAACCTGCTTTATCAGGATACAGTGCGCAAGATGGGCATAGACCCCTCAAGGATTAAACCTACAAAGACGACCTTCAAAGGCGTCATACCAGGTGTTGAGGCCAATTGTACAGGCTCAGTCACACTGGAAGTGGTCTTTGGATCCCCGGATAATTTCCGAAGTGAGGAGTTAATCTTCGACATAGTCCCGTTCCACAGTGGCTATCACGCTCTGCTCGGACGAACCGTGTTTGCAAAGTTCAACGCGGTGCCGCATTATGCATACCTCAAGCTCAAGATGCCAGGCCCTCGTGGAGTCATCACGGTCAACGGAAACACTGAACGCTCCCTCCGAACGGAGGAACACACAGCGGCTCTCGCGGCAGAAGTACAGAGCAGCCTCTCAAGGCAACTCTCGAGTCCGGCCATTAAACGATTGGACATGACTAAACGCGCCCGGAGTAACATACATCAAGACCACCTGGCACGTTCCGAGCACGCGTAGCAATGCGGCCCCAACCCCAGCCCTTGCATGATTGCAAGACGAGCTCTTCGCGTACATCATTACGCTCTGAAGATACCATGGGCATAGGGGGAGGGGCACGACCACGATAGGCCCAGAGTGCGGCTCAACCACACCAGGGGCTCCCACGTGTGTCACTTTCTTTTTTTTCCTTTTTACCACAGGACTCCGTTTACCAGAGGCCCTGTCCGGCAGTAGATCTGCCGAACTCACGATGCAACAGCCAGGGAGGGACAATGGCTACGACGAACACTCAGGTGGTCTCCATTATGAGCATTAAATCTGTTTAATACACCATTCTGCAGCCTACCCCTGGAGGGGGACATGTCTAATAGTCCAAACCCTTGCTTACCGCACTATTTGTATCGTTCTGCACTCATAGCAGAATTCCTTGAATAAACAATACATCACTTTTTGTTTATAACTGCATTCCGTTTTTTTATTATATGTTCATTTATGACATCTTGCATCTGTACACTTTGGTACGGCCGAATACACCAGGGGCTTATGTTCCCCGCATTATGGTGTGAGAAAGTCCAAACACTTTCACAAGTGCGGCACCCCGAACTTATAGCATTATATGCATCGGCTCTGAATCATGTCTTGGGTCAATAGTTGGGTTTGCCCGGCTCCCATGTTTTGGTACCTTACGTTCCGTTCTATCGGCTAAGGTAGCACTGGGAGAACCACAGTGATTGCGCCCCGGTTGAGCTGGGCGAGCGCCTCAGTGGAGAAAGCTAAAACTGACCGTCATGATAAGGCGAGAGCTGGTCGCTGTTCGAGAGGTCTTTTCGAGTCCCTAAAGACTTATGCCGCTTAGAGCGAGGAACCGGCTGTGTCCGGCCCAGGCGTGGATAGCGCCCCGAATTCGGTCTTCCGAACACTAGGGGCTTCGCCGAAATTTAAAATTATAGAATTCTATGGCTAAGTGAGAGTGTTCAAGCATTATAAGTCCGGTTGCCTTGTTCGTTGTGTTGAGCGCCTCCCTAGATGGACCCAAAAATGGGAACAAGAGCGCTCAAGTTTATCCCGAACACCCCAGCACTCGTGGCATGGGGGCTGAAGCTGACGACTTGCCATCTCTCAGATTTGATAAACGGCCGCACAGAGGGTAATATTTTAAATTAATAAGCGTTGCTTAGCGCATATGAACAAAGTTTTCAGCGCACAGGATAACACATTGCGAGTCTACTCAAAAATTACATCTTTGGGGCACTCATCCGCAATCTTGCGGGCACCCTTCAGGACACTCTTATAGTACATTTCAGGCGTACGATACTCCTTGCCTGCCGGCTGCGTGTCCGTTATAAGCCTCTCAGCATCCAGCCTGCCCCAGTGCACCTTTGCGCGGGCAAGGGCCCGACAGGCACCTTCAATGCAGGCGGAGCGCTTGATGACTTCCACCCAGGGGCACGCATCCACCAGCCGCCGCACGAGGCCGAAGTAGCTCCCAGGCATGGCCTCTTTAGGCCACAACTGGACTATGAGGCCCTTCATGGCCTGCTCGGCTACCTTGTGGAGCTCGACCAGCTGCTTCAGCTGGTCGCTAAGGGGCACCGGATGTTCGGCCTTAGCATACTGAGACCAGAAGACCTTCTCCGTTAAGCTCCCCTCCTTGGCCCGGTAGAATGCGGCGGCATCGGACACGCTGCGAGGCAAATCTGCAAACGCCCCTAGAGAGCTCCGAATTCAGGTAAGTAACAGGTAATTCACATTCACATGCTTGCTTTGCATGAAAAATGCCTTACCCGTCGCTATTTTCTTCACCGCCTCAATCTCCCAGAGGGCCTTATGGGCCTTGGCCTTAGCGGCTTTGGCACTTTCAAGAGTCGAGGCAAGCTCGGACTCTCGAGTCTTCGAGTCGCGCTCCAAACTCTCATGCTTTTCCATGAGAGCCTGAAGCTCTTGCCGCACCTCCGCCACCCGCGCCTCATGCTTCTCTCGCTCCGCTCGTTCCGCGGCCGCATTACGTTCGGCCGCGGACACGGCCTCCTTCAGGGTCGCCACCTCGTTTGTGGCCCCTGCAGTACCCACGTTATCCTTGTTATTTCTATTGCAACCAAAATCCTTTTCTGTAAGGTATAAATTTAATACGGTGTTACTCACCTTCTTTGTCCTTGAGATGCTTCTTGGCAAGGCCGAGCTCGTTCTCTGACCGCTCGAGGTTCTGTTTCAAAGCACCGACCTCCGCAGTCAGTGCGGCAGAGGTCAGCAGCGCAGCCTGCAAACCCATATTGACATAATTTTTAGAACTCTTGCGTATATCTTTTTATTAGATCCTCAGTCCGGTTTTTCTTTCCGGACACCGAACCGAGCATCAGGGGCTACTGTCTATGCGGTATTACATTACATATTTTAAAACTTCTTCCCTCAAAGCCTGTTAGAAGGCTGCTGCAGGCTTCGGTCAGCCCGCTCTTGGCGGGCTGAACCTTATGAATCACCGCACTCATGATAGTGCGGTGTTCTTCCTCGATGGAAGCGCCGTTGAGCGCCTCCAACAAGTTGTCCGGCGCCTCCGGTTGGACGGAGGCTGCCGGCGTCATGGTCTTGCCCTTCTTACGAAGGGGCCGCCTGCCGGACTCCGAAACCACTGCGGGTTCCGGCACAGAGTCCGGCGCAAAGTCCGGGAGGCTGCCTTGCGGCACCTCCGGAGCCTCCTCCCCCCTCCTGGGATCCCACCTCGGCGTTGTCAGCATCACGAGGGGTGGAGGCGGTCGGAATGGAATCCACATCCGACGGAGCCAAGGACCCGCTCGATGAAGCGGGAAGATCATCCTCGGCCGGACTACAGGTAGTGTGCGGCATTAGAAGGACACCATGTGGCACGAAAGAGAAACTATAAATCATTCAGGAATCCGGATACTTACGATCTTGCCGGAGGCTTGGCCCTTGAGGGCCACCCTTCGTCGCCAACGTTGGCGTTGGCGGAGCTGTCCGGAGGAAGAGTCCTTCCCCTCTTGGACCCTTCGGCCTCCCCTGTTCGGGAAGCCTTCCTCTTCCTATCTCCCCCCTCCTGGGGAGAGTCCTCTTTCTCCTCCTCGTCTTCGGGGGAGGAGTCCGCCTCGGAGCCATCAGACGATGAGTCCGATACCACCTGGCGCCGGGAACTCCTTCGGGTTCCCGTGGCCTTCTTCGTGGCCTTCTTCTCCAGCACCACATAAAGTGCCGGTACTAGCAGCCCCGTTAAACGGGTATCCGCTGGGTCTTCGGGGAGGGGAGCCAGACAGTTAACCTGTCCGGACGTCCTCTGCCAGTCCTGTTAAAGGCATTGGGAATTTTAGATCCCGCAATAGAGTCAAACTATGAAAGAAATGAATGTCCCATAAAGGATAACACATCTTACCGCAC
Organism: Triticum dicoccoides; assembly: GCF_002162155.2. Taxonomy (NCBI): domain Eukaryota; kingdom Viridiplantae; phylum Streptophyta; class Magnoliopsida; order Poales; family Poaceae; genus Triticum; species Triticum dicoccoides. Next base: position 531,965,389 of record NC_041385.1, on the reverse strand, counting down.
CGGCCGGGCGTTTCATGCTGAATCCGTGATCTTCAGTTGCGGATGCGGGGGCTTCTCCGCCCTTGAACAGCACCCTCCAGGCAGCTTCATACGTTGTGTCGAAGAGCCCACTAAGGGTCCGGTGCTGTGCCGGATCAAACTCCCACAGATTGAAGGCCCGTTGTTGGCAGGGGAGAATCCGGCGGACGAGCATGACCTGGATCACGTTGACAAGCTTGAGCTTCTTGTTCACCAGGGTCTGGAGACAGGACTGGAATCCGGTCAGCTCCTCCGAACTACCCCATAGCAAGCCCTTCTCTTTCCAGGAGGTGAGCTGCATGGGGGCACCAGATCTGAACTCGGGGGCCGCTACCCATTTAGGGTCACGCGGCTCGGTGATATAGAACCACCCCGATTGCCACCCTTTGATGGTTTCCACAAAGGCGCCCTCGAGCCAGAGGACGTTGGGCATTTTGCCCACCATGGCACCTCCGCACTCCACTTGGACGCCCTTCACTACCTTCGGCTTGACGTTGAAGGTTTTTAGCCACAAGCCGAAGTGGGGCTGGATGCAGAGGAAGGCCTCGCACACGACGATAAACACCGAGATGTTGAGGATGAAGTTTGGCGCCAGATCGTGGAAGTCCAGGCCGTAGTAGTACATGACCCCCGGACGAAGGGATGGAGTGGGAAGCCTAGTCCGCGGAGGAAGTGGGGAAGGAATACGACCCTCTCATGGGGCCTGGGGGTGGGGATGAGCTGCCCCTTGTCGGGCAGCCGGTGCGCGATGTCGCTGGACAGGTATCCGGCGTCGCGCAGTTTTTCGATGTGCCCCTCCGTAACGGAGGAGACCATCCACTTGCCTCCCGCTTCGAACATGGCTGGAGAAGGTTGAGGCGAGATGTGCGAACTTGGGCGCTGGAGCTCGAGTGCACGGAGATGGATAAGCAAAGGAGGAAGAAGGCGTAGGTAAAAAAGGGTGGATCCTTATCCCCTTATATATGGATGGACGAAGACTATGCGTCCCCACCAGCCTGGTAAAACTCGCTTATCTCCCAAGCGCCACCATCAATGGTGCGGTTGGGTTACCCATGTTCGTATTGATGGGAATCCCAGAATAAGGGGAACACGATCTCTGCCTCGACAAGACGTGCCAAGGAAACTGCTTCGCTAAACGCGCTGAGGTGGTATGATAAAAAATGATTCAAGTAAAGGCTTGGTGGTGGTATGACGTCATGCCACAAAATACGTCAGCAGATTGAACTTGTGTACATATTATTCTCTCTACGGTGGAATGTGGAATTTATTTTGCAGAGCCGGACACTATCCTGGTGTTCACAATCTTCTATGAATTATTCGGAGGAGGAACCCGCCATGCAATGCCGAACAATATGTGCGCCGGACTCATCATCATTGAAGTCTGGTTCAGGGGCTACTGAGGGAGTCCTGGACTAGGGGGTGTCCGGATAGCCGGACTATCATCATCGGCCGGACTCCAAGACTATGAAGATACAAGATTGAAGACTTCATCCCGTGTCTGGATGGGACTTTCCTTGGTGTGGAAGGCAAGCTTGGCGATATGGGTATGTAGATCTCCTACCATTGTAACCGACTCTGTGTAACCCTAGCCCTCTCCGGTGTCTATATAAACCGGAGGGTTTTAGTCCGTAGGACGAACAACCATTACAACAATCATACCATAGGCTAGCTTCTAGGGTTTAGCCTCCTTGATCTCGTGGTAGATCCACTCTTGTACTACCCATATCATCAATATCAATCAAGCAGGAGTAGGGTTTTACCTCCATCGAGAGGGCCCGAACCTGGGTAAAAACATCGTGTCCCTTGTCTCCTGTTACCATCCGCCTAGACGCACAGTTCGGGACCCCCTACCCGAGATCCGCCGGTTTTGACACCGACAAAGACCTTCTTCTTGATAACATCATCGGGCATACGTGCAAGCTTAAATAATCCACAAACTTCATCCACATAGATTAGGTGTAAATCGGGATGCAATGTTCCGTCTCCTGCAAAAGGATTAGCTAGCAGTTTCTCTATCATACCCGAAGGAATTTCAAAGTAAACATTTTCAGTAGGTTCAGTAGATTGAGGAGCAACTCTCAGCTCTACTGGTCGGGGTGAAGATACCCCGAACAAGCCCCTCAAAGGATTATGTTCCATAGTAACAAGTGACAATAAATTTCAGCACACTATATAAAATTTTCCTTACCAAATTCCACCTACCAAAGAAGTTTCACTCCCAAGCAACGGCGACAGAAAAGAGTCTTGATGACCCACAAGTATAGGGGATCTATCGTAGTCCTTTCGATAAGTAAGAGTGACGAACCCAACGAGTAGCAGAAGGAAATGATAAGCGGTTTTCAGCAAGGTATTCTCTGCAAGCACTGAAATTATCGGTGATAGATAGTTTTGTGATAAGGTAATTTGTAACGGGAAACAAGTAATGAAAGTAAACAAGGTGCAGCAAGATGGCCCAATCTTTTGTAGCAAAGGACAAGCCTGGACAAACTCTTATATAGAGAAAAGCGCTCCCGAGGACACATGGGAATTATCGTCAAGCTAGTTTTCATCACGCTCATATGATTCGTGTTCGTTACTTTGATAATTTGGTATGTGGGTGGACCGGTGCTTGGGTGCTGCCCTTTCTTGGACAAGCATGCCACTTATGATTAACCCCTATTGCAAGCATGTCACGCCCAATATGCAACCCTATCCAAAAGTAACTCGAAGGTCCCACCAAGGATAGACCCGCATATTGAAACGCTTTTGCAAGGTGGATATCATTACATCAACATTACATAATAGGTAGGGATACATACAAGAGGCATACAAAGCCACACGAATACAACATCATCTTATAAAAGAGCACCATCCGACTACAGATGAACCACAAACAGAAACTCAAATGACATCCACCCTGCTAGCCCAGGCTGCCGACCTGGAACCTATCCCCTGATCGAAGAAGAAGCAGAAGAAGAACTCCAAAACAAGTAAACATCGCTCTCGCGTCATGATCATCGCATAAACCTGTACCTGCAACTATTGTTGTAGTAATCTGTGAGCCACGAGGATTCAACAATCCAATTACCATGGGTATCAAGACTAGCAAAGCTTAAAGGGAAAGGAAGGGGTAAATTGGTGAGGTTGCAGCAGCGACTAAGCATGATATGGTGGCTAACATACGCAAATGAGAGCGAGAAGAGAAACAAAGGAACGGTCGTGAAGCTAGTAATGATCAAGAGGTGATCCTGAACTCCTACTTACGTCAATCATAACACAGAGAACCGTGTTCACTTCCCGGACTCCGCCGAAAAGAGACCATCACGGCTACACACACGGTTGATGCGTTTTAATTTGTATCTGGTGTCAAGTTATCTACAACCGGACATTAACAAATTCCCATCTGCCACATAACCGCGGGCACGGCTTTCGAAAGATAATACCCTGCAGGGGTGTCCCAACTTAGCCCATGATAAGCTCTCGCGATCAACGAAGGATATTCCTTCTCCCAGGAAGACCCGATCAGTCTCGGAATCCCGGTTTACAAGACATTTCGACAATGGTAAAACAAGACCAGCAAGACCGCCCAATGCGCCGACAATCCCGATAGGAGCTGCACATATCTCGTTCTCAGGGCAACACCGGATGAGCAATCCGTACAACTAAAACTAGACCTCAAGTTTCCCTGAGGGGGCGCTGCAAAGGGCTCTAGTTTGGACCAACACTTAGACAAGCATTGGCCCGGGGGGGGCGAATAAAGATGACCCTCGAGAGAGCGACTCCCAAGGGAAAAGTAGGTGGTGGTGAAGCAAATGGTAAAACCAAGGTTGGGCCTTGCTGGAGGAGTTTTATTCAAAGCGAACTGTCAAGGGGGTCCCATAAATCACCCGATCGCGTAAGGAACGCAAAATCCGGGAACATAATACCGGTATGACGGAAACTAGGGCATCAAGAGTGGAACAAAACACCAGGCATAAGGCCGAGCCTTCCACCCTTTGCCAAGTATATAGATGCATTAATAATATAAGAGATATTGTGATATCCCAACATAACCCTGTCCACCATGGAGCAATCTTCAACTTCACCTGCAACTAACAACGCTATAAGAGGGGCTGAGAAAAGCGGTAACATAGCCAAACAACGTTTTGCTAGGAAGGGTGTCAAAGGTTAGAGGTTCATGGCAATTTGGGAGGCTTGAAGAACAAGTTATAGGAAGCGCAGCAAAGCGATAGAACGAAGCAACTAGCATAGCAATGATAGTAGTGAGATCCAAGGTAGCGGTCATCTTGCCTGAAATCCCGCAAGGAAGAAGAACAAGTCCATGAAGAAGATGAAGCCACGAAGACGAACCAAGCGTAGATGAACGAATCCTCACGATCGCAACGAAACGTGAACTATCGAGAAGAAGCACACAACATAGTAAACACACCACACATAGACAAGACATGATGCACAACAAGCATGATGCATGGCAAGCTACATGGAGCTACTCATGGTAAGAGATGATGCAAACAAGAACCACACATCAAGGCAAGTTTAAATGAGGCCGGAAACAACATATAACAATTCCGGTAAGTCCTCATATGCAAATTTCGAAATTGGTCCAGAACTGAATAAACCTTAAGTTCAAGTAGTTAAACAGCAAGTTAAAATGCACCAAGATGATCTACACGAAAATCTAGTCAAGTTACATATAAAGTTCATTTAGTTCGGAGCTACGGCCTAGAAGATATGAGCAAAACAAGTTAAGCATGCCATTGATGCAAAATGCATACAAACATCAAGCAAACACCTCAAAACAAGGATGCAACATGATAATATGAAACTACATGCAAAATCAAGTAAGTTTCATATAGAGCACACTCAAAACGGGGCAACGGTTTAACACATACACATCATACAAGGTTAAAGGGCATGTTGTCCAAAACAGCAACTAGGCATCTAGCAAGCATCAAAACAATATGCTACAGCACCTCAACATAAGAACAAAAGGCATGGGCATGAAGTACAGGTAACGCATGACAAAACATGAACACTGAGCTAACTCCAGAAACTACTAAAACATGCTCAAAAGGACATGGCAAGATTGCAAATAATAACAGTTTCAGACTTGGCAGAAATAACATCAGGTTGCAATGTTTAGAGCTATCAAACAACATGTTATAGGAACTTAACATGGCAAACAAAGGCATGGCATGAATCTACTAATTGCATAGAACAAAAGTCCCTTACTGACCATGAGCCAAAAAAGAACAGAATATATGATGGCACCCATGTAAACATAGCAAGTTATATGACAGATTCATACATGGCAGGAACAACAATAAGTAGGCATGTTGGTGAGCTTGAACCACTCACCACAGAGCAATAAATGGCATAGAAAGGAAACCAACAGTAAGAAGACATGTTTATGAAGCTAATCATGGCAAGAGAAAGTTCATAGGTTGCATGGATCACTAACAACAATCATGGCAACATTGAACTTAATGTTAACAGGCTGACAGCAACATTATTTAGCAAGTTTGGAGCAAGATTGCAACAATCTACAGCAGGCTATAAATGCAACCAGGGGCATGAATGGATAGAGCATGACATGTAGAACAAAACATCTTTAGTGAACATCTCCAGATTATGCATAGAATGACTTGTAGCAGCAGGTTTACATAGCAACAAAATATAACAGAATCAGCCTAGCAAAACAGTAACAGCAAGTACCCTACTTCACGAGCTCGATGCACTCAGTACAAGAGTCATAAAAATACATGAATGACACCACTGTGAAGATGGCATGATGTATTACAAAACACATGTAGAGCTCATGCTCATAAGATGCACACATCAAACCTGGCAAAAATGACAAATCACCAAGTTATAACAGTTTCAGCAGATTAACATCATATAGCACTCTTGCAACGATGATTAGGGCATCAAGATGGACTCAAACAAACATGGCACAATGTAATGAAATGTAGAGCATCTCACAACGAACATTTTGACATATTACACGCACAAAACAGAGCAGTATGCAGCAAGTTATGATGCGATGAACAAGGCAACATTATGCTAAAATAATTCGGGACTTAGGCAAAATTCGGGGTCAACCTTTGTCTTCTAGATCCAGATCCGGGGCGCGGTGAACGAGGCACGCCGGAGAAGGATGGAGATGGCCGGAGACGGGCGGGGACGGGCTGACCCGGCCGGATCCGGCGCGGCGGCGACGAAGGGCGGCGC
>NC_041385.1:531950336-531958554 GCF_002162155.2 Triticum dicoccoides | reverse complement strand
CGGCGGAGCTCGGCCGGTGGGGCGAGGGAGCCGGCAGGGCGCGGGGCGGCGCGGACGACGCGGGGCCGAAGGACGGCGAGGCGGGGCGCACGACGGCGCGGGGCGGCGACCCTCGACGAGGCGGCGGAGGCGGCGGCCGGTTCGGGCGCGGCGCGCCGGCGGCGAAGGCGAGGCGGCGGCGGCTCTCGCCGCCGGCGACGGCCGGGGCAGAGGCGCGGGCGGCGGGGCACGGCCCGGTTCGGGCCCGGCAGGGGCCGGATCTGGGCCTCCCGGGCCCGCGGCAGCGCGGGGGCGGCGGGGCGACGTGGCGGTCTGCGATTCGCGGAGGGGGCGAGCGGACATGTCGGCGGCGGCATGGACGTGTCCGGCGGCGCGGGGAGGAAACTGCTAGGGTTTGGGGGAAATCATCCGCGAAAATGGAGGGGGAGGCACCTATTTATAGATAGAGGAAGCTAGGAGAGTCTAAATGAGGAGCGGTTTTCGCCCACACGATCGTGATCGAACGACCGAGAGCATGGAGGGGAGTTTGCTGGGTTTTGGGCCACTTTGGAAGGGGGGTTGGGCTGCAACAAAAGAGGGCTTTATGGTTACCCGATTAACCGTTGGAGTATCAAACGGACTCCAAATGGCACGAAACTTGACAGGTGGTCTACCGGTGCTATACCAAGGCCGCTTGGCAAACCTCGGGCCATTCCGAGAAAGTTTAACACCCGCACACGAAAAGAGGCAAAAGGGAAACGCCGGAGGGCATAGGAGTGCCGGATTGCAAAACGGACAACGGGGAAAATGCTCGGATGCAAGAAACGAACACGTATGCTAATGCGATGCACATGATGACATGATATGAAATGCAGATGATGACATGGCAAAGTGCAACACGCAAGCAAATGACAAGGCAACTACGGCGAATAACTGGCAGACACCTGGCGCAACAGATCCGGGGCGTTACAAAGCATCCGCAACTACAAAAGAAGTATTAAGGTAAACCTAACCATAACATGAAACATATGGATCCAAATCAGCCCCTTACGAAGCAACTCATAAACTAGGGTTTAAGCTTCTGTCACTCTAACAACCCATCATCTACTTATTACTTCCCAATGCCTTCCTCTAGGCCCAAATAATGGTGAAGTGTCATGTAGTCGACATTCACACAACACCACTAGAGGAGAGACAACATACATCTCATCAAAATATCGAACGGATACCAAATTCACATGACTACTTATAGCAAGACTTCTCCCATGCCCTCAGGAACAAACGTAACTACTCACAAATCATATTCATGTTCATAATCAGAGGGGTATTAATATGCATAACGGATCTGAACATATGATCTTCCACCAAATAAACCAACTAGCATCAACTACAAGGAGTTATCAACACTACTAGCAACCCACATGTACCAATCCGAGGCTTTGGGACAAAGATTGGATACAAGAGATGAACTAGGGTTTGAGAGGAGATGGTGTTGGTGAAGATGTTGATGGAGATTGACCCTCCTCCGATGAGAGGATCGTTGGTGATGACGATGGCAATGATTTCCCCCTCCCGGAGGGAAGTTTCCCCGGCAGAACAGCTCTGCCGGAGCCCTAGATTGGTTCCGTCAAGGTTCCGCCTCGTGGTGGCGGAGTTTCTTCCTGAAAGCTTGCTTATGATTTTTCCTCGGACGAAAGACTTCATATAGCAGAAGATGGGCACCGGAGGCCTGACAGAGGGCCCACGAGGCAGGGGGGCGCACCCAGGGGGTAGGGCGCGCCTCCCAGCCTCGTGGCCAGGGTGTGCCTCCCCTCTGGTATTTTCTTCGCTCAATATTTTTTATTAATTCCAAAAATGACTTCCGTTAAGTTTCAGGACTTTTGGAGCTGTGCTGAATAGGTCTCTAATATTTGCTCCTTTTCCGGCCCAGAATTCCAGCTGCCGGCATTCTCCCTCTTCATGTAAACCTTGTAAAATAAGAGAGAATAAGCATAAGTACTGTGAAATAACGTGTAATAACAGCCCATAATGCAATAAATATCAATATAAAAGCATGATGCAAAATGGACGTATCATATGCAAGCAAATATAAGGCACATGGAAACACAAACAAAGATACATACGGGAAGAAGGCGAAGAAAAGGCAAAGGTTTCCGAAAATCATTTTAGAAGTGGGGAAGAGGAAAACGAGAGGCGAATGGCGAATAATGTGATGCAAGGGAGAAGAGTTTATGATGGGTACTTGGTATGGCTAGACTTGGCGTAGATCTCCCCGGCAACGGCGCCAAAAATCCTTCTTGCTACCTCTTGAGCATGCGTTGGTCTTCTCTTGAAGAGGAAAGGGTGATGCATCAAAGTAGCGTAAGTATTTCCCTCAGTTTTGAGAACCAAGGTATCAATCCAGTAGGAGATAATGGATAAGTCACCTAGTACCTGCACAAACAATCAAGAACCTTGCAACCAGCGCGATAAAGGGGTTGTCAATCCCTCCACGGTCACTCGCAAACGTGAGATCTAATAGAGATAGTAAAGTAAATATTTTTGGTATTTTTGTTGTATAGATTGGAAAGTAAAGATTGCAAAATAGTAAACGAGATGCGATGCAAATAAAAGAGATGTAATAGAATAGGAAAGAGACCCGGGGGGCATAGGTTTCACTAGTGGCTTCTCTCAAGTTAGCATGTATTACGGTGGGTGAACAAATTACTGCCGAGCAATTGATAGAAAGGCGCATAGTTATGAAGATATCTAAGGAAATGATCATGAATATAGGCATCACGTCCGTGTCAAGTAGACCGAAACGATTATGCATCTACTACCATGACTCCACACATCGCCGCTATCCAGCATGCATCTAGAGTATTAAGTTCATAAGAACGGAGTAACGCGTTAAGCAAGATGACATGATATAGATGGATAAACTCAAGCAATATGATATAAACCCCATTTTTTATCCTCGATGGCAATAATACAATTGTGCCTTGCTGCCCCTACTGTCACTGGGAAAGTACACCGCAAGATTGAACCCAAAGCTAAGCACTTCTCCCATTGCAAGAAAGATCAATCTAGTGGCCAAACTAAACCGATAATTCGAAGAGACCTGCAAAGATATCAAATCATGCATATAAGAATTCAGAGAAGAACCAAATAATATTCATAGATAATCTTGTTCACAAATCCATAATTCATCGAATCTCGGCAAACACGCCGCAAAAGAGTACTACATTGAATAGATCTCCAAGAACATCAAGGAGAACTTTGTCTTGAGAATCAAAGAGAGAGAAGAAGCCATCTAGCTAATAACTATGGACGCAAAGGTCTATGGTAAACTACTCACGCTTCATCGGAGAGGCAATGGTGTTGATGTAGAAGCCCTCCGTGATCGATTCCCCCTCTGGCAGATCACCGGATAAGGCCCCAAGATGGGATCTCACGGGTACAGAAGGTTGCGGAGGTGGAAAAGTGGTTTCGTGGCTCCCACTGATGTTTCTAGGGTATAAGAGTATATATAGGCGAAAGAAGTACATTGGTGGAGCTATGAGGGGCCCACGAGGGTGGGGGGCGTGCCCTCCTGCCTCGTGGCTTCCTCGTGGCGTTCCAGACTTTTACACCAAGTCTTCTGGATTGCTTTCGGTCCAAGAAAGATCATCGCGAAGGTTTCATTCCGTTTGGACTCCGTTTGGTATTCCTTTTCTGCAAAACTCTAAAATAGGCAAAAAAACAGAAACTGACACTGGGCCTCCGGTTAATAGTTTAGTCCCAAAAATAATATAAAGAGCATATTAAAGCCCATTAAACATCCAAAACAGATAATATAATAGCATGGAACAATAAAAAATTATAGATACGTTGGAGACGTATCAGCACGTCCGGCGGCTGCTAGCATGGGAGTGCCTGTTCCATGAAGCTGCATCGACCGGTGACTGCGCGAGCATCGCTTCCTTTTCTTTTTTAAGGGAAAGGCGAAGGGGTACGCAGGTGCGAGGCAATATCACGCTTCGTTTGGATGTAGACATTGGCACGTAGAATCGGATATTGGCATTTACCTACCCGAATGTGGCTGTTTGGATGGTCTTGGCATTCGCGCACGGAATCGCACCTTGATATCGAACCATCCCCGACAACACTAGCGCCACCCCGTCCCGAATTTGAACCTCCACCCCTCTGATTTCCTTGATATTGCCTCGCCCCTGCGTACCCCTTCGCCTTTCCCTCAAAAAAGAAAAGGAAGTGTCGCTTGCGTAGTCACCGGTCGATGTAGCTGCATGGAACAGGCACTCCTACACCAGCAGCTGCCGGACCTGCAACAGGGCCAGGCATATGCAGTGCTCACGCAGTCACCCAAACACCATCGGAACTCCGCTGGGATCTAGTCTGCATCAATCCTGTCGCCCCATGTCGCGGTTGGGGACTGAGGTGTGGTCGCCGTTGCAAGATGTGGACATCTACAGCCAAGGATGAATCCCCAGGACCTCGTAGACAAGGAATAACAAGCGTACACGAAGATGGAGATGCACAACCATGTTTCGTGGTGGGGCGGCGCCCCCGTCAGGCTGGTGATGCTGCTGTTGTCCATGGCGGCCATCGCCGCCGGCAATAACTGTCGGCCTCTACCTCTACGTCTCACTCTTAATTGAACGACTCCGCCGCCTCTTCTACCTCACGCCTCCACCTGCGTTGCCACGATTGTCCTAGATCGACCGCGTGTTTGCTTGGGTTGACCGTCAAGGACATGAGTCCGGCTTCGTGTGCGCTCACGACTCCGGCGCGTCTCTCGTCGCTATTGTGTGGTTTGGTTCTGCCTCAGGGATCGCATCATGGTTGGGTGTTGTGCTTGTAATCTCCCGGATGAGCCAATTCAATACTTTGACCATCCAAACAAGAATTAACATCGGTCTCTTTTCTTGAATTCCAAGTGCCAAATGCTTACACATCCAAACAGCAGAATTCGGGTTAAATCTCAATATCAATGTCTCAGTGATTTGATATTGCAGCCAATTCAATTCCAAGGCCTCGAATGTCTACATCCAAATGGAGTGTCAAGCAAATCGGAGGGGTGGAGGTCCGACTTCGGGATGGGGTGGCGCTAGTGTTGTAGGGGTGGTTCGATATCGAGGTGCGATTCCGTGCGCGAATGCCAAGACCATCCAAACAGCCACATTCGGGTAGGCAAATGCCAATATCCGATTCTATGTGTGAATGTCTACATCCAAACGAAGCGTTAAGGAAAGGCATGGAACACTTTCCAGGAAATAAAATTAAATTGCCTTATGAATCTATTATGGGAGCTACTTATGGATTGCATACCAAGGATGACAATACCTACATCTATTCGTGTTTTATGCCTAGCTAAGGGCGTTAAACAATACCGCTTGTTGGGAGGCAACCCAATTTATTTATTTTTTTGCTTTTTTAGGTTTTGTTTTGCATTAAATAATTCATCTAGCCTTTGGTTAGATGTGGTTTTGTGTTTTAATTAGTGTTTGTGCCAAGTAAGACCTTTGGGGTAGCTTACGGTGATAATTGATTTGGTCTTGCTGAAAAACAGAAAGTTTTGCGCTCAGGAAAACAATTCTCATTTTTTACAGAAGTGTGATAAAATATTGATTCTTTTTGCAGAAGATTAGTAAACAAATTGCTTAGGTTGTCCTAATTTTTAATAATTTTTGGAGTTACAGAAGTATTCTAAATATCCAGATTGCTATAGACTGTTCTAATTTTGACATATTATGTGTTCTATGTGTTTTTTTTGCTTATTTTGATGAATCTATGGCTAGTATCGGGGGTATGAACCATGAAAAAGTTGGAATACAATAGATATTACACCAATATAAATAAAGAATGAGTTCACAACAGTACCAAAAGTGGTGATTTATATTCTTATACTAACGAAGCTTATGAGATTTTCTGTTGAGTTTTGTGTTGTGAAGTTTTCAAGTTTTGGGTAAAGATTTGATTGACTATGGAATAAGGAGTGGCAAGAGCCTAAGCTTGGGGATGCCCAAGGCACCCCAAGGTAATATTCAAGGACAACCAAGAGCCTAAGTTTGGGGATGCCCCGGAAGACATCCCCTCTTTCGTCTTCGTCTATCGATAACTTTACTTGAGGCTATATTTTTATTCACCACATGACATGTGTTTTGCTTGGAGCATCTTGTATGATTTGAGTCTTTGCTTTTTAGTTTGTCAGAATCATCCTTGCTGTATGCACCTTTTGAGAGAGACACGCATGAATCGTGATTTATTAGAATACTATATGTGCTTCACTTATATCTTTTGAGCTAGGCAATTTTTCTCTAGTGCTTCACTTATATTATTATATTATTTTGGGAGTCTTTAAACAGCATGGTAATTTACTTTGGTTATAAATTTGGTCCTAATATGATAGGCATCCAAGAGGGATATACAAACTTTCTTATAAAGTGCATTGAATACTATAAGAAGTTTGATTCCTTGATTGTTCTCAGATATGAAGATGGTGATATTAAAGTCATGCTAGTAAATAATTGTGAATTTCAGAAATACTTGTGTTAAACTTTGTGATTCCCGTAGCATGCACGCATGGTGAACCGCTATGTGATGAAGTCGGAGCATGATTTATTTATTAATTGTATTTTTTATGAGTGGCGGTTGGGGATGAGCGATGGTCTTTTCCTACCAATCTATCCCTCTAGGAACATGCACATAATACTTTGTTTCGATAACCGTAAAGGGATTGACATCCCCTTTATCACGTTGGGTGCAAGTTATAGATTGTTTGCTCCATCACCCTTTTCTCTTTGAGGGAAAACCAACGCAAGCTCAAGAAGTAGCACTAGTCAATGTGTACGTGCAACGCACGTTATTTTGGAAATATATTAAGTGCGTGCGGATATTAAGTAGGATATTTTTTGCGTGTTATTATATGATTAGCACTATATTTGGTATGAAATTAACTACAATCTAAAGGTGTTAAGCGCTCGACATTAAAACAGTCTAGGTCGTTGGATTGACATGATTTGATGGGTGAGATTAATTGGATATGCTCCTTTGGGTCTTTTTATATTAGTATAGATTGATGCTTTATTAGGAAATATTAGGATAATTTTTTGGCTCTATGCATACGATGAGTCGATGATACAATAAAGTGTCTTCTTGATTTTTAATAGTACTTTTTAGTGCAATCAAAATATCTTTCTGGGTATGTTAATTCTTACATATGTTTGTCATATTAGTCAAGACGTGCATTTGCACGTGCACGCTTACTAGTCATGATTAAGGAAATATAATAATAACCACTTTCTTATTGCCTCTAAGGCATATTTCCAACAACACAACCTTCCATGTATATGATAATCACTCACCTTAATTTATTTATTTTCTAAACCAATTCCACTTTAATTTACTTACCAAAATACTAATCAAAATATAAGGTAATTCATGATCAGAATTTGACGAACATTTATTTAAACAATCACATTATTATTGATAGATAAATCACAAGCTAATGTACTACAACATTTATATCCCATTGTATCCCAGGTATTCTGCCTCAAACTCCGATTGGCTTCACCATGAAAGCAAGTCAGCCTCCATTCTTCTTTCCCTTCCTCCTTCACTGTAATATCTATATGGTATTTTGAGTAGTTCTTTATGCGCACATTCAGGCCATCCCTCCAAAAGATCACCAATCCTCCACTTCTTCCGCTGCTAGCCACTTCAAAACCCCATTCAAAACCAAGAGTTGAAGTTAGTCCTTATACTCTCTTCTTCAAAATTTGTGTCTTCGATATGCATACCACTGACGGCGCACACTCCCTGATGAGCTCCTTGAGCTCAAAACCGTCGCAGGCGCCAATCCCGCGGCAGTTCCAATACAAAGTTCGCATTGATGATGGCGGCCCTCCACCTAGGAGGCCGCCTCAGTCATGGATCCTTCATCAATCTCTCTCCCATCCGCTCGTTGCCTTCTTCTCTTTACGATCGGCTCGCTGCCCGGTGTAGAGCCAGAACCATCTGCTATCATAGGGGTGACCCCTCAATCTGTAACACCTTCCCGCCACTATGCCCTGCTGTACCGGAACTACCGGTTGTTCCATCATGTTTATGCTTCCATCCTGACCCACAAGTCGCTTCCTTGGGCCCCTCCCCAATATCCCCCCGACGGATCTCACATCCCGGGCAGAGTATTCCATATCATCTGGTGTATCTGTCTCTGAACTCTGACCACGACAACCTCCTCCTCGCCCCCATCCTCCTC